>NW_023458556.1:109015828-109119990 GCF_013731165.1 Rhagoletis pomonella | reverse complement strand
TATATCACTAAAACCCTGTTTACAACATTAGTTAGGCCGATTCTGGAATACGGCTCGGTGGTTTGGAATCCAAGGTATCAAATTTACTCAGACAAGATAGAATCAATTCAAAAACAATTCCTACTTTTTGCTTTAAGAAATTTCCGATGGGATTCTCAATATAGTCTTCCACCTTATACGAGTCGCTTAAAACTTATTAACCTTCCTACACTTGCCAGTCGCAGGGAAATGCTTGGTATAATTTTTATGGTTAAATTACTGACGGGCTCAATTTCAAGTCCGTCTCTTCTGGCTGATGTAAGCTTTAATGTTCCCTCACGCGTATCAAGACACTTTTGTCCCATATTTCTGAAAGCTTGTAAAACCAATTTTGAATTGCACGACCCACTGCGTTGCTTATGCCAGGATTTTAACTCTCATTCCAGCACGTTTGATATATCAGATCCGCTTTTCAGCATTAAGAAAGCGATACTCTCCTCTCTCAATAAGTGAATTATTGACATAAATACATAAAATCAGCTGATGAATTTAGTTCTGTAGCTGAACAGTTTTAGATCTCGACACTTAACAAACTCCTGCCTATCGTGACTCGGCACAAAAATTTAAAATATTGGTTCCGTACGTCATGCGGACTGCGCCCCTCGTGCGGATGGGCGGGAATGGAGGGTAAAAACCGTTGGGATATTATTATTATTAGGGATGTCAATTTTCGGGGTTTTGTTGATCCCGGGATTTTCGGGATCTGAAAATACAATCCCGGGATCCCGGGATTGTCCCGAAATTCAGGTAAAAGTGCAACACATCTGTGATCATCCTATTATATGAAGTGTGATCTGGATACTTGCCAAATTAAAAGCGATTCTGAACGCTACTTATCGTGCTGGCTGTGTGATGGTATTTACCATCTGAAATGTGCTGGTTTGACGGTAAGGATTCTGGACGCTATTAATGATGGCAAGGGCCTTCGCTGGTCTTGCGTAAAGTGCAGGTCAACCGAAGTTGATCTTTTCAAGCTATTTAGGCAAACCAGAAATGGTTTTACAGAAATAGGAAGAGAATTGTCGGTACTGACAGAAAAATTTAAGCATTATGAAAATATGTTTAAATCATTCAAATGCTTAGATACCTTGCAATCTGTTAAGGATATCCGTGTGTCTAAACGTAAGCGTCTTCATAGTCCATCTAAGGAAATTGCTGCCGTTGCACGTCAGAATAATCTTCCGACGGACTTAATTAATTTATCCTCTCCGTGTCCTCCAGCATCAGAATCCTCAGCCTCAAAAGACCGTGCAACGAAATCTGCTTCGGATAATAAAGAGCCTGAAGTATCTTCCCCTTCCCCCATTGAAGTGGTGGCATCAGAAAATTTAATTTTAATTACGAAAGAAATATTGCTTCATTTAAAATTGACGTTAATTTAGATAATTTTAATGCGCTGCTTAGTAGTTCTTTTTGGCCCCCCCGGAGCTTTCGTTCGTGAATTCGAATATAGGCCCAAAAAAGTAAATAACTTAGCTAATATTCCCCGTCATAACACTGAATAAAAAAACTAATTATTAAATCTGCTTTAAGTATTTATTACCAAAATGTAAGAGGCTTAAATACTAAATTAACGAACTTATACTTTAAAGGCCTTGAATGTAATTATAATATTCTTTCTTTTACTGAAACTTCGAAAAGTATGTATGTACATATCCTCATTAATTTGTAACATAGTTTTTTTACTACAAGTACAAATGCATATACGGTCACTCCCAGAAATATTTTGCATAGATTTTTTTTGCAATATTCAGAATATTTTTCATGGTATTTTTTTTTGTTAATTTAAAAAAATATATACGTATGTGCAATTTTGAAGTTGCTAAAACATCCCGTTGACATTTTATATTTTTTTTTTTGCCAGAAAAAAATTCGTTATAAGGAAGAAAATGCCCAACATCGTCAGTAAAAAAAATTCAAAAATCAAGAATTTTTTTAAAAATTATGATTAAGAAGTTTGATATTTTTATGATAATTTGGTGAACTTAAACCAACTTTCTCAAAAGTGTGAAATTTTGATTTACATGATTTTTGTTGTAAAATGAGCTATATATTTTTTTAATTAACAAAAAAAAACCATGAAAAATATTTTGAATATTGCAAAAAAATCTATGCAAAATATTCTTGTAAGTGACTGTATTTGGTACAGCAGTAACTGCCTATGTAACTATATAAAATTTTTTAAATCACTGTTTGAGATCAATTTAAGATATTATCAGTATACTTAAGTAATAATAAAAAAGTTCACACATTTAAGTAAAAAATAAATATATAAGTGCATCACCTATTCCATTTTGAGCGAAGCAAAATTATTCCTTCTTTTGATGGAAATGGGTTGAAAAAAATTCTTGTTTTGCCCTTGAAAGGGGATATTTGTGATAAAAATTTAATTGGCTAACAAAAAAATTCTTTCCAGCAATCCCGGGATTTAAATCGACTATTCGCGGGATATTCGGGATTTAAAAAAAACCGGGATCCCGGGATTGACATCCCTAGTGCATATGTATGTATGCTGCCGTAATTTGTACAAATGTACATTTATATCATATACCTTGGTTATAATGCACGGGGCGAATCGTAACAAATCGCGGCGAATTCGTAAGGATCTATTGATTTTAGATGCTTCCGTTTTACATTGCGTTCAAGTGCATTATAATCGTTTGAATTCATTGCCCATACAATAGATAATTAAGTGACAGTTCACTCCGTTCCGTTACTTCCATTATAATCCAGGCAATAGGTGGGCAATTTTTGCTCGCGAACAACGCCAGCCAAGGTGTATTAAACAAGGTGGTGTTGGGGCGACAGCCGTGGAGGTCATTACGTCAAAATGATGTGTTTGTTGTAACTCATACCAATGGCATATGGGTGTTTCCACCGGAAGGTCCACCACGACAAAAAAAAATAAAAGTTTTATATCTAACGTATTTGTCTGCTTTTTAAAATATATACTGGCTATGTAAGTAGAATCACGTTTGCATAAAATGGTCTTCCTAGGTGGTGCCAAGGTCGAGATATTTCGAAAAACGGTATTTATGGTCCGATTTGGTTCGAATTTGGCGTATGTGGTTGAAACATAATAAATCATAGATTTCCAATAAATTGACCCTGAATTGGCGCTGAAGTCAAAATATAAAGTATATTCTACATAAAATACATGTTTTATTTGCGTTGAAAATTCATTTAAAAGCAATATTAACAAAAATATAACGATGGAAATTTATGTCACGTCACGCCACGTCACGTCACGTTTCACACTTGGGGTTGTAAAAGAAAATTGAAACAATTTGCATTAATTCAAAAAACTCTAAAAACAACTAGAATTGCTCCAAATCATATCAAAATAAGTTTCATCAAAATAGCCATCCACAATTCGCAGAGTTTTGCGATTTTGCAAGAAAAGAAAAAATCAACTTCCATTTTTTGTCACGTAACGAACCTCTCTTTAAATGCTTCTATTTCAGGACCAAGCAGCTCGATTGATTTAATTTTTCGGTTAAATATAGAGCTAATTACGTGCTATACAATGGCCCAAAAAAGTTAAAGAAAACAAATGGTATTCCTTTTTTGTATCACATTGAAATCGTACGACTGTCAAGTGCGCCACCATGGGAATGCCTATATGGACATCAGCGTATAATTTGTTAGTGTAATTTTTTACTTATATACACTACCACCTTGTTAAATACGCCTTGACGCCAGCGAAGCAGTTCATATACGTATACACAAGGCGAAATAATACAAGGTGGTGTTACTGGCGAATTTAGATTTTCGCCGCGGTACTTATTAATGTCAAAATGATGTGTTTGTTGTAAAAAAGGCGAATTCAAATTTTTTTAATTTTACAAGTACTGAATTGCATTGATTTATATGCATGCTCGTCTGTGTGCAAACCTCTACCACATCTACCACACAAGGCTTAAAATCTACCACATTTTTAGGCAGAACATTTCGAGCCCTAACCGCCGTAACGTAAGCGACATTTTTTTTTTAATTTTCGTTTTGATGCAGAAATGCATCTAGATACGCTAGGATTATTTGTGCATCAAAAAGAAAATTTTGGAAAAAATGTCACTTACGTTATTTTGGCCGTTAGGGCATAGCTCTAAAATTTCAACTCAATTCTTATGCGAAATAAAAAAATAACAAAAACAAATAACTTAAGGACGAGCCCACCTAAAAGTTAAACATTCTAAAAATAGAATTATTAACAAAAACCAACAACCACATGATCAAGTGTAAATCGTAGCGGAATAGCTGCGCTTGATTGTGTTGGCTTAGCAAAATGAAAAAGTGGGGAAAAAGCAACGATAATTTACAAGTCGGACTTAGCACAGTGCGTAGGCAACTGGCTGAGTCAGTGGGATCGTCGGTTCGAATCGTACTGAAAGAAGTCTGATGAGGAAATGTGGTGATTTCCGAAATAGCTATCACTTCTACCATTTTTTCAAATTATTGTTGCTTTTCCACAATAAGTTTTTCATTAAAAACGGCCTCGAGGTCAATAAAAATTGTTGAATATAATTGTTATAAGGCCATAAAATAACAAAAACGAAATAAAAAAATTAATCATTAAGTTTTTAAAAAGGTACATCATAAATTTTGCTTTGAATATATCTGTGCCTTAAATTTTTAATATTTCAAAAATCCGCTTATTTATATTTGCTAAGGTATCATGCAATGGAAAAATAATTTGGTCCATTGTAAGATTTTTCTCAAATTAATGAAAACTAGATTGCCAGTTACTGTCGAAATTCGACAGTTTTTTCTAGTTTTAGAAGCCTTGGAGAGGCTTTCTAACTTAACACGTAGCAAAACTTATACGGTACAAATTAACTAACCGGAAAATCTTCTTTGGAACTAAAAAGTAAATAAAATTTTTTATCTGAGAAGGTGTTTGGAGGACTCCGGCAGGACTTGGAATTGACCCGATACATTCAATGCCGATAAATTTCAATGATTTGATACATATATATAGTTCGATGAATTTCAAGAACACTACAATCCGATAATTCAACAAAATTCGTTAACTCGGCCGATAAATTTCGATAACTCAAAAATGTAAATTCTTTGGATACCTTTATAAATTTTTACTTTTGACAGCCCCACATTTTTCTAAAACTATCTAAACTTTTTGGTAACTCGTTACACTCTGTTAACACGATAAAACTCGATAAGCAGTGATAAATCGATAAGCTTATATAACCTTGAAATTTCGATAAATCGATATATTTTGAAAATTCCATAAACTTCGCTTCGTTGAACCAACCAATTTCAGTAGATCAATAATTATCGATAACCGTGTAAGTTGAAAGAACTCCATGCATTACGACACCTCGATAAATTTCGTTACGTCTATAAATAATGATAATGCAATAAATATCGATAACTTGATACATTTCTTTAACTTGACAAATTTCGTTAATCCCACACGTTTTTATAGCTCCTTAACCATCCGTAAATTTGGACAAATAAGTTGCTGTTTCTATAAATTTCAACAACTCAATAAACATTGATCAGTTTGAATAATTCGATAAGTTGCGATAACTTAATAAGCATGAATAAATTTCGATAATTATAAACTTCGATGATTCGATAAATTTCAGTAACCTTTATGGCTGATTTTATTTCTATTCTTATCTTAAAATTTCAACTCTGTTACCCTTTTTCTTATGTATTTCTCATTGTCTCCATTTTCGCCCTTATCTCCATTTTCGTCTTTATCTGCACTTTTGCCTTTTTTTTGTCTTCATCGTTATCACTTGTTTCTTCATCGTCATGTTTATCTTTATTTCAAAGTTTAATTTCAAATACGAAGTAAAACAAAATGCGAAACAGCTTAAATTGAACAGCTTGCAAAAACAACCACACACAAATATAGAAATTTTTAAACGACGATTTTCAACCAATTTCGAAACCTTTCCAACGGTATTTTTAGTTTTGAAATCGGTAAATTTACCTTGGTCTTGATCTTTGTTTTCATCTTTCACATCTTTGCTTATATAACCCCTTCTTTTTCTATTCACGTAGATGAAATGAGGTGCGATGACGTGATAAGATGTGACGTGATTTTATGTGATGTGATAGGATGTCATGTCATGTGTTGTCATATCCTCTGATGTCATGTCATATGATGTCATACCATGTGATGCCACGTCATGTAATGCCATGTCATGTCATACGATGTCATCATGTGATACCAAGCCATATAATGTGATGTCATATCATATGATTTTATGTCACGTGATATCGTGTGATGTGATAGCATATTATGTGATGTAATATCATGTGATGTAATGTGATGTCATGTAATGTGATAACTTTCCATGTTCCGATTATTATATCGATAACCCTGTTGATAACTGTGTCGATAAAAATACCGCTAACAATATCTATAAACATATGGAAAAATACAACCATTGCAAAATCGATTAATTCATCGATAAATATAACAATCATCAGTATCGATTATTGTACATATCGATAACAATATAAATTACTAAATCGATAACAAAATCAATTATTTTAATCGATTATTATACCGATAACACTATCCATTATTGTATCGATAACAATATCGATTATTATATTGATTATTATATCGATAACAATAGTGGTTATTGAATCAATAACAGTATCGATAACAACATCGATTATCTTATCGATAGCAATATCGATTATTATATCAATAAAAATATCCAGTTTTATATCGATAACAATATCCGTCTTCATCCTCATCCTTTTCTTCAGATGTATCTTTATTTTTGCATATTCCTCGTCATCTTTACCTCTAAAATTAAATTTTTAAATTTACCTTGATCTTCGTTTGTACCTTTATTTCTAGGCATCTTTGTTTTTGTTTTTATTCTCAAACCGCTAAGAACCATTTCCGTGTGCATTATTCCCCTTGAATTTGACAATCCTCTCCCAACCAACCAACTGCCGCTAAAGAAGTTTCACTTCATAAATTCAAGAAATGTTCTTACCCTTTCAGTTACCCTACTTCTTATGTATCTGTCATTGTCTTCATTTTCGTCTTTATTTTCACTTTTGCCTTCTTTTTTTTTACTTCATCGTTGTCATTTATTTCTTCATCTTCATATCTATCTTTATTTCAAAGCTTAATTTCAAATGTGTAGTGTATCAACAGGCGAAACATGTCAAATTGAACATGTTGCAGCAACATGTATACACAATTCGAAAATGTTTAAACGACGGTTTTGGCCGTAATTTTCAACCAATTGTAAAACCATAAAAACTCTGCTTGAACCTGGTGCCTCAGGCATAGCACTCGCGTGGTATGCCTGAGGCACCAGGTTCAAGCCCTGGGGCAGGGAAATTTTTTTTATTTTATTTTTTTGTTTATAATATTTCTTTTATTTAGGGTTTTTTTTGTTATTCTTAAATTTAATTAAAAAAAAAATAGTTTTTTTTATATTTGTTTCTCTTTTTTTGTAATGCAACTAGATTTTTAAGTTTGTTATTTATATTTAAATTGAAATAATTATTTCTACTCTAACTTTAAAAATCTTAACCACCTCCAAGCGGCCTCGAACCTGCGATCCCAGAACCAGAACCAGTAGTCTGCACGTGACGCCACAGCCGACATGTGTAAGAAAAGCAATTAATTGCGTTTTATTTTAGGCTTTGGCAATTCAAAGGCAGATGTCGCTGAACGCTTAAGTTCTTCGAAAATGTCGAACTGGTAGGCACATACTAGTTTATAAACTAGTATTTTTTCTAACTGGTTTGGGTTTTCACTGCAGGGTTATTTGAAAACGATAGAATGCGCATTGGTTTATTTTTATGGAATAAAATCAAAAATTTTCACATTGAAGGAATTAAAACCATAAAAGCGATTGGGAAATCTCTTTTCAAGGTTTTTTCTTCACGTATGAGGAGGCAAATAGGAGTGTACATAATCGGTTGTTAGCCATAAATTTAATTACGAGTTTTATTCCGAAAAGCATGGTGGAAACACTGTGTATAGTAACGCAAATACCAATTGACTTTTCTGAAGGTGAAATCAAGGAAAACATATCATCAGATTGTAAGGTTACCAGTGTGACCAGAATCATGCGCAAGGATCCAAACTGCAAAGAGAAGTTCATACCAAGTCTGGCGGTAAAAATTGGATTTTAGGGGAACGAGCTCCCGAATGAGATTACAATTTTTTTTTGTTAATTTTAGAGTACGGCATTTTGTGCCAAAAGTAAAGCAGTGCCACAACTGTGGTCGATTGGGCCATACTAAAATGGTGTGTAGGGGAAGAAATAGATGTATAATAAGCGGTAAGGAGGAAGGAATAGGTGCGATGCAAAAGCTAACAATTGCATTCTATGTGGAAACGTAGGGCATATAACGCTCAACAGCGAGGTATGTAAGGTGTGGAAAAAAAACAACTGCTGGAAATAATGACAATCAAAAAAATTGCAAAGAGAGAGGCTCCAGAGTCGTATAAAGATGTCATTGATCAAAACAATCGATTTGCTATACTGGAGGATGATCAGAATAATTTCCCTAGCATATCGGGTGCTCAAAATAATCGCGTAAATAATGATTTGTCAGTAAATAGGAGAGTTACCTCGTTTAAATAGAACGACGTAGTTAAAAGCAATCTAGAAATTAAAGATAAACCTACAGTAGGTAAAGAAAGAAAGGATAAGGTGGCTATACAGCCCGTCTTTGATAATCCAAACTGGTCGAAAGTTTCGGAAATTGAAAGACTAGTGGCGCTGTTGACTAAGAAATTTGAGATTGTGGAAAGTGAACCAATCTTGAAACAGATTGGAGACACTTTCAAAGAGGTGAATGAAATTAAGGATACAATATTATATACTAATAATGAGCCAGATAAAAATAATGCAATATAATGTAAGAGCCTCAAGGCAAATAAAAACAACTTAGATTTTTTTATTATCAGAAATGATATAAGTATGTTGGATTGCAAGAAATTCTCCCACATGATGAGAAAGTTGAAAATCACAAATTGATGGGTTTCAATTTGATTAAAAAAACGAGGGCTGATGGCTATGCTGGAGTAGCAATTGGCTTTAAAAAGGGAATTGGTTTTAAGATGATAAAATTTAGATCACAATATGACATTGTAATTGCTAAAACTACAACTTTGGTAACTAATTTAGTAATATGTTCGGTGTATTTTCCACCAAATATCAACAGCAAGATATTTGAAGCGGTAGTGAATCGATTGTTGCTGTTTCTTTGTAAATTTTCGAACGTTGTATTGTTGGGGGATTTTAATACCAGGAATGTAAAATGGGGAGATGATGTTAACTATCCGAAAGGTAAAATTTTAGAGAATATGATAAGCAAGGCTAATACGATGTGTCTGAATAAAGGTGATAAAACTTTTACAAAAGAGGTTCAGGGGAATGGTAGTACAGGTTTAGTGCTGGATCTAACATTTACCAATCTAACAAATGATATTAAGTGGTATTGTCATAGGGCGTATTTGGGTGGCAGTCATCATCTACTCATTATAATAGAGATTGCTAACATTGTTAAATTACCCAACAACTTTATCTCAAAAAATAAATTACTTGACAATATTAAGAATATTAATTTTACAATCACACTGTGAAACAAATTCAGGTTAGCAAAAGTTAGGTCGATTCTGAGGGCGAGGGGTGAAAATAGAAGCTAAATTAGAAGACCCGTGTCGCGGCGTTTGTTTATGTTAGTTCGAATTTTTTTTTAGTCGACCTTCGAACTTTGCAGTCAAATGCCGATTTTCAGCATATTGTTTATATGGTTTTTTGGCTATAACTCGTCGACTAATTGATATTTTTTCAATCTGTTAAAGCCAAATTATTGCTGGAGACCTGTGCAACAATTAAAATAAAAAAAAATTGATTTAGAAAATTTTTGTAGTGCTTATGAAGCAAAATTTTGGAAATTTTTTTTTCATGCTTTTTGAAATTATTTTCCACAAAACTAAGTCTTTTTTGCTTTCTGTTTGATCTATAATATGCTTCTCAGTTTCTTCAATAAATTTCATTTGAAAAGAAAACAATCATAATACAAAACTTGCGTTTTCCAGCTTAATATTAATTTACTTCTCATTTCTTATGTACCAATTTTTTCAGTGTTGGTTTTGAAGAAACATTGAAAAAGAAATTATAAAAATATGGAAAAAAATATAATTTTGAAATGTTAGTTATGAAAAGTTTTAAGTAAAAAAATTAAATAAATTAAATTAATGATTTGGCCAGTTGCCGTTTAGCAGGCGGCTGTGGATCAACATCACTGCTCTCTCTAATATCTTGGTCATCGTCATCATCATCAGAAAGGTCGATAATTTCGTCCAACAGATATTCTGGAATTTCATCTTTGTCTTCTCCTTCTTCCTCTTTTTCCTCGTCTTCTTCTTTTTCAAAGGTGTTTTTATACCACCAACAAATTTCAGCGAGTATTGCATCTGGAGATTTCTTTCCTCTGTACCTGAAACGAAAATAATTTTCAATCGTTAACATGTTTAAATTGCATCAGCATCTTGATCAACTCGCTCAACAGTTGCCAACTGCATCTGATGAGCAAGGCGAACGTTATCGCCAAACTGCGCTTCCATTTGAAATAAGGTAACTATAGAGTGTGCATATTTTAACTGCTCTGTCGAAGTGAACAATGGATTGCCGCAGGGAAGCTGTCTCTCGCCGGTATTATTCAACATTTATACAGCAAGACTGCACTCTGTATGTAATGAAAATACTCACCTTTTTCAATTTGCGGATGACTTCGCTCTAGTAACGCACAGTAGACTCCGCACTTAATAAACTAAAGCATAAAATTACATAATTTCAAAATATGTGTGAATCTTTGGGTCTTAAGTTTAACTTAGATAAAACCAAATTTATGTTAATGACTACTGGCGGTAAAAAGCAGTTTAATTTAAACATAAATGGTTGCAATCTGGAACAATTTGAAAAAATGAGGTGGCTAGGAAGGATGATAAGTGCAAATTCAACGATCAAAGAGCATATAGGGAAAGTAAAAAAATCGGTGGTTCCAGGGAAAAATTTGCTGGCAAGACTCACAACCATAAAAGCGGGGTTAAAACCTACTGTGTCACTAAAGCTTTACAAAACACATGTACGCTCAAAAGCAGAGTACGCGAATACCACATTTGCCAATTTGCCCAATGAGTACAATTAGCAGCTATGCACTATATTAAATGAGCCCCTAAGAAGATGTCTTGGTGTTCCGCCCAACACGCCTACTTATGCAAGATATGCACTTGCATGTGAACTACCACCTCAGAAGAGAGCTGTCTGGTTAACGACGAGAGAAATGTCAAAACAGTGGTTTATAAATCCGAGTCTGAAAAGGGAGTTGGAGGAAAGTCAC
The DNA here is from genome assembly GCF_013731165.1 of Rhagoletis pomonella. Lineage (NCBI taxonomy): Eukaryota > Metazoa > Arthropoda > Insecta > Diptera > Tephritidae > Rhagoletis > Rhagoletis pomonella. The sequence goes on along the minus strand of NW_023458556.1, from coordinate 109,108,587 downwards.
TCTATGAAATCGAGCTACAGCTACACGTATCACAAATTTAAAGTTTGATAGATTGAACACCAATGTTCGGTTTCGAAGAAATGACAAATTGCTTTTGGCTCTTCTAGGCTGAATAGCTCGAAGGCAAATTTTTCAAATAAGCCACTTAGGGCCTTGTATTATGAGGAAAAGAATGTGCAAGTGGATGGGGGTTTTCACCTGTACTCTACGGATGCTTCTGTCTCTGATGGAGTGGTGGGTTGTGCGGCGCATGACATTGAGCAGGGGATTTCGTTTCTGTACAGGTTAGAGGAAACTTATGCATCAACCTTTGGGGAACTTGTTGTAATAAATCAATGTATTGTAATTGCTAAGAAAGTAAAAAATAGAAAAATTTTCATATTCACAGATAGTTTGCAGGCAGTGAAAGCGTTGAAGTGTTATCGAACGAGCAATTACATTGTGGCGGACATACATAATGAAATTAAAGTGTCGTTGTTTGAAGAAATCCGTGTTATTTGGATCCCTGCGCATGTTGGTATTGATTTCAATGAGAAGGCGGACGTTGCGACGAAAGCTGCAGTGACTCAGGGTTTGACGGTTAGTGTAGATCTGACTCCGAATGAAATGCTTAACAGAATCAGTAGTAGTTTATGGAACGAATGGAGAAATGAGATTAAATTATTGGGTAACAGATGGGACGAAAGTCTGCTAAACAGCATAATGTACAGGGAAAAAAGACCACGGTTTAGGGACAAAAACTGGGAGCTTGATGCATATGACACAAAACTGATAAATCGACTTATAGCGTAGGCAGAACTTATGGCAGACATTACCTCAGTAAATTTAAACCGGATGTTTCCAATTTGTGCCACAGTTGTAATACCTTGGAGTCTGCTGAGCATTTGATTGTTGAGTGCACGCGGTTCAGTACAATAAGAAACGAATTTTCATTTTTTAATAAATTTAAAGAGCTAAAAGAAATTTGGATTATAAAAAATTTATCATACTTAAAGGAGTTAGTAAAGTTTCTGCACAAAGCATGTCTGGACAAAATGCTGTAAAAAGTATATATAAAAAATTAAAAAAATAAATAAATAAAAAAATAAAAAAATGTAAATTAAAAATTTTAACAATTACATATGCATATGTATAAATTCAAATTTTTTGGATTGAAAGTACAAATTGGAAAAAATAAAATAAAAAACAAGAGCAGCGCTGTCTTCGGCTATGCCGAAGGCTTCATACCTTTCATGAACATCTGAAAATTTTACCTTAACAGATTACTGCATTTGAAATAATTTATATATTCACAGCATACATAGGTAGAGGAGATAGATATATAAAAAATCATTTCTAAACAATCAGAGGTATGGAGGATATAACTTATATAGTACCAATCTAAGTGATTTTCACTGCTGTGTGATCTGTATGTAAACCGGTAATACAATTTAATGGGTTTAGCTTCCTACATAAAGGAGATACATATATCGCAAAAACTGGTATCTGAACAATCAGTGGTATAAGAGATAAAGCTTATACAGCATAGATTTTAACGATTTTCTCAGTAGACTTTGTGTAATTATTTATAAAATAGCTTACGAAATTTGTCGGAAGGAGTTTAACAGTAAAACCCCATATCTGAACAATCGGTTGTATGGGGAATATAAGTAAAAGTGACCCGATCTTTGTAATTTTCACTGTAAGTATTCTGTTAATAATGATCGAAAACGGTGGGAATTTTCATGTTCCTAGCTGCATAGATGGAGACGTTATGGCGAAAAATCTCATATCTGAACAATCAGTTGTATGGAGGCTATAGGTTATAGCGACCCGATCTTCGCCATTTTCATTGAAAGTAATCTTTTGATAATGAGTGACAACAGTGCAAAATTTCATGTTCCTAGCTACTTAAATGGAGGAGTTATAGCGAAAAATCCTATATCTGAACAATCAGTTGTATGGGAGCTATAAGTTATAGTGACCCGATCTTTGTAATTTTCACACTAAGTTTTCTGTTGATAATGGGTGCAAGTATTGCATAAATGGAGAAGTTATAACGAAAAATCACATACCTGAACAATCAGTTGTATGGGAGCTATATGCTATAGTGGTCCGATTCTGCTGGTTCCGACAAATGATTAATACATTATAAAAATACACCCACGTACCAAATTTCATCCGGATGTCTCGAAAACTGAGAGACTAGATTGCATACAAACAGACGGACAGACAGACGGACGGACAGACGGGCAGACGGACATGGTTAAATCGACTCAGCTCGACGTTCTGATCATTTAAGTATACATTTTAACGGGTCTATCTCGTCTTCTTATGGTACTTACAAACATCGGACCAAAGTTATAATACCATTTCATACTCATGAAAGGTATAATTAGGTTTCAGAAAAGAGCTGCAAGATATAGCTTATGTAAATTAAAAATAAGATTTTCCTATTAGATTTAAGGAAAACACATGTATACATACATAAATGGAGACATAGAAATAAGTAAATCAATCAATGAATTAAAAAAAAGGAAAATTTGAGTACATTCCAATAGCTTGTTTATAAGATAAAATGTTTAACTCTTTAAACGCTAGTGTTACATATATGTCACGCTCGAATTTCACAGACTAATAGTGTTGTTATGAAAATTTTTATTACATAACAAATATTAAAGAGTGTTACATATATGTTTCAGGTCGTACAGGCACCCCTTTTTTTATTATCGGTTTTTGTGCATATCCTCACTTAGTATCCTCCAAAAGTTGGTTCCTCTAAATTTCCACTTTTGCTTTCGCGTTTAATGAGTTAAATTGGAAAGGGAAAAAAAGAACGATAATAATAAATAAGTAATCATACACTAAAACAATCATAAATACAAATATGCTTGTGTACAGATAAATATTTCTAATTAAAATGTTCCAAACGAGTTACAAATGAATTGCATTGTAGTTTAATTTTAAATAATCGTGTAAATCTAATGCCAATAATTTACACACAAATGCAACACTGCGAGTGTCATATGGCCATAGCGGAGCCGAAGCATCAAGCAAAAGAACAGAAAGCATATCTGCATCAGCTAGAAAGCATAACTGCGGAAAGCAGTCTGTCACAGCACAAAAAAAAGTAATATGCACATACATATATATGTACACATAAAAACGTTATCAATTAATGGAGTATGTACATACATATGCATGGGAAATGCATTTTCATTTGACTCCAAAAATATTGGGGAATATTCGTAGACCAAATAAGTCGACTCTAAGTTAAAATTTGTCAGCCTCAAATAAGACGAAAGTTAGTTGCAGCTTTTTTCACAGATACCTATTCCACTGAAAATGATGGAAAAAGCTGTAAATAACATTAGTGTCGACTTTATTTTAACTATGAATATGGCCCATTATTTACATATAATACGAGTATAGCAGTGAAAATGATAATGCAACATATTTTCTCAATATAAATAACTTTTCTACAAAAACAACTTTGAAGTTAACACGTGCAGTGCAATTAATGCATTTGTACGTTTTTTGTCAATGTAACCATCTTTGAAGTGGATTTGTGAGAAAACTAAGGCAGCTAGAAAACTGAGGTTTGTTGCATTGAAAATAGCGTATAAACTACCATTAGAATCGTTAAAAAATATAAAAACCGATTATTTCTTCGCTTTTAAATGAAGACGGCAAATCACCAAAGAGTGCGCATTTGCGTCTTTTTGTCAATGTGTCCATCTTAAAGCCCTATATGCAGCTCTCAAGAAAAGCAAAAACTCCATATAAAATGACGTACAAGAAATGGCTAAGAAATTTTCTTGAGTCAAATTTCCTTAAGGCAGTACGCAGTTCTTAAGAAATTTACTACGCTTTCTACTACGGTTTTCTAAAGTTTTTTGTGAAAAAAGAGCACAAGGCAACCCAGGTTTGCAACAGAAATATATGCCCGTTCCATTATTTCTTGAGGAAAGAGTGAGGCAACAGGCTGTGAAGTATCAAAAATGTCAAAATTCCTTGGACACACACGAAATAATGGCAATTTTTTCTTGATCGTTTTCTTGAGAGCTGCATACAGGGCTTTAAAGTGAATTTGGGAAAAAACTAAGGCAGCTAGAAAACTGCGGTATAAGAATCGATAAGAACATAAAAGTCGATTTTTTCAACTCAAATGCCGACGGCAAATCACCAACGAGTTTGCCAATTGCATACATATTTGCATAACTTTCACATTTTAGATTCACAAAATTGGATCTCTCGCATAAATATGCATGTACACAATATACATAAAGTAAGAATAATTTCGACTTTCGTTCTTGGTCCTTCTCTATAAATTTACGTTCTCTGGTTGAACGCAACTGGTTCACAATGAATGTCATAAAATAACACGAGCACAAACTGTCAAGTTCCGACTGAGCTGCTCCGGAAAAGCGGCGCACACTGGGACGACTGAGTACTAGCCGCGGCCAAAAATAGATGGAGTTGAGCTAGAAGCACCAAACTTAGTACACGCTATTATTTTCGGAAAATATAGTTTTTTTTGGAAAAAATCATCAAAATCGGATGACAGATAGGCACACCTCCCATAAAAAAAAAAGTAACATCCTATGCTAACGCTGCAAAGAATCAACATATTTCAATGAAATTTGGAACACGTGATGAGTTAAACTATATTTATTGTCCCACCAAAAATTATCGTAATCCCTTCACTACAACGTCTAAAAGATGAAGAAGAAAAATTCCAAAACTTTTGCATAAACAACAAATTTATTTCATATAAAAAATTCACATCAAATATAATCTTCATCACTTCTTTCTTCATTGCTATGGGATTTCTTCAACATCTGTCTCAGGTAAAAGGTAATTTTGTATATAATTCGTTGAACTTAATTTCATTGAGCGTTTACTATATGTTAGCAGTAGCTCTGAAGATAGCAATAAGTTGCCATTAAATCGTAGTTAGTAGCTTGTCGTGATGTTTTCCTGGTGTTGAATTGCCGAACCTTTCTTAATTCTTTGTGCTTGCTTTCAATTGGTTCTTCGGATAAATATCCTATAGGTATTTGAAAATTGTTGATTGCTTGGCAACCATGAATAAGAACCTTGTGCACAGTGCTGGGCATATAGTACCAAGGGTATAAACTGATATACAGATCTATAGTTTCATTAAGCAATTCTTGGAATTTATTTAGATCGACAAGTCTTCCGCAAGAGATAACGATAAAAATTGTGCCAAATTTCTTTATTAAGTCGAAGTCAATTCCAGTAATTTTTGAAGAAACTTCAGGATTGGCAAAGAAACGTCTAGCAGAATTGCCGTCATTTGTTGTTCCATATCCTGTGCGAACAAAATCTACGAGCAAACCTAAGTCTGCTCTAAATTCATCTTGAATCCTCTTTTTATTTTGGTTAAGTGTTGCTCTATTCTGCTCACTAGAAACCCTCCAACATTTTAACGGCAATCTGTAAGCAATATGGAGAAGGTACTCAAAAAATTTTATATGTGCGTGCAAAGTGGATAGACCGTATTTAAACAAATCTTCCTTTACAGGCCTTTTACGAATATGAAGCGAATTAATTTCAGTTGGTTTTGCACCACATATATAACAAACAGAGCCACTGCTATTTTCACTCAAAACATTAATAACAGCACCATCTACCATTGTTAACATTACTTTAAAGCTAACAGTAATATCCAAGTTTTTAATGTGACAACTATACGGCACGAGATTGTTTATCTGGTTTTGAATGTCATTTTCAAGTTCACGTATAACAAGAGCTGATTCTCTTATAAATGTAATTTTTATAGGTCTGCAAAATTTAGGAGAGGAACAAAGTGTATTAAACCATATTTGTTGTCCACTCTCTGCATAAGTAATGCGGATAGGTACCAATGCAGACACTAGTAGAAATTCATCAGTACTTTCAGCTTCTGACAATTTTTGTTTATAGCGGCTGTGACCCGAACTACCATCAAAGCCCCATTTGCTTTCCAAAATTAAATTTAATTTGTGTTGCTCAGTTTGAAGTAAGCTCGAGGTTGTGCTGTTGAGCAAACTTTGTACCGGTACTTCGACTGAAGTTTCTGTTACATAAATTGGTTGTGGAAGCAACTTCTCTTTTGCATTCTTCAATGCGTAGTAGCTCGGGAAAAAATCGCTGTGGACTGAGTTAGCAACTGATCTTAAAATATTATACTTTTCTTTCGTCAAATTTAACTCAAGAAATAGTGACAAAGCTTCCATAACACCTAAGCTCTTTTTCTTATTGCGGTCATCTTGTTCTTCCAGTCTTTCGCATTTTTCCGCAGCTTTGATTATCTCTTGCGGACACTTGGTTGAAATTAATTCTTTAATCCTTCGCCTTTTTGTTCGCGTTGAAGATGCTTCAAATGGTATTGGAGGCCTGCCCCTGCTCATACTTGCAACCTAAATAACCATTGTGAAAAAATACGCATGCATAACGCTGCATTTACATTCGAAAAACTGTTTTAATAGCATACCACAGCTTCTTCTTCTTCTTCTAGTCCAAAGTCCGTTCAAGCCATAAGCCGTTATTCCTTTAAAAAGCTGTCTTCATTCTATATTATTTCTCCCACAGTCTCTTGAATTTCAAAAGTAGGAACTCAACTTTTTTTCATTAATTTTAATTTTTCCACCACATTTCTCTTCAATGGAACACACAATATTGTGAAGTTGTTTTCCTGGTCGCAAATGTTTCGATGCCAACCACATATCGAAAATTTGCTGAATTTTTACTTGAAACGCCACTACAAAATAGTTCATAAAAAACGAATATGCAGATGAATGCAGGTAATATTTAGAATATACACTTGTACCAAAATAATATAAAAAAATTGAGAGAACGTTTTTGATGTTTTTTAGTAATTGCTTAAAACACTTTGCAATTCACTCACACCTGAAATTTATATGAAAAAAATCCTCCCACGCTCATATGAAACAATTCGTCATAATAATCTCATATGTACTATTAGTTCAATATGTCGACTTTAACGGCCTCGTGAGGCTAAAATATTTAAAATATCTGCAAACTTTTTTCTTGATTTTTCTTAATAAGAGTTTTAACTATGATAGTGCATATTTATTTTTCATTTTTAACATACTTCATTTCTGCCATTTTTGGCCGCTGTCGTCCCTGTATGCGGAGTCATAAGTTCGGGGCAGGGGTTGCCTTTTGTTCCGCAACTATTCAACTGTGTCAGGTAGTATTTTTTGGTTCATACGGTATGTTTAACAAAATAGACTTATGACCGCCTAGATCGGTCAAACACCACTATGTGCGACTATACAAACATAGTCTATTAGAGTCAGGCCTTGAATGGAAATCATCGAGAAGGGTTTTAATCCCTAAGCGCTCCCGAAGGTCGCCTACGCAGAAAGAAGTTCTGCGCAAAAATACTTCCGGTCCCCTTTTCCGGCAACACAGAAAGGAGAGTTCTACTCAGTAAGGGATATAGTCCCTAAACACGGCCGAAGGCCACCTAGGCAGAAAGAAGTTCTGCGCAAAAGTACTTCCGCCCTTCGTTTCCGGCAACACAGAAAGGAGAGTTCTACTCAGTAAGGGATATAGTCCCTAAGCGCGGCCGAAGGCCGCCTGCGCAGAAAGAAGGTCTGCCCAAAAATACTTCCGACCTTCGTTTCCGGCAGCACAGAAAGGAGAGTTCTACTTAGCCTACGCAAAAAGAAGTTGTGCGAAAAAATACTTCCGGTCCCCTTTTCCGGCAACACAGAAAGGAAAATTCTACTTAGTAAGGGTTATAATACCTAAGCGCGGCCGAAGGCCGCCTACGCAGAAAGAAGCTCTGCACAAAAATACTTCCGCCCTTCGTTTCCGGCAACACAGAAAGGAGAGCTCTTTTTAGTAAGGGTTATAACCCCTAAGCGCGGTCGAAGGCCGCCTACGCAGAAAAAAGTTCTGCGCAAAAATACTTCTGGTCTCCTTTTCCGGCAACACAGAAAGGAGAATTCTACTCAGTAAGGGATATAGTCCCTAAGCGCGGCCTAAGGCCGCCTACACAGAAAGAAGTTCTGCGCAAAAATACTTCCGCCGTTAATTTCCGGCAACACAGAAAGGAGAGTTCTACTTAGTAAGGGATATAGTCCCTAAGCGCGGCCGAAGGTCGCCTACACAGAAAGAAGCTCTGCGCAAAAATACTTCCGTCCTTCGTTTCCAGAAACACAGAAAGGAAAATTCCACTTAGTAAGGGTTATAATCCCTAAGCGCGGCCGAAGGCCGCCTACGCAGAAAGAAGTTCGTTTTCATGTATGCACTATTTCGTTTTTGAGTCGAAACTGTGCATGTATGCATTACTTCGGTTTTTTGTCATATGCATTATTTCGGTTTTGAACCAAAAATGTGCATGTATGCATTACTTCGTTTTTTTCATGTGGGTATTTCCATACGTCGCATACGTGACAGTCGTACGTTTCAATGTGATACAAACAAGGAATTTGTTTTCTTTAACTTTTTGGGCCATTGTATAGCAAACAATTAGCTCTATATTTAACCGAAAAATGAAAACAATCGAACTGCTTGGTCCTGAAATATAAGCATTTAAAGAGAGTGTCGTTACGTGACAAAAATGGAATTCGATTTTTTCTTTTCTTACCAAATCGCAAAACTCTGCGAATTGTGGGTGGCTATTTTCATGAAACTTATTTTAATATGATTTGGAGCAATTCTGGTTGTTTTTTTGTAGAGTTTTTTGAATTAATGCAACTTGTTTAAATTTTATTTTACAACCCCAAGTGTGAAACGTCATGTGACGTGGCGTCACGTGACATAAATTTCCATCGTTATATTTTTGTTAATATTGCTTTTAAATGAATTTTTAACGCAAATAAAACATGTATTTTATGTCGAATATACTTTATATTTTGACTTCAGTGCCAATTCAGGGTGAATTTGTTGGTAATCTATGATTTATTATGTTTCAACTACATACGCCAAATTTGAACCAAATCGGACCATAAATACGGTTTTTCGAAATATCTCGACCTTGGCGCCACGTAGGAAGACCATTTTACGCAAACATGATTCTACTTACATAGCCAGTATATATTTTAAAAAGCAGACAAATCGGCCCGTAAATACGTTAGATATAAGACTTTTATTTTTTTTTGTCGTGGTGGACCTTCCGATGGAAACACCCATATGCCTTATTTCGGTTTTCAAACGAAAGTGTGCATATATGCATTATTTCGGTTTTTTCATATACGTTATTTCGGTTTTCAACCGAAACTGTGCATAGATGCATTATTTCGGTGTTTTTCACATGCATTATTTCGGTTTTCAAACGAAAGCGTGCATATGCATAATTTCGGTTTTTCTAATATGCATTATTGCGGTTTTCAACCGATACTGTGCATATATGCATTATTTCGGTTTTTTTCGTATGCATTATTTCGGTTTTTTTCGTATGCATTATTTCGTTTTTTTTTATATGCATTATTTCGTGTGCACAGTTTCCATTTGCACAATTTCAGAGTGCCGGCGCACGCCACAAGTCGGAGGAGAAACTCGGCCAAACACTAGCATATGTGTAAGCGCCAATCTATTATTATTATATTAGTATTATTAATTCTCTGCAGTGGGAAATTTTCCAGTACTTACTCGTAAGTATGCAATTAATAAAAACTTTTTATTCCATTTTTTGTAAAAAATATTTAGAATTCTTAGATTTTGGTATGTAAATAAACCAGGTGAAAACCCTGTTTATTCGATGGTAAAAATCAGGTTTATTCGGTATTCAAAAAATCAATATTTCAAAAAACCGCTGGAAATATGGAAGAAAACCAGTTGAAACTGGTTTGGAAAAACTGAGTCAATCACCTTACATTGTACCCTAGAAAAGAGCTTGAGTGTTGAAACCCCTCTCTTACAGCATTTTCTATACATATGCATGTATTTATTACAGGGACAAAAAATAACGCTTATTTTTTTGAACAGTTAAAATTGGCCAAATATTTTTTAAGGACGAAATAAAAGTCCTTTTCGGATAATAAACAAACCGGTTATCCAAATAAAGTAATTTGGTATCAAATGAAAGAGGACTGAAATAGCTTTTAAACAGAAATAGCGAACGGAGCGTACCAGCTCTATTTATATTTTTTTTTATAATTCAGTACAAAAGAAATTCATATACCTGACCCAAGGTTTGCCCTATGGTAAATAAATAACATTTTTTTATTGAAATATTTTTCAATCGGTGACTTTCCTCGTTTAAACATTTCAGTTTTAAAGCTATTTTTGTCCTCTTTCATTTGATACTAAACTTTTTTAAATTGGATAAGCAGTTTGTTTATTATTAGGAACGGACTTTTATTTCGCCTTAAAAAATATTTGGCCAAGTTTGACTGTTAAAAAAAAATAACTGTTATTTTCGGTCCCTGATTTATCAGCTTTATTATTTTTATTTGCATATTGCACGTTAAATAATATACAGAATTATTTCAAAATTTCAATTTTGTGGGAAAACGCAATCAAAGTTGTATCAATTCCTACAATTGGTATACGAAAAGACAGATGGAAATATGGATGGACAGATGGACAAATATCTTCGCCAATTTTGGGAGGTTTAGTAATCTGTTATGCTAAACATATTCTCCTTATCAAGCTAATTAATTCTATAATTAAATCTTCAAGAAATGGAAATTTTGAATTATATCTCTAAATTATTAAACGTGGGATATACTTTAGTAAGTTTGTAAGTTAATCGAAATATTAGATTTTGTTGATTAAAACTTTTCAGCCGATTGCTAGTATGGACTGCTGGAATGCCAAGAGCAGTGTTCCACCTGTTGCTAAGCAATCCATTCCCAGTGGGAAAATGTAATGTATAGTAATCAAAAAAATAATCAGTAAAAGAACCCTTTTCACATTCGAAAATGCATTTTTCCCCCACGGCGATGTCCTAAGAAAAGTGGGGCATTCAATTTTGCATTACCTAGTACACTGAGAAAAAGGATTTGTTTCGACAACTAAAAATATTTAGTTCCCGAATTTTGACAATATTTGGGAACTGTTACCAAGGATTGGGAACTATTACCTTGGGTTGGTAATTATAACTAAATATATTAAAGCTTCTAATATTCATCTAGGTTGTAACAAATCGTTAATTTAGTTGAAGGGTTTGGTTCTACAAATTCCATTCAACTTAACGTATGGTTCATAAAAGGATGTTATTAAGCTCTGCTAATGCAGATAAGCTTTCTTTCAACACATGGTTTAGTCATAGTTACCAAATCTTAGTTGAGGCAACCACGATTTGGTTTGAGAGTGGAACATATTCATGCTTGTGAGCCACCCCTAAATAATAGTGTGTTTCCCATACGAAGAGCGCCATCTGAGCAATGCGCACAGTCCCACTTATTGAACCGTTTGAATGCGCTAGTATGCCGACCATTGCATTGTGCGTGGAAATCATTGCTCCGCTACCGCTGTTCGTATATGGGTGAAGCACGCATGTGGTCCCAGAGCGCTCAGTAAGCTACCCTGCAAAAATCGTTGGACCATGTAGTTAGGGATGCAAATTTTGGGGAGTAACATCGATACATCGATGTTTGGATGCATCGGACAAATGAACATCGATGCTAAAATACATCGATATATCGATGGTTTCCGATGTTTCCAAATTTGTTAGGTTGTAGTCAAATTGAAAGGAAAATTTAATACTTTTCAATTCATACTCTCTGTAAGCCAATTAGAAAAATGCTTACATATGGATGTATTTCCCTGTATTTATTTACTATTCCTTTGCCCTTCCTATAAATATAATAAAAATGCATGCCGTCGTAAGTTCGCTGAGCCTAAAGTTCCAAGCCCCAAATTCGTTGAAACTTCAACGGGAACCCGGTCCTTTTTTAAACATTATGTACGCATTTTTAATATCGAAAGATAAGAGTATACACGGAATTTCTGAATTTTCCCCAAAAGAATAAGTAATAAAATTCATGGCCAGTCAAAAAATTTTAGGAGCATAATGGGTAAGTTGAATTCAAGTCTGAATCACACTAAAGTCGATGTTAAAACATCGCTGAAACTGGCATCGATGTATCGTCAATTTAGCGATTTTAGGAAATTGTAAACATCGATGGCAAACATCGAATTTAGAACCGATATTATCGATGTTTCAAAAATATCGATGCTTCGTTTGCATCCCTACATGTAGTCTATTTGTGGTATATTGGAGTACTTACAAAAGTGCTCCTCTGTCATGCTGTAGCGGACCAACTCGTGTCTCTGCACCAGCTTATTGTTACCAGATCACTGCTCGTGTTTTAACGAAATGTGATTGAAGTTAAGCATTTGAAAGTACATTTGCATGTCTAGCTGTAGCTGAACGTGTAGAGATGCTCGCTGTTAGTTCTTAGCTCCCAGCATGTTCGGGATCGAATGTCGTCAGAGGCAACATGTAATTTTTAATTTTTGTTTTTGGTTTTTATTAATTTCAAAAAAAGCATCTGTGAAGTGAAGAACAAAAGCGTGACAAGCGAAAAAATATAACGACAATGTCATTGGAGTATGTTGGGAGTAGTTTTGTGCTACTCTGATGTAATGCAGAGATGGAGTATATGGTCCTGCCCTAGGACATTGCAATGTTAATTGGACCATATTTTTTATATGAATTGTGGTTAATTTTGGAGTACTCCTTGGTCCTTCGGGAGTACTCTTTACATGCATGCATGGAGTAGTCGCGATTTTTGCAGGGTATGACATGTCGATCGCTGCGCTAGGTAGAGAAAGAAAAGTGTGTGGTATGACATGTACAGAATTGTTTGTCTCAGTTTCAGTTTTTCTATCACCGCGAGTTGTTTCGGTGCGCGCATAGTTATTTAAGAATATAAAGTTTGATGCCAACCGGGGGATATCAGTGGATATATGATTCATGTGAATTATAATTTGAAAGTGTCTCTTTAGCCAACGAAAAAGCAAAGCACGTACGTATTTTTTATGCTTAATATATGCAAATAAAAGAAGAAAGTAAACACAACAAACATCGAGTAAATTTTTATTTGTGTCAAACTGAAACTTTTTTTCCAATAATAAACGGTTAGCTGATTCAAGTCTACAGCAAGTTAACAAAATTAATTGAAAACTTCTATAAACCAAAGGATTGTTTATATTTGCTCAGCAATGATTTTATTCAACTAACAATATTGTCCAATCAAGGTAGTCGTTTTGTAATTATTAACAAATATACATTTGTCCCAACTAGATGTCTCAAGTAAATTGCAGAGTTTCGTGAAGTATATATTTATTTCGCCATATCCAACTATGCCACTTGATCACTATAACCAAATCTTGGTTATTATAACTATACCTTTTTTTGGGTGTATCGAGAAATGAATGTGTTTTAATATGAAATTTTTGGAACTTTTTGATTAAATTAAAATGCTGATTACATTGTTAGCAGTAATATAATCAATCAATGTCAATTAGACTTATTTGTAATGATAACCATCTTTCTACATAGAATTGTATGAAAACTAATTACTATTTTATTTTTTCAGGTATGGAAAGAAGCCGTGGTGCAATGTTTTTTTTCTCTTGCAGTAGGCCTTGGTCCAATCGTTATGTTTTCCTCGTATAACCGCTTCGATCATTGCATTTATAGGTACTGGATAATACACAATATGTATCCCACTCGGAAAATAGGTAAGCACCTTACGAGGTAATCCACGTTTTCTTTCAGCTTTAAGTACCGAAATTGTCATCATGATCAATGTAAGCTACTAGTAAAGCACAAAATGAACACCTCCGATGGCGCCTTAACTTGTCAGTTGCAAAATAAGGTGCCGCCGAAGTTATGTCCGTAAGGACCTTACTGTGTAAAGTGGCTCAGTAGTATGCCTGATACCAAATGTACATTCTAAATTCCTACTTACTAGGGATGTTTCGATGCCATATTTTTCACATTCGCGAATGCGTATTGCTTTAACAAAAATGCCAAAGGATATCTTAGTTTTATGTAACTATCATTTGAATAAATGTGACTTAACTTTTACGAACGATGTATTTGTGTTGTAAAATATGATTTATACGCTTTTGTTTTCAATAAAAATGAGGTTTCTATGATCTGCATAGAAATATGAAAAACTATTTAAAGTTGAGACTGGTGTAAAGTAATTATGCAAGAAATAAAAGTTTCCATAGATAAAAATTACAACTCCCCTTAATTTTTTTTCACAGGTTAATGAAATGTAGTCATTTAAAAAGCGGTTACTACTGAAATAGAGATAATTAGGGCATATTTAAATTTATGTCGTTTTTCGTTTTTCAATGGATTGACCCTCTAATAGTCAAAGTTCAAAAGGGGCATATTATATAAAAAAAAGTAATTTTGCTGCCCTTTTCCCATGGGGCGATTTCTTAGAGGCTCGTATATAAGGCCGGCTGCACTGAATAACTGTTCACTTGGAACGCTTGCGGGTGGAGCGCTCAAATATTTGCGGGCCAGATCTGTCAATTTGTCGTATTTTAGTTTAGTTTTCCACCAGTCGAGAGGATTTTCACCGAGATGAGCTCGTTTTTCTTTAGGATAGGCCTTCAATTGAGCTTTAATTTCACATTTTTTAATATCTTCAGATTTAAAATCCGAGCCTTCGCCTTCGCTGGAGGAATCTAAAATTATTTCTAGGTTGCTTATAAGACTTTTAGCAATACTTGTTGAATAAATGTTGCTTGATATACTACTTAACCGTTTAGCGCCTGAAGCTAAAAGCCGGTTGTTGCCGTCACTGTCTAAAATCTAATATATAAATTTATGGTATGGTATGAGAATCGGATGTAAAGTATATTTCATATCGCTAGGTGCAGGGGGCGTGGCACCTCCCATACACATCGAATTTTTCACACTGCATATCTCTGAAATTGTTCATGGTAGAGTACTGAAACTTGGTATGGAGATATATGAAACAAATCACATTGTCATGAAGAAAAATTGGGGCTATTAGAAAAAGGGGCGTGGCACATATCATACAAACCGAGTTTTCATACTGCATAACTTTGGAAGTGTTCATGGTAGAGTACTCGAACATGGTACGGATATATATGAAAACATGGAGAAAAACTGCGGTTATTGGGAAAGGGGGCATGGCACCTCCCATACAAACCGAATTTTTCATACTGCACATCTCTGGAAGTGTTAGTGGTAGAGTACTGAAACTTGGTATGGAGATATATAAAATCAATCAAATGGTCATGAAGAAAAAATGGGGCTGCAAACCGAATTTTTCACACTGCATACCTCTGGCAATGTTCACGATAGAGTTCTGGAATTGGGCATTCAGGTTGTTCTTTCCTAAAAAATTGTCTCTATTTTTTTATATGAAAAATCTAATATATAAAAATATCGTGTCACGGTGTTTGTGGTCGAACTCCTCCTAAACGGCTTGACCGATTTTAATGAAAATTTTGTGTATATTCGGTAGGTATGATAATAGGTTGTAAAGTATGTTTCATAACGCTAAGTGAAGAGCGCGTGGCACCTCCCATACAAACCAAATTTTCCACACTGCATATATGCATATGCATATACTGCATATCTCGAAGTGTTCATGGTAGAGTACTCGAACATTGTATGGAGATATATGAAATCAATCTCATACTCTTAGAGAAAATTTGGGCTATTTTATAAGGGGGTGTGACGCCTTTCAAACATACTGAAGCTATTACGTATCTTTGTATGCATATACACTTTTGCTAGGTTATTTAAGATAGCAATGGAAATATGCCTTCTGACAACCACCAAACCGTAATATTAGAAGATAAATGCGTCACTGAAAATCATGAACGTGAACTGTTGGTGAAAATGTTGGACCAAAATGTTTCAATACAAAAAATTAATTTTGGGCGGTACGAAGTTCGACGGGTCTGCTAGTAAATTATATTATACTAGAATAATCTAGTACTTTAATTTTTATCGATAAATTAAAATGACTTCTGTCACGAGTCGTAAGACGAGTTGTATGATTGCGCCAATTGTACTTTAGTTAGTTCGTGCATAAAGTGGCTCAAAAGCAATTAATCAAGATCTCGTCATACGTCCTGGTTTTTATACCTTAAAGTATGTATAATTTAACGATTTCATATTCCGTAAATTGATTTAATTTAAGTTTATATCCATAATAGGATTTTTAACCTACATACATGTGGTGAAACTATGCAAACTAAAACTTGAATTCACATCCAGCTGGCGTAGGTTTTCGTTCAAAATTCTAAGAAAATCAGGGCGCTTTCGTTCCGTTGAGAAACCGGTTATTGTCCGCACCTTGGTTAGACAGACTTAGAGCCATTTAAACAATATTAGAGTGGACTCTCTGCCCATGTACACATTCGCATTCGCAAAACATTCGTATCATTTGATTCGAATGCGTATGTGTAAAATGATGCGAATCATTCGCATAACGAATGCGAATTCAAATGTTCGCAACATCCCTGCTACTTACATAAGGCTGTCACCCCTTTGTTACACCCGATTTACATGATTCAAGTACTTGAAAGCAATTCTTGCTCATTCTCTTTTGTGTTTTCTATTTGCTTTTACACGTTTCAATTCTTTTGAATTCAAGTTTTTGGTTCTTTAAATGGGAAGCAACGAAAATGACAAAAGCAAATCAAGAAAGTTGAAACGACTTGACAGTACAGACGCATGTGTACTCGTCCCTTTTCTTCTCACCCCCTCTCTTCCACATGCGAGCAGAATTGAATATAATACTTGAACTGCGTAAAAGCAGTCTTAAAGTAAGGCAGATTCGGCAGGGAAGTGGTAAGGACCGTCGGGTGAAGTGTAAGTTGCTTACCTTACCGGCTGTCGATTTGATGCGAATTTTTTCGAATTCTCAACAAATTACACTGTACGACACCAAAAAAATACCTGGGAAGTTACTTATATTTTCTGGTAGATCTTTTCGAGTAAAACAAGAATCGAAATATGAAATTTTCCAAACACCCCCAAATTCTTGATTTACAGTTAAAACCCGGTTTTTCGTACTTTTGCGCATTTATAAGCCTGTAACTTAGTTGATTATGAACCGAGTTTCAGTTTATTGCCGGGTTTAAAAAGAAATTTGGGCTTTTCGAACGATATACATATATGCGAATAAAGAAACCGTAAGGGATCTGTGTGTATTTACCCTGCAAACACATTTTTTTTTTAAAGTTTGGGAGGTTTTTACGCACTATTTTATAAGAAAACCATACTAGTCGCTAATTGATTGTAAAACTAAATTTAATAACGAAAAAGCTAGTATTTATTTTCAAAAACCGTACGAAAGTTTACGGAGTTATACAACTTTTTATGAAAACACAATTTTTCAAAAATATTATTATTGACTATACTACTCGAAAATGTTTCCTTGACCGTTTTTTGCTTAATTCAGCATCATCAGTTTCTCGTTGTCGTGACCAGCAATGTTCTGAAATCATTCTAATTTCATTTTTTCCTCCGAAACGTTTTGTAATTGTAGCTATTTCTTGGTGAAAGTGTTGCCTTGTTCATCATAAGTGCGCAAAAGTACGAAAACCCGGTTTGTTTTCAACGATAAGTCAAGATTTTGGGGAGGTTTGGCAAATATCATATTTCGATTCTGGTTTTACTCGAAAAGACCTACCAGAAAATATATATAACTTCCCAGGTATTTCTGCTTTATTCTTTTTTGAAGCACTGTGTTATTTTACTGAAAATTTAAAAGTTTGTTTGTAAGAATGATAACTCAAATCGAAAAAGATTCAATTGAACTTACATACATTAATGTCATTATTTATCCGTATCGCTCTTCTTAGCTTTCCAAACAAAAATAAATATGAACAAATAAGAAGTATGTTTTCTCAAATAAATATCAGAAAAAAATCCGGAAATGTATCATATATTTCTTCAGTATCAATTAAAAAGGTTAACAAAACGTATATTCATCATGGTTCCGTCCGAAAACCTTTTGACTGCCAATCACCTGGGAGTGGCCGGAAGCGATTCTTATGCGTACGGTTCAAATTGCAGCTCACAACGTCCGGATATGTATATCCACGTATCCTCTGGAAAGCAACCAAACACCCGTTTGGGGGGGAGCTAATGTGAGAAGGCGTAAAACTTCGCATGGGCTGGGTTTGGGTCCCGCCTCGTTAAGACCCCGCCCAATGAAGAAAGAGGAAAACATCGCATTAGACACAATGATGACGACCACAGCAAACGTATAAAGGGCTATGATTTGAGGGTATAAACCTGAAATATCCGAACCCTTAACGGGAAAGGTGCCCGGATGGTTGATGTCCACGGGAAGACTAAGGCTGACGGGACAAAGCAAGGTAAGCCTGGAGCCTTGCGACGTCTACTATATTTGCCATGTAAAGGAGTGCAAATTTGCTGTTGGATTTGTGGTGGGATCGAAAACTGAGAAACCAAATCGACCATATTGTGATAGACGGAAGGCTTGATTCTAGTGTTCGAGATATATGTACACTCCGAGGGCCAACCATCGACTCGGACCACTATCTTGTTGCAGCCAAGAAACGCACCCGCCTGGTGCAGCAAAAAATATCCGCCCAACGATTGCCAATTTATTCGCCACTCTACTCACACACCTGCTCTCTGAGAGCACTCTTCAACAAACCGATACGCGCGAGGAGTGAACCCATATTTCCCGCTCATTAAGTACCGTCGCCGAAGAAATAGTCGGATTTCAGCGAGCCCGAAAGAACAACTGGAGTGTCAAGAAGCTGCAGAGAAAAAAGATGCAGCCTGCAAGGCCACGTTGCGATCGGGCGCAACGCGAGCCATGTCGGACCGTTATAGGGAACTGAAGAGGGAAGCGAGCCTTATTTGCCGCAATAAGAAGAGGGTTGAAATAACTTGAAATGCTGGCCGGCAGGAAAAACACCCGAAAATTTTATCAGAGAGTTAGGCGACTTACGGAAGGTATAAAGACCAGAACGAACTCCAGTAAGAACAACCATGCCAACCTAGAGACAGACGTCCAGAAGGTACTTAAATTATGGAGGGAAAACTTTTCCATCCTATTAAATGGCAGCAGCACTGAAAGTAGTGTAGAAGGCGAACCCGAGCCCCCAGTCGATGACAATGGAGTCGATGTCCCACCGGCTGATTATGAACGAATATGATTAGGAGGTACGAATAGCGATTACGCGGCTGAAAAACAACAAACAGAGCTGTGTAACTGTGAAATCATTTAGAATTTTAATCATGAAATATTTACAAATAGGATTTCATTATTTTTTCTCTTGTCTGGTAGTGTGGCTTATATTTTTTCAATCTACAATCATTCCAAAAAAAAATTGATTTCACACAGCAAGGTGGTAAATGCCTGAATGAAAAACTGAGAATGCTGAACTAAACAGAATTCAATACTGAATTAGCTTCCAGATGAATGAACGCTTTGGTATGTGTGCATTCTATACTTCAGTTCCAATCAAATTTTATACACTACGAAAAATATTTAAGTTTAGATGACGGAATAATGAGGTGTATGAGCTTTACAACGATATTGACATAGTGTCGCGTATCAATGCACAGCGGTCACGCGGGCTAAGCCATGTTCTACGAATGGATGCTTATGCTTGGACACCTCCACACATGAAACGCAGCTTGATTAACATGAACGTATCATACAAATTTATAGTTTTGGTTGTTTAAAAACTGAGTGCAAAATATTCCAAGACAATTAGTATCTATAATCTTTTTCTTTAAAAGATGGGAAAATATGCAGAACATGAAATAATCATGCATAACAACAATCGAATGATAGCAGCTTTCATTATTCAGTCCATGGTTTATGCACGTACATATAATGTTCTCTTCTACAATACATAGATACAGATTTGCCCATTTTCGCGCTGCCACTCTTTACGACAGTTTTTATTTGTAAAAAAAAACGATATTTTTTGTGCCAACTGAAGCCAATTGGAAATGCCAAGTGAAGCCAAGGCCTTCTCCACCTGGTCTCTCCATCGCATTGGGGGCCTCCCTCGTCCTATGCTACCACCAGCGGGTTCGGAGTTGAATATTTTTAGAGCTGGAGCCAACGGAGCCGCTGTATTTAAATGTATTGTGAATACCTGGTCTATGGTGGATTTGCCAGGTCTAAAGCCACACTGATAAGGCCCAATCAGTTCATTGACGGTGGGCTTCAGTCTTTCACACAATACGCTCGATTAGACCGTGTAACCTTGCATTATGTCACAATTACTGACATCAGAAACTGCCCCAACTAATAGCCATCGTACAGTTCCATAAGTAAAGTAACTCTTCTTCTTACCGTTTTTCCTGGCAGGATGTAGGTGTGAGTTTGGCAGGCTGTAGGTCTGCTCTTGGTTAGTGTATTGGTTCAATGTGTTAGTGTATTTTGAATAAATTGTAATGGAAATGGAAGAAATTGTAATAGAAATGAAAGAAATTGTGAAAGATAAGAGCAAATGCCAAAAAACAGGTGATCTCAGCTGTAGGCATTTTTTGGCAGTCAGCTGATAGTGTTTTTACTTAGGAAACTGTACGATGCTAACAGCTGTTCATTTGGTGTCAAATGCCTTTTCATCACATCATAAAAAATTACCAAATGTAGATATCGCAGTGCATTTCGAAGACTGTCGTCAACTTTTGGTGTCAAGTGATTGACATCCCGTTTTCATTACTAATGTCAAATGTGAGGTGAAATTTTGTAACCTATGCTTAGAAGGCTAATCCCGCGGTAGTTGGCCCATATTACGGGGTCGCCTTTTTTTTGAGATTTGGCAGTGGCTTAAATTATTTAGAAACAAAAACAAACGTAATGTGTGGCTGACTTCCAAAACGTCATTTCCTTTGCATACGTACAAAGTATAACGTTCAATAACGCCGAACTACAAAATGTTGACGATGTATACTTTTCTAAAACGCATCCGAAAATTTGTTGAAACGCATCGCTAGCGCAATCAGCGCATCAGAAACAAAGTTGATGCTTCGTTTGTTATTGGTTACCATTGGTGTTTTAAAAATGGAAAATTCATAAAAACTGTTCATTGGCATACTGAGTATTTAAAATATGCAATGTATATGGTTGCAATGTGTCGCAACTCTGCATATACAAACAGTTTGAATACCGCAGTATAACAGTTTCCAAACATTGTATTGATACGTTTTGGAAGCCAGCCTGTTATTGAATGTAAGAGTTCCATTCAGTATAGAATTTGAATGTAACAGAAGCATTCGCAATCATCGTGATTGTAAATTTTGGTTGAATGCAAACACTTTTGATCATTCAGTACTACCAAAGAACGTAGATAACAAGAAGGGACAACTCGTTATAATTGTGGCGAAAGTGCGCAACAGGGGCGTGCCTTCTTTTTTTCTCTAGTGCGTTTTTTGATTGGATGAAAAGAGAAGGCACGCCCCTGTTGCGCACTTTCGCCACAATTAAAACGAGTTGTCCCTTCTTGTTGTTGTCTATGTTCTTTGATAAAGCGATATTTTTATTTCCCAATACCAGGCGCCCATACATGTGAAGTAACAAGTTTTCTATTTCTACGTACAAAATTGTTTGTATAAATTTTTAAATTTCCAAAATTTTACTTTGTAAAGTTCAAAGGCTTCTACAAAAAATAAAAATTAAAAAGTTCTACAAACAAATTTATGCGTATAGAAAGCTTCCCTGCAAACCAAAGTTCCCGAAATCTTAAGGAAATCGTTAGGAGTACCTCATTTCTGTAACGATTTTTTTACGAATTTTCAAAGAAAATTATATTAAGTGGTTGACACGAACTCGTAAAGAAATTTCTGTACGAAAAATAAAGAAAATTCTGGAAAAATTCTGAAAGATATTCTTCACATAGACCATTATTTTCGTCCCGAAATTTCGTAAAAGAATGGAAGTGTGCGTAATTTATTTCATTTTAGAAAATTCGGCAAAAAATCTAATTAAATCTTAACGAACTCTTTAAAAGTTCTTTACATTGCAGAATACTCTGCAAAAATGGTTTGCAGGGTTGCTACTTCATATATATATGTATAGAGCGCCTGGTATTGGGAAATAAAAATGTCGCTTTATACAAATAAAACTTCGTTACATAAAATTGACTGCAAGTTTCCTTCAAAAAAATGCAGTTGGTTTCAAAAAGTATGGGCTGATTATCTAAAGCCATAACGTACTTTTGGTCATAGGTAATGCATTACCAAATTGTAGCAGTGGTAGAAAAACAGAAGCAAAACGACTACTTTCTACTATGAATGATCAAAAGTGTTTGCATTCTTCCAAAATTTACAATCACGATGATTGCGAATGCTTCTGTTACATTCACATTCTATACTGAATGGAACTCTAACATTCAATAGCACATTACGTTTGTTTTTGTTTCAAAATAATTTAAGCCACCCAGGCTCTGCCAAATCTACAAAAAAGGCGACCCCGCAATACGGGCCAACTACCGCGGGATTAGCCTGCTAAGCATAGGTTAAAAAATTTCACCTCACATTTGACATCAGTAATGAAAACGGAATGTTAATCACTTGACACCAAAATTTGACGACAGTCTTCGAAATGCACTGCGAATCTACATTTGGTAATTTTTTATGATGTGATGAAAACGCACTTGACACCAAATGAACAGCTATTAGTTGGGGCAGTTTCTGATCTCAGTAATTTTGACATAATGCAAGGTTACACGGTCTTATCGTGCGCATTGTGTAAAAGACTGAAGCCCACCGTCAATGAACTGATTGGGCCTTATCAGTGTGGCTTTAGGCCTGGCAAATTCACCATAGACCAGGTATTCCAATACGAAAAAAAAAGACGCGAGAAAAGGATCGACACTCAGCACTTATTTGTCGACTTTAAAGCCGCTTTCGGTAAACGAGGACAGACGAAGTATCTCCTGTCATAAAACAAACAGTCATCACATTCGCGCCTTGAGACCCACGCCACTGTTGACAGTTATAATTTCGAGAAAGAAGAGAATTTCGTTTACTTGGGAACCAGCAATAACACCGATAACAATGTCACCATGGAAAGCCAACGTAGCATCACTCTTGCCATCAAGTGCTTCTTTGGACTGAGTGGGCAATTCAGAAGTACTAAAGTCCTCTCTCGACGTACGAAAACCACACTCTATAAGTCACTCATCATGTCCGTGCTGTTATATGGCGCAGAAGCACGGACAATGACAACATCCGATGAGGCGGCTCTTGGAGTATTCGAGAGAAAGATTTTGCGGAAGATTTACGGGCCTTTACGCGTTGGCGACGGCGAGTACCGCAGACAATGGAATGACGAGCTGTATGAGCTTTACAACGGCATGGACATAGTGCAGCGAATTAAAATACAGTGGCTCCGTTGGCTTGGCCGGTGCCGTGCAATAAAGCCATAGGAAATAACGCCATATGGCTTTATTTCTCTTCACATGGAGAAATAAAGCCATATGGCTTGACCGTCCGGACGCGCCTCTTGCTTTTGATAGTATACATATGTATATGTATGAGGTTTTCTTTTAAATCAGTAAGATATATTTATATATCTATATATCGTCGATTAAGGTACAAAACCGCGTATCAACATAATTCAAAACCGCGTATCAAGATAACGCAAAACCGCGTATGTGAGGTTACATACATTATTTTATAGAGAGTAAAAACACTCATATTTCAAAATTGTTCTCTCTTTTATAAAGGAATCGCATTTCTGGCTAGTATATTTCAGCACGAATGGATAAGGCTTGAGCGAAAGCTTCGGTTAGCAAATCCAATTTTTGGCAAAACATGTCAGTTACGCGCTTTTGCAGAACGGCGATACGCGGTTTTGTACTTTAAACGACGTTATAATATATACATATTCATATACATATTATGTATATGAGGTTGAGTACTTTTCGTTTTTCTCATTAATAATTTTATACATACATCAAGTTAATATGCATCTTACCGATTTAAAAGAAAATTTCATATACATACGTACATACGTATATCTATACAAATTAATATATATACATATGTATATATCTATGAGATTTTCCTTTATGTCTGTAAGATATACTTATATAAAATTAAAGTGTGTATAAAATTGCTAATGATAAAACCGAAAACTACTCAACATTGCAGACGCTTTATAAGAAAAACTGAATTATTATGAAATATAAATAAAGTGGCAGCACTTTACGCCGTTTTGCAGTTTCTCGTTTCATTGTTTACTTGTTTTTTAATAACAAAATAAACAATCTTTTGTTGTAAAATTTATGTTCCTTTTGAAAAAGTTGTTCAAATAATATATTTTACTAGTGTTTCAAAAGAGAATATTGGTGATTTAGTGCATTTTTGAGCGTGCAATTACTCATAAAAAAGAGCAACATTTCAAAAAAGTTTTTTTTTTTGTTATAATAACCTTTACGGGGATAAAAATGCGCCGAGGGTACCCCTCCTGACAGTTTTGGATGTTTTTGTTGTTTTTCAAGTTGTAACTTCAACTAGAGAATTACCGAGTTACTTTATGTTTATATGCACTGCACTAGGTAAACATTACACAAAAAATTATCAAAGGTGCAATAACGCCATAATGGCTTTATTTCACTTCCACAGTGAGAAATAAGACCATACGCAAAAATATGGCTTTGTTTCTCAATGTAAAGTGAAATAAAGCCATATGGCGTTATATCCTATGGCTTTATTACACGGCATCGGCTTGACCATATCGTTCCAATGGACACCGACGCTCCAGCTCTGAAAATATTCAACTCCAAACCCGATGGTGGTAGCTAAGGACGAGGGAGGCCGCCACTGCGATGGAAAGACCAGGTGGAGAAGGACTTGGCTTCACCTGGCATTTCCAATTGGCGTCAGTTGGCACCAGGGTGTCCGGCTTGTTTTAAACTTTCTTTCAATAAAATTCATGAAATCGATTTAACAAATCTTTTATTTTAAAAATGAGATCTTGTTATAATACAGTTTTTAAAACCAAACACGAATATAATACCTTCAGAGGGTAATAATACACAACTCACTTATATAATAGTGATGTACAAACAATTTTCTTTAAAAATACGCATACACATAACACATTTTGCAATAGTTCTGCGCAAATACTAAATTTATTATAACTCATATTAATCGATTAATCACACAATCCGCTTTTAAGAGCTCGGCGCTAAAAATAAATAGAAACCTATAATAAGGCGAGTGGCCGCTGTGGTGTAGTGGTAAGCAGTGCGCGGTTCCACTCCACAATGCCTGGGTTCGAACCCTGGTCAAAGCAACATCGCAAAAATATAGAAAAAAGGTTTTTTCTTAACAGCGGTCGTCCCTCGGCAGGCAATGGCAAACCTCCGAGTGTATTTCTGCCATGAAAAACAGCTTCTCATAAAAATACAATCGCCGTTCGGAGTCGGCGTAAAACTGTAGGTCCCTCCGCTTTGTGTGACAACATCAAGGCGCACGCCACAAATCGGAGGAGAAGCTCGGCCAAACACTAACATATGTGTAAGCGCCAATCTATTATTATTATTTATTAATAAGGCGAGATTAGCTATTTCCACAATTTCTTCAAAATAACCTATAGTGTCTGAATCATTTACATTTCTGTTGTTGTCATATATTGAGCTATTCAACCTTGATAGCATACTGTTTGATATTGGAAACGTTTTGCAGCAGAAACTATTAGCCTTCATATCACACTTTATTCGAACTATTGAATTAAAGCTTTCCAACCTCATCTCATTTCGAATCTTAGTTTTTGTTGAATTCATTACGGAAAAAACACGCTCAACAAAACCATGTGAGTGCGGCAAGGATAATAATATGTAAGCAATTATGCAAAATTCTTCAGAGTCGGATGAAATGGTTCTGAAAAAAGTTATTCCATGGCAAAGTTAAAAGATTAAAATATTTAGTTTCGGCTGATTTTCTTGACTAGGTAAATTGTGAATTAGAAGGTCCCTGAAACTCGCCCTCTTGTGATTCACACACTTTTCTGGTGACAAAATCAAAGCTTTTTTAAAAGTTTTTAATTGACTAGGTAATCGTTTCAAAAGTTCTTCGATTAGGGTGATTAGAAATTTCTGACAGTCTTTTAATATGCTTCTTAAGTCAAGTCCGTGATAAACGCAGTTCATTAGCCGCTTCTGTAAAATTGTTGTGGAAAACTAAGTTTTGTATATTTTTACAATTGGAAAAAAGGGAAAAAATCGCCTATGGCGATTTCCTAATCGCCAAATTGGCGCGAAAACGCCAAATCTGGGCACTCTGGTTGGCACAGAAAAGAAACGACTGGCGTGCTTTGTTGAACTCGGTCAAAATCGCTTAGGCGGTTATAGCGCCAAATAAGAAGACGAAGAGTTTTGGATATAATGAAAGGAGGTGTTTATTTTGTCTTTACTAGTAGATGGCATTGGTTATGATGACAATTTTGGTACTAAAAGCTGAAAGAAAACATGAATTACTTCTTAACAGCGCTCTTACACGATATGTATCTGCATATGTAAATGCTCTTTTTTGCATCTACTCGTATGTACATATGTACCATATATTAGAACGCACCAGAAAAGTAGCATTTACAGCGCTCTAAGTTGCTTACCTAGCTTCCCAGTATGATACATAAATATATACATATATACGAATACAAAAAATTTTTCAGGGACGCAATGATTGTTACTTCGTTGGATACTGCCACAAGTATGTTGGCAGGTATATCCATTTTCGGAATACTTGGAAATTTGGCGCATAATCTTCAAATCACTGACATTAAAGAAGTAATAAAAAGCGGTACTGGTCTTGCCTTCATTTCATATCCGGATGCCATTGCGAAGTTTCAAGCCGTTCCCCAGGTTTTCGCCGTTCTTTTCTTTTTCATGCTATTTGTTTTAGGAGTAGGTTCCATTGTCGCCCTACAATGTACCATTGTCACAATCATATGTGATCAATTTAAATCGCTCCGGTACTGGAAAGTTGCATTGCTAACATCAATTTGTGGATTTTTAGCGAGCATAATTTACGTTACGCCGGTAGTAAAAATATACAATGTGCTTAATTTACCATTTCAGATAATACATATTGTATAACATTTATAGGGCGGGCAGTGGATTTTGAACTTGGTAGATTTCTATGGTGGAACGTTTGTTATTTTTGGCTTAGCTATTCTTGAAACAATCAGCATTTCATGGATATATGGTAAGTTTCTTTTCGTTTATTATGCATATTACCAATACCTAACAGTATTACACACGAATAAGAGATAATTTCTTAGGACCAATTCTTTGGTGGAATCCTAATTTCAGACGAGAGAAAAGGTCCTATGATTATGAATTTGGTCAAATCTCTACCATTCAACGCTTTGATTAAGAAAGTTTTTAACTTGATCACACAAAAATTAATTATATATACTATGAATACACTAAATTGTTTGAATTCCATTGATAAAATAATAAATTCTCGCGTGATTCAATTTCTTTAAATGCTAAAAGAGTTATAAGTAAAAACCTATAATTTTCGATACCTAAAAGTTACGGTTTTTGTCCGATTTAAACATTTTTCAAGGCGGTGCTTAAGGAGGCAAATTTTGGTACAGATTGGTGAAGTAGTTTACGAGATATATGTATATACATATGAGGCAAGGTTGCGTGTTTTTGAATTAGTCAAATCACGAATCCATAAACCAAATTTATTTTTGAATTGAAAGTTGCATCACAAATCCTAAATAAATATGATTTGAGATATGATTTGCCGACCAAATGAAAAATAAAAATTATTTATGATTTGATTCGTCAACCAAATAAGAAATCAAATTTATTTGTGATTTGATCCGTCAACCAATTAAAAAATACGTTTTATTTGTGATTTGCTTTATCAACAAAAAAAAAAATTATTTGTATTTGTGACTTGATTTGTAGAATTTCCAGTTCTATGAAAAATAGTGCTCACTACTTAGAGATTTTCGGGCTACTTCGAGATTTCCAGGATTTTCGAAACTCTCCGGAATAAATGGGAGTCTTCAGGATTTTGGAGACCACTTTGGAATATTCGAGACTTCTTCGGTATTCTCGGAACAATATTGGAATCTTCGGGACTACTTACTTCAGGATTTTTGGGACCTTTCTGGGCTTTTCGCGAACACTTCGAAATTTTCGCGACTGCTTCCAGGTTTTCAGGATTATCGGGACTTCGGAACTACTTCGGGATTTTTGGGACTATTTCGGGATTTTCGACACTACTTTGGGTATTTTGGGATTCGAGACTGCCTCGATTTTTTGGATTCCAGGGACTATATGTGTATGTATATACATATCAATAAATCTATCGATAACTTTATCGAGAAATGTGTTCATAACAATATCGATAAATATATCGATAGCAGTATTGAAAATTTGTCCCAAAAATACGGAATTGACAAAAAATTAACAGGACAAATGAGAAATAAAGGATTTGCTTTAAAAGCCCAACTAGGAACCATATATTAACAAAGGTGATCCATTTCAACGAAATAATGCTCTGATTAGTTATAAGCAGGGAACGGATTTTTAGGACCTAAAAACCTATAAAAAAGGCAAAAGAAAATAACGAAATAGGCTGGAAAAGGCAAAATAAAATAGCGAAAAAGGCAGGAAAAGGCAATAGGTATTGCAAAAAAGGCAAAACAAAATAGCGAAAAAGGCAAGAAAAGGCACTAGGTATTACAAAAAAAGCAAAATAAGGCACTAAAAAAGACGGAAAATACTAAGAACAATCAAAAAATACATTTATTTTAGAAATGTTTATATTACAAGTAAAAAGAGAAAAACTATGAACTAGGTTCATTATATGAAAAATTTGTACTTTGAATCTTTGACTATTTTATCCTTTCGGGTTTCTAACTCATAAAACATTAATCTGTATAGTTGTAGTAACACTGAATGCACAAGATGTATTTTGAAGTTTTCTGGCAGCATTTTCATTCGATTTTCGTGAAGAAAAGCCTTGAATGTACTAAATGTGCGCTCGACGTAAGTTGATACAAGTGGAGCCCAATTTAAATATAGAACGTTTGAAACGTTCATATTATCAGGAATAAGGGCGTTTTCCTCGCCCTTAACAATTTTATCCACACCCGTTATTGTATCCAAGCCTACGTTAGCTGAGAAAACGGATTTGAATTTTTCTAACACCAATTTGTGTGTGGCATGTGTATATTTTTTAATCGTTTTTTGTTATTTTTTGGCCTTATAACAATTATATTCAACAATTTTTATTGAGCTCGAGGCCGTTTTTCCGCTTTTCTACAATAAATTTTCATTAAAAAACGGCCTCGAGCTCAATAAAAATTTTTGAATATATTTTTTTAATCTTAAAAAAAAAATTGGTAATGCTATAATCACTTTTCTAAAGGTAGAAAAGGCAAATATCTTAAAAAAGGCAACATCAAATGTGTATGTATGGAATCAGGGAAAGCTAAATCGTGAACATTCTTAATCGAATATACTCTATCTCTTTAGCAGAAAAAAAGGCAATTTCCATAAAATCCGTTCCCTGGTTATAAGTTTATGATAAATTTCGTTTATTTCATGGAAACACTTTTTAATTTATACAAAAATATGTATGTACGTATGTACGTAAACATATAATTGGCAAAACCATAAAAGCAAAGTAAGAGATACAGTTGCGGTCAAAATAATAACAGCAAAATTCAAAATGATGCTGTTGGCAACTTATCTTTATTTATTTATTGTTAATAATTTTCGTTTAAAATATGGGTCGATCTATATCAGATACCACATAAATGAAGGTTCCAAAGCTTGCAAAAAGTTCACAAAAATTAATTAAACTTAAACAATTTTCTTAAAAATTTCGATATTTTTAATTAGATTTCATAGAAAGATGTTGAGTATTCGGTTTTATAGCCCATTCAATTTCAGTACAATAAAGTGCAAGTTTCAAGTCGCTAAAAATTACAATTGATTTTTTAATTTTTTTTTTGTGGAGGGTGTTGCGCATTTTCTTCCATATAAAAGTCAGTTTTGTTCATGCACTAAAGAAAATTCGCAACACCGTCCACAAAAAAAAAATTCAAAAAAATCACCGGTAATTTTTAGCTATATTTTCTTACAGAGTTGCATGCAATAATGCTGCTCACAATAGCCGCGATAAACCATGGCCATGTTGAGTAGAAGTTTACAGGTTGAAAAGAATATAAGAAATTGCCGAAAATACGGGAAATCTTGTCCCGGCGGAACATTTCAAATTTAATGCAAAATACGGGACGTCTCGGCAAATACGGGGCATTTGGGAACGCTATTAGATACGTACATCGATAAATATATTAATAACGAAATCGATAACAATATCGATGAATATGTACTAGAGTGGCCTTTTTTGGTCGATTTTCAAAAACCGAAAGTTTTCGCACGAAAAAGACATGAGGTTGGCAAGGAAAATAAATATGAAATTTGTTTTCTCCGGATCCGGAAATTCCGAGTGGTTCCGGGTTGATCATTTTGATTTTTTAGTAGGAAATATGTTGAAACTGTAATTATGATTTTAAATTTTCAGCTTTTACGACCATGAAACCCAATTTTTTATTCCTGAACTATTTTTTATTGAAAACTGAATACATTTACCTTTTTAAAGTGCTCAAAAAGTCTGACATTGATTGAAATACCATGGTACACGATAATATAAGAGCTGAGAAAAATATGAAATCATCATTTATATCAATATATCATTTAATATCTAATAATAATAATATTTAATATCATTTTAAATAAAGCATAATGTAGAATTTTTCTAATATATACTTAAAAAAAAGAAATGCAAAATAAAAGAAATTGGTGTAATTTCGCCATTTTTGGTCGAAAGCTCAACCCGGAACCTCTAGGAATCACCTGAAGGCTTTTAAACTAATTACGTATTTATTTATATCCCCAACTTCACATTATTCTGTGCGAAAACTTTTGGATTCATGCATTTCAAATTTTTCATACAACAAAAAGGCCACTCTTAATATGTACAAATATCGATTGCGAAATCAATAAATATATCGATATCAAAACCGATAAATATAACTCAGATTTTGAAATTGTCCCCAAAATCCAGATAGTCAAATTGTCCCAAAGATCCCGAAATATTCCCAAAAATCCCAAAGACTTGCTAAGCACCAGTGCTGGAAGTTGGAAATCGTATTTGCATTGCATAAAAACGGTATTATTTAGTTGAAAAATCACGAATAAAATTGATTCGCTATACAAATCAAATCACAGATAAATTTTATCTTTTATTTCGTTAACGAATCAAAACACAAATAAAAGCTATTTTTTATTTGGTTGACGAATCAAATCACAAATAAATTTAATTTCTTATTTAGTTGACGAATCTATCACAAAAATCTTATTTGGTTGACAAATCAAATCACAAATAAAAAAAATATTAGTTTTTATTTGGTCAACAAACCAAATCATAAATCAAATATATTTCTTAATTAATAGCGAATTTTAAATCAAAAAGGATTTGAAAACACGCAACCCTGATATGAGCAAATCGCACGAGTTGTTACATCATTCGACAAAAACGGGTTTTTGGTGGTGGTACACCTATCTTAGAAAATGAATTATATTTAAAGAATGTACACGAAAAAAACTGGTCGCACATAACCAAGCATAGCTCGGTTAATCATAACATTAAAATAAAAATCGGTAGACACTTAAAAAGCTGGAAGCATTTTCCACCTTACTGCATCATTTCTTTTTAGTAACAAAAATCAGTGTAGAAACGAGGACCAAGAAAGAAATCGATCGCGAGTTAATATTGCGCAAAAAGCTGGAAAATCCCAGCATGTTCCATAACGACATCGCAAAAAAGCTAAAATTTCCAAAGTCTACCGTTACTTATGTGCTTAAAAAATACAATGAATGTTTATCTTTAAAAAGGAACCCTGGTAGTATATACAAAAAGTATGCAAAACAGCAGGACTACGTTCTTACAAAGTGAATGCAGCACCTAATCGCAACGGTAAGCAAAATTTGTTGGCGAAACAACGTGCTCGGAAATTGTACGACAGTCTCATACAAAAATTTGGCTGTATTGTTATGGATGACGAATCGTACTTAAAAGCCGATTTTAAACAAATCCGGGGCCGCGAATTTCACACTGCAAATAAAAGAGGCAATGTTGCAGATAAATATAAAAACAAAAAGTTTGACAAATTTCCCAAAATGTTTCTCATTTGGCAGGCAATTTGCCAATGCGGCTTCAAAAGTGATCCTTTTGTAAGCACTGGTACAATTAACCAAGAAGTTTATGTTAAGGAGTGTCTGCAAAAGCGACTTTTACCTCTTATACGGCTTCATAAAGATCCAGTGCTTTTTTGGCCTGATCTCGCGATATGTCATTACGGAAAAATGGCTTTAGGATGGTAAAATAGAAACAAAGTGTATTTTGTAGCAAAAGAGGTGAATCCACCTAATTGTCCAGAGCATCGGCCGATCGAAACCTACTGGGCCGTTATGAAATCCAAACTTCTTAAGACCCACAAAGCTGTAAAAAACGCACAACAATTCAAAAATAAATGGCAGCTGGTTTCCAAGGAAATCACTGAAACTTCTGTGCAAGGGCTAATGAAGGACATAAAGTCAAAATTGCGATCGTTTGCTTATTACAAAGAGAATTAACTCTTTTTTAACGAATTTCAATAAAACTAAGTTTAGATGTAAATATATGTAAATATCGTTGAATTCCATTAATATATTTATGTTTTAGAACGTTTTAACTGTGACCAGTTTTTTTCGTGTACATTCTTTAGTTGTTTTTTTTTATACAGAACAAGATTTCATCTCGAAATTGTATTTAAATTAAAACTTAAAAAGATATACTAAAAAAAGTCAAAATAACCATTCATGCTCATATACCCATAGTTGCGTATGTAACCGTATACGCTCCGTCGCACCATACGCATGTCGATGTCGCTTTCGTATCGTATCAATTATCGCATCGCCTTCGTATCGTGTATCGTATCGCTCTAATGTGCACCGTGCCTAACAAGTTTACTCGTACATTTTTGAATAGCAATAATGAGATCATTCCCATTTTCAGTGTTTAAATATTCAAAGAATTCAATACATTTCATTTTAAAATTACTTTTGATTTGAAGTTCACTTTCAAAATTTTTAATTAGATGCGGGTTGCTCTCTTTGCGCCAGGAAGCAAACTTTATTCTTAAGATACTCTCATACTGCAAAAAAGAACCACTTTTTAAAGAGTTCATCTACATTTCCTCATGGTTTAAATAATTTTTCAACTGCGCAAAAACTGTGAAAGACTAAGAATTCGCTAAAAAGAGTATCTAACTCTATGTCTTGTATGCAAAACTCTTTTACAGAGTCAGTAAATTGAGAAAAAGGGGTTGTAAAAGCCATTCGAATATTGAAATTTATTGTTATTAAACTGAGAGTTATTTTCGACAAAAATTTAAGCCTTCTTTTTAAATAATTTAAGCTCCATCATATTATCGCAACTGGTACGTAACGACCCGGCGATATGCCCATAAAACGATAGATCTTTTTGTTGTTTTAGTTCTTGGGCATATCAAACATTATCTAAAACATGTCAACTATAATAAAATTATTTTCTTCTTATTTTTTACAGTACAGTTTAAGGAAGTTCCAACGTTATGTAAAAACCTTAAGAAAATACTAAAGTATTTTGTTTGAATAGAAAATTCAGTACAAATCAGTACAAATTTTCAAAAATCAGGACATTAGCATACTAATTGTAGAAATTAATAAAATCAGTACAAGAGTTGAAAAATCAGTACTGTACTGATAAAATCAGTACGTCTGGCAGCCGTAAGTGGGTACATACATACACATGTACATACATACATACTTCTACATATATATAGTAGCTATCTTTCATTATACCAGTGTATAAGAATTTTAGGAATATCTCGTCCACAATGCCACATGTACATTTTTAGTCCCAATATTTATTTTCAATTGGCTAACATATGTTCCAAATATGAGCCAAATCGGCAAGTAAATGCAATTTTCAGGAATATGCTGACCCCAGCGCCACCTAGCGACCACATTTTTGGTAGAAATATTTATTTTCATGGTGCTGATATATGTTCCAAATATGAACCAAATCGGTCAAGCCGTTTAGTAGTTCAGGACATTTAATGTACAGAAAACTCTATGACATTGTGAAATCGTGACGTCTCAGCATTCTTCACTTTTCGGCAACAACAACAAAAAATTTCAAATTTTTTAAAATCGAAAAACATGGTGGAATAAACAAGGTGATGTCAGTTACATAACCTCACCTTTTTGGTAGCCCCATTTCGGCAATGCATATAAATGTAGTAAAAAAAGGGGAACATTTTAGGACCATTTTAACGCCTTTTTGAATACTATTTTTAAAAAGTATGTATTAAAGAATTATTTTACCAAAACAACGTTAAAGATAATAAACAATAGTTGTGTTAGGTTTCTGGTAATATCCAGAAAAATTCGTACGAATTTTCATGTTTTGGCGTTTTCGTACGCAAAAACTTATTGAGAGAGCGAAACAGCTGAAGTTCAAAGTTTTTACTGCATTTTTAATGGATTAATTTTTACTTGTAACTTGCTGTATGCAATTTAAACTAATAAGGAAACTATTTTTGGGTTTTTATTATTGAAATTGACCAAATAAACCAATTTAAATATAAAATATATTGTTTTATTAGGAATTTGCTGCGAATAAAGAACCAATTTATCAGCCGTTCATGAAACTTGATAATTATTACTGGATTTGCGTTCACGTACTTTTTTGGATATTTTTTCTTTGAGTGCGAATTCGCAGAAATTAAGTTACTGGAGGGTTGCTGGCGAGTTACTGAATAATTTTTTAAACAAACACAACTACTCTTAGTAAGTTTTTTCTTCTTTTTAAAAGACCGATTGTTTATGAATTATAAAAGGATTTTCGTAATTTTATTTGTAAAGCACTTGTATTGCAGCCTCTAGTAGGTGAACAGGCACAACTTCCAAAACCTATTAAACAAGAAACGCACTTTTACTGACCATTTTATTAACAACCTGGCCAATTGAATAAACTCACCTGGAACTTGCATCCAAAAATCGCACTTATATCGCAGCTTCTCGCTGAGATAAAAAACACAATTCACAAATCTGTGGAAGGTAAACATAATTAGTCTTTATTTGCCACTTGGCATAAATACTTAAAATTGGTTACCTAAATTTGTAGCCAAAGTCCGGAAAACCTCCAAAAAACCGCAAAATTAAAAGCTGTTGAATATACACACAATCACAATTTTTGCAAAAAAATATTAAATGGAAAAGTCACAACTAAACAAAAATGTCAAGGACAGTGATGTTGACTCTTACATTTTCAGCACAATACCAAAAAGGAGTTTTTCTAGTGTAGTTTTTGTTCAAGAGGGCAACATTCAGAAAGGGGCTACCGAATTTGTCAAAATTACAACAAACACCCCCCAACTGACATCACCTTATTTTTATTTCACCATGTCGAAAAACCTTCCACACAGAAGGTCCAAAAAACACTTTTTACAGAATTGAAATCGGTTCAGCCGTTTGGCCAGGCATCGCGGTCATACGAAAAACATTTAATTTGTATATATATAGACAAGATTCCATCGCGAAACTGTATTTAAATTAAAACTTAAAAAGATATACTAAAAAAAGTCAAAATAACCACTCATGCCCATATACCCGTAGTTGCGTATGTAACCGTATACGCTCCGTTGCACCATACGCATGTCGATGTCGCTTTCGTATCGTATCACTTATCGCATCGCCTTCGTATCGTGTATCGTATCGCTCTAATGTGCACCGTGCCTAACACGTTTACTCGTACGACTTAACCCAAGAATGATAGAGTACAAGATTGCGCCATCTTGGCGGCGATGACATTTGTGTACCATAAGTAAACAAAGCCGAATTTGATGTTAAAAGAAAATGAGAGAAGAGCAAATTGTCTTAATATTCAATTTTCGACAGTAAACGTGTTTTAATAGTGCTAAATTGTAAAAATATATAACTTACAATAAGAATTAATTAGGAAAAGTGGGAAAATTGTGATTTTTGTGCAAATATTAGTGAATTTCAGTGCATTTAAAGTTTCTGGGGCGTCGTTTACTTGTATACCAGAATTGTCAAAATCGAGAATACCAAAGTAGCGGTATGTATGTCTGACTGAGCCACCTTTGTTCGCTGCATCGTGGATTTAGCCCTCCTTGTCACCGCTTCGTACAAACAATTACCGATCGAACGTTCGAATATTCGAATAATTTCAAGATCCCTGGTCCTAGTACTGAGTCCTGCGGAACACCACCGGTAATCTAATATTCATTGGTATCCTCGTGGGTATTGTATTGTAGCCAGGGAGGATAAATTGTTAATGAGAATGAGCTCAGCTCAAAAAAAATTTCCAAAGAACTGTCTATTTACATATGTATGTACCTATATAAACTTCAAAAGAGAGTATCATAGCATGCGTTTATGGGTAGTTTTTCAGGAAAAGGGATAGGTATGTTTTAAGCAAAAGGAGCTTTTGAAAAATATTTTGTACTGGTAAGCGAAGTATTTGTGGTACAAATCGAAGAAAACGGAAAATGGAAAGGGCTGCTAACCGAAAATGCAGATGAAAGTTCAATTTTCGTACAAAATCCATTTCATGAAGCAGTATTTTGGTAAAATTGGGCACGTAAGCGGAAAATGCACCTAAGCGAATAGGCAGCTAAACAGAATAGGCTGTATAACTATCAAAATGCACAAAGCTATACAAATACACAAATCGAGTGATCCCTGCTCAAGAATTTATTTTTTGTAATCAACTCTTTTTGGGGCTCTTTTTCTTCTTTATTTATTTTCTTTAATATCACCGCTAGACTTCCCAGCTTTTAGTACTTTCCGCTAGCCTTTTCAGCGCGAAGAATAATACCCTGTTCACATGACGGGAGCTAAACGCATGTTTACAAATTAGCCTATCCTTGCATTTTACTCAAGGTGTTCCTATGCTAACGCGAGTTAAACGCAAGTAAATTCGTGTGGGCGTTAGTATTAAAACGTGTGTTAAGCGCCTGTTATGGGGTCTAACAGAGTTACTCAGTGAGTTTTACATCGCGTTGAAACGTCAGTACTGAGCACTCATCCAGTTTACTCTTCCACTTGATAGAGCTGTAGCAAACCGTATGTATTCGTTACTGAGTAACGAATACAACCCCTGACTCGAAGTACCGAATCGTTACTCACATAATAATCTCGTTACTCGCATGTTCCGTATATGCCCCATCGACGTCAATCAATACAACACAACATATTCTGCGGTAACGAAACTGTTTTTCGTATCGATACTGAAGTATGCTGCGTGTGTATGTACGTACATGCATGCAGGGATGGAATTTCAAAATTTCAAAATGTGCCTAATGGTCTTCAAAAATTGTGTCGAAAAGAATATGAAAATGCCACAAAATTAAATTTCTTTTATAATAATTATTTCTTAATATAAAAATGATTAATTAACTAAATTATTACAGTAAATCACTTTTATGAGGGATTCTTTATAGGCGGCATACACGGCGCGCCTGAATCGCGAGTCGGTTTGGATCTCAGTATATCCAGTAAAAAAACGGTGGTGAAGTCCTTTATGGGGATAAAGTTTCCAGAGGTGAAATTTTAGGTAGCACACAATTTCTTACACGCATGGTTGCTTTTCAGCACCAATGAAAGAAACTTAAGAAACATTTAAAAAAATATGCATATAGTGCATTAATTTTTGAAAGAAATACCATATAATGTATGTACTCTGATTAATAATATTAAAAAGTGTTTTATAACCACCGTTTAATGCTATATTTGATACAAACTAATTTTGCTAATCGCAACGCTCTGCGCATTGCCACTGAATATTAGGTTTACCTTAAATTACATCCCTGGTCCTTGTTCTTTCTGTATTGCATCGTGGTGAATTCACATTTCTCAGAAATTTGACAACAAAACAAAATGAAGGGAGTATTTTATTTGCTAATTTTTGCGATTTCTATTGTTTAATGTAAATTTTATATATTTTTAGGATATGTTGAGGCAACAAAGAAGGCGCAGTTTGAAAATTAAGTTATTAGTATGAAGTAGCAGCGCAGTACATTTGGCAAATTATGCCGATAAGCAGGATGGAATTTGGGAAAGTAAGTGCCTGGTGCAGCATATCTATGTATTAAAAAAGTATTTAATTAAATGAAATTGTGCTTAGTAGAAATGTTATAAATCGAGTGGCGTTATTTAAGATGTGCTCCAAACATTTGGCGAAATTTTTTTCGTCTTCTCAACGTGCTAAGTTACAAGTTAAGATGACTGCCACCACGGCCGGTAAGAGGTCCGAAGCAAAGGGCAAACAACCTTCCAGGAAGCTGCCTGCTGTCCCCGAGTCGTAGCTGAAGTTCAGCAAGAAGCAGGTCAGCAAACGTGCTACCCTGATCAAGCGTAAACTAAAGTTCTCTGCTGTGATTGCACTCCGCAAACGTGAAAACTTGGTGCATGCTGAGAAATGTCAAGCAAAATATCTCCGTGATGGACGCCGTGAGAATAAGTTGCGCCGTCTGGCAAAGAAACGCGGCCCATTCTACGTGCCTGCAGAAGACAAATTGGCTTTGGTGATCTTTATCCGCGGTATCAACAAAGTTGCACCAAAAGTGCGTTAAATTTTACTGTTGTTCCGTTTTCGCCACATTAACCACGGTTTGTTCATCAAATTGAACCTTTTATATGCTACGCATTGCCGTACCCTATATCACATGGGGTTATCCAAATCTTAAATCAGTTCGTGAATTGATCTACAAACGTGGAATTGTCAAGCACAACCATCAACGTGTCTCAATCTCTGACAACTCTGTGATCGAACGCAAATTGCGCAAAGCGCACGATATTCAGTGCGTTCATTATTTGGCGCACGAAATATTCACTGTTGGATCCCACTTCAAGAAAGCCTCCAACTCCTCTGGCCATTCAAGCTCAACACCAAGCGGCGCACTATAGGCTTTTTCTCATGTTGACGTAGATATTAATCGTAGAAAATTTTTCCATAGTAAAATAAGAGTAAAAAAATAATAAATAAAAAAAATAAAATAAAAAAATAAAAGTAAAAATATTAAAAATAAAAATAAATAAAAAATAAAAATAAATAAAAAGTACGTTGAAAACATATTGAGAACCATTTTGCCTCTGCCTTGAAAGGGTTAAAAAGCGTTTCATATATGACAGACTCTGCATTAAAGGGTTAAATGCTGCACTTTCGTAAAGATATCGACCAGTATAACCATTTTTGTTATATAAATTTTTTTTGTGAAAGCTGATAGTTTACGAGTTATTAGAGTTTAAAGGTAGCTTTTCTTTTCCAATCTGGCCACTCGGGTACAGCATCCAATGTCCCAAAAATCGAGTCTTAAGATAAAATAAAGAGAAATCTTTCCGAAACAGTGCTAATGGTGTATTAAATATAGTGTTTTCTAGTGGAATGGGAGCCAAAATCCAAAATTTCAAAAAAAGTGACATTTTGAACTGTATTTTGAGGGTTAAGTTATTGTTGTTGTAACTTCTCTATAGTTTTCCTATATTATATGATCATTTATCTTCACGATAAAAAAATTTCTACGATTTTGAAAAAAAACTCGTGTTTTTCCTATAGTGCGGCGGCTGGCGCAAGAGGGCTAATCACTACGTTGAGGTTGGTGATTTCGGTAACCGTGAAGATAAGATCAACAAATTGCTGCGCAAGAGGGTTTAAAGAAATTTTTTGGTGTACAAGTTGGAGTATTTTTGTTTCAAAAATATATAATAAATAAAAATAGAAAATGTTTTTTTTGTTTGTAACTTTCTGAAGGTTTAAAGCGCAAATATGCCAAACGGAAGGCAGCTTATATTCGCAATTCCTTGTATAGTGTCGAAATTCCATTGCCGTTTCTAAAGGCCATTTCAAAAGGCTCCAATCTACAAATTTAATTATTTGTTTTGGTTTTTCAGCTCATTAATGATGCAACCAGGGTTGCATTTACCGTCTACGAAAATATTTTATTAAGCGTTCCAAAATTAGCTCCGAGCAACTAAAAGCTGGTTCAGCTTAAGTGAAAAAATGTTTTGTTAAATATTTATTCCTGGTACTTATTAAAAAAAATCAGATCAATATTAATGTATGAAATGAAGTAAATAAAAATCTACGAACACATTTCTTGAATATTTTGTCATAGAGCCGTTATTAAATACAGACATAACGGCGTCGGGCGTTAGTCTTGACGTATATAGAATTAATGCGTTAGAGAGATAAATATACACTAAACTTTTAATTAATTAACGATGCATTTTACTAATCAGCCTAATCGTGAGTTTCGCCAAAATTTTTTTCACCCACCCGTAGTGAATACTCGGAAACGAAAAGTAACAATTTTTAGCAAAAAAAAAACCGACTTAAAAAAAAATATATATATATCTATATATTTCATGATCCAATGATCGGATCTAAACCAAATTAGTATGGGACCACCTCTGAGACACTACCTTTCCGTTGCAAAAAGAATCGAAATCGGTTGACGTGGTCCAAAGTTATGCGGTAACATACATAAACAAAAAAAAAAAAAAAACAAAGATTCCGACGAACTGATAACCTCCTCCTTGTTTGGAAGTCGGTTAAAAAGGTGACTCGGTTCGAAAAGGGGCAACTCATGATAAGGCTGAATATGTCGGAAACTAAAGCAGATATTTAAAAACAGATGACGCTATTTGAAAGATCTTGATTAGTTTAGTACGACAGCATTACTAACGTAATTTGTACCAAATTACCGAAAACATTTTAGTCAATTACTCGGAAACTAATGTTTAACTAAAAACTGTCAAAATGACGCTTACGGAAATTTTCCATTCAAGAGACGATATTTGAAAGTTACTGGCATAATTTCGAGCCTGTATGTAAATTTTCGGCAAAAGTTAAGAAGTATATTTATATGCTGAAAAGATATTTTCGCAGATTCACAATTTATTTAAAGTATATCATCAGCCCTGTTTCCAGTTCCATGTTTTATTTTATTTTGTGCATTCAATATATTTCACAATCAACTTAAATACTAAATTACAAATATTTGAGCAACGACTTCGACACAGTAAAATAAAAAATTCGTATGTATTTATAAAATAAATATTCTAAGGACATTTATATTTCGGTTAAACCTGAGATGTTCAAGCGCAATGAAATATTTTTCTATCCATTTCTCTAGTGCTAAAATAATTTTCACCACCTTGAATTGATGCACAACACCCTTATTGCCGAAAAAGCGTTTCTTGCAACACTAGTCCTTTATGGGGACCAAATTTGGTGAAAAAAATAGCTAAGTTTTTTTACTGGATATACTGAGGTTTGGATCACGATTGAGAGAATACAAAGGTTGCGCCAATCTCGGACCGCTATTCCTCTCTTAACGAATTTGGCAGAATCGTTGTTTGCATGACATCACACTTGTGCAACTTGTTTACGTTTTCCTTGCAACATTTTTTCTTCTTCTTCTTCCATTATTGCTCACGTTTTGGCATTTTTCTCTCGCAATTGCACCAGTGTGACGTCACACAAAATTTATTCTCGAAAATCCTCTCTGATCGGCGCAATCTTGTATTCTATCATTCTTGGGTTTGGATGTGTTATGTAAAAATAAATATGTGTTAGTTACACCGACATGACTCTGGTATGACTCTGAATGACTCAACTGTGTGTAGTGGAAAGGCGAGTGAACACGTACACAGTTGACTCGCGAGTCAGACGCACCGTCTATATTGCCTATTAGACATATACATAAATTCATAGTAAAATTACACAGAATTCCAATTACGGAAGGGAAATACACCGAGGTACAACTATTCTTACACTCATATGTATGTACCAGGGTTGTTGCGAATATTCGCATTCGCATTCGCAACCGCGGAACTTCCGCATAAATTTTAACATTCGCTTTCGCATTCGCAATAATCAAAGCGGAGCTTTTGCGAATGCGAATATTGTGCAAGTGCCTAAAAAAAATATAAAAACACATTGAGCGCATGGAATGGAACAACAAAACGGATTTGATGGCTTATCGTACCGACAGCGGTGAGTAATTAATTTTGACTGCCTGCAACTAGGAAAAGCCAAGCTCAGCTAACTAATAAAAAAAAACTAATTACAAGCTATTCATTGCAGGTGAACCCAAGGCGAATTAATATAAGGTGATAGCAGGAGTACAAAAACAAAAATTTACATGTATTTTGTTTTTGCTTTGGCGGCATAAACTGTCAAAATCTGTAAGAGTGTGTGTAGAAATTCAGACAAAATTTTTCAATTTGATATCAGAAGCCGTGCGGCGAAACACATACACAAAATCAGCTGAGCTAGTAACACCACCTTATATAAATTCGCCTTGGGTGAACCTTTCCAAGAGGTCACCCGGGAATTAAGCAAATCTGAAATTATTATAAAAAAACGGGGTACCTTTTTAACAAAATAACAAGATTTTAAACTAATTCTCCTGGCAGCCACGACTTTCAAAACAGAATTTTCTTCGAAATTTTCATTCCTACAAAATAACAATTTATTAGCCATATCCACCAATTCACAACGTCGCGACGCTATAATAATAATATAATAGATTGGCGCTTACACATATGTTAGTGTTTGGCCGAGCTTCTCCTCCAACTTGTGGCGTGCGCCTTGATATTGTCACACAAAACGGAGGGACCTACAGTTTTACGCCGACTCCGAACGGCGATTGTATTTTTATGAGAAGCTGTTTTTCATGGCAGAAACACACTCGGAGGTTTGCCATTGCCTGCCGAGGGACGACCGCTGTTAAGAAAAAACCTTTTTCTAATTTTTTTGCGATGTTGCTTTGACCAGGGCTTGAACCCAGGTGCTGGTGAGTGAAAGCGCGCACTGCTTACCACCACACCACAGCGGCCATATAAGCACGCTATAAGCACACATTTTTCAAACCAGTCACAGAAGACAGAATTAAAAATGAATTACAAAAACTAAAATCGAAAAACGCTGATGACGTAACAGGTTCTCCAAATTCTGAAACAACCAAAAGAATTGGTTCTCCAAATTGGAACACAACGGTGTTTAAACGGCGATCTTGCCATGATGCTAGATTCTGAAGATGAAAGTCAGGAGGATACATACGACATTTGCAGCCCCGATGCAATTCTCGAATTATTGAACCGCAAAAAAAAAATAACTGAAGTCTTCCCAACTGGTGCAGCGTCAATCGAAAAGAGTTTACAATTTTGTAAAGTTTCAAGTGTTTCAAGTTTGTCGCCTCGAGCGAGTAGTTATTTAATGGCGCAGGTTTGATTTACGACCCGTTAGGAAATTACTCTTTCTTAAATACAATGTTCCAATTTTTTAGTTTAAATACTAAATAAAAAAATATAAAAAATTACTAAATTTTCCATTTTTTATTTACCTAATCACCTAATGTACTCCCCAAAAAATATTTCTTAAAATACAGAGAAACCTCTCATATACGGGCGGTTTTTTTCCATACAAAATGCTCTCCCATACACGGACTTTCCGATAAACGGACGCGGACACTCAAAAATGTCCAGTTATGAAAAAACTCTCCCATAAGCGGATGCGAAGCTCTAAAAAGCATACAAATTTGCAACTTTCTAATCAGACTTTTTATAAAAAATTTTAAAATGAAGTTTTCCAGCTCATTAAATTTTAATTGATTTTTGGTATTGTTTTTACTGAGAGTTTCTTCCATACAAACATTATTTTTATATGGAAGACACTGTCAGCAAAAAAAAGCTAAAAATCAACGAAATTTTCTGGCAACTTCAGACTTACACTTTATTGATTGGCTCAAAAGCTACATTTTTAAAAATTTTCTAATGGATCTGATTAGAAATTGTGATCTGATGAAAGAGCCTC
The DNA here is from genome assembly GCF_013731165.1 of Rhagoletis pomonella. NCBI lineage: Eukaryota > Metazoa > Arthropoda > Insecta > Diptera > Tephritidae > Rhagoletis > Rhagoletis pomonella. The sequence goes on along the minus strand of NW_023458556.1, from coordinate 109,064,699 downwards.
CGAGCCAATAATTTTGTACGGCACTGTTAAGTACTCTAGGTTTCATGAAAGAAAAAAAAAATTTAAGTACAAGATAAGATTAAAATGTCAGTCATATTTTTCGTTGAGGTGAACTTGTTTCAAAACTTCTGTCTTTTCCGACATTTTGAACGTATTTAGTTACATATTAATTAATCAGCGCTTTGCTGCCTGTAATGGGATTTGAACCCTGGCGCTCTGGAAACTAGCAACTTGTGGCAAGCATCTTCGCGCACCCAGCTGCAGCCAGATATGTAAATAAATGTGCATTCAAATGTTGAGTTTGAATCAACATCACGAGTGCGTGGTATGAAAGTATTATTTTTAAATACGAATATTTTAAAACGATATCTAATCAAATAAAAAACATTCATGTTTACTATGCGTAATTTACCTCAGTGAACTCATAAAGTTTTTCAGAATATTACAACACGTTTTTTCTCTTAGTGTAGTGATTTTTGAACTTTTATTCAAATTTGTGCAAACAAATCGAAAACCGGGACATTTTAAGGTTGGACCGGGACACCGGGACAAATAGTCTAAAACCGGGACATGTCCGGGAAACCCGGGACGTCTGGCAGCCCTACTATTGTGGCTACTTTTCCATCACTGGGTAGAAGTGCTTGATTGTATCAAATTGTTCGAATCGATACAAAAATATGTTGCGTGTATACATATGTATGTATGGACGAACGAACATTTCCAAGTGCTTGTATCAAAAGTAACGAGTAAAGTAACGATACGAAAGATACGGGTGTTGATTGGATTAGTAACGAATACATACGGGTATCCGAATTTTCGTTACTTTTACAGCTCTACCACTTGATCAGTTGGGCATGTAATTGGAGCGAAAAACGAAGCGCTTAGGAATAACAGTGGAAGAAAAATTGGCGAAGCCAAATTTGCCTTAGGCCCAATTTCAGATGAGCTATTTAAGTAGAAATGGTTGATTTCCTTTAAAAACTCATTTTCAGATTCTATATTTAAATTGTACTTAAATTGCACTTAAATGGCCAATATTGGCTTTTTAAATATGTGATATGCAAACCTGTGTTAGTACCGCACAACAATCGGCTGTTCAGCACAAAATGTAAACAAACAAACAAATGCAACAACAATTTCAAGGAACAATCAACACTGTTGCCACTTCTTTGGCATATTTAAATAAAGGTGATCTGAAACCCAACGAGAGCTAAATGGCATTTAGATATCAACCCAAAATTAAACTTCAAGTGCCATTGAAATTTTCATCTGAAATTGGCTCTTAGTATTGGGTTTCGATACGAGTATTTGTTTTTCGATACCTACTCAGTACTTGGTTTAAAAGTATCGATACCAAAATTACTTGGTATCGAACGAAAAGTATCGAGTATGTACTTGCATTTACTGGTATCGTTTCATCCCTAATTGTGGCCCTCTTCCATCGAAGTAGTTTGCGATTATTCTAGACAGATACGCGGGCGCGGAAAGGTAATCTAGGACCGATAGAATCTTTTGCCAGGATGCCGAGTTAAAAGCATTTTTAACATCAGGGTTACTATCATGCAGTATTGAATTGTGCCTCCCTTCCAGCGTCTGCCTTTTATGGCGTCCTACGCCATATTCGAAACCAGTTTAATGGAGTCAACAGTTGACCCTTTCTTTCGAAAGCCAAATTGATTTGATGATAGGCCAGCACAATCTTAAAGACGGTTGTATATTAGGGTGGTCCAAAAATACATGTAAAAAAGTAAAGTCGGAATTTTTATGCTCCAATTACTTAAAAATACGAATAATTGCAGATACCTGGTTCGCACTATGGAGTTGTTAAAAGCAATAGAGTTGATATGTGCTGTGGAGCTGATGAGCACTGTAGAGCTGATGAGCACTGCAGAGCTGGTTTGCAATGTAGAGCTGTTAAGTCTGGGTTCAGACACAGAAACTTTTGTTTGCCGCAACTCGAAGTTCGTGGGAGAGAGGGCGACGAGGAAAGGGGAAAGGCGCCAAGTTGCTTGTGCGCGGGCAACACGCTTTGTGCTCTCCTTCGTCTGAGTAATTCAAGTTGGCGGTTCACAGCTGACAACAACAATTGTGTACAAAATAATTGCTCTGTGTGAACACGAAGGGCAACACCAAAAGAGAAGTTGCCGAAAATGAGCAACAAAAGTTTCTCTGTGTGAACCCAGTCTAAGAGGAATAGAGTTGGTATGTGCTGTAGCGCTGATGAGTGCTGTGGAGCTGGGTTGCACTGTAGAGCTGATTTGCGCTGTAGAGCTGTTAAGAGGAAATGAGTTGGTATGCGCTATAGAGCTGGTGCGCGGGATAACTGGAACGAATTGTAAATTTTCACAACTATTAAATTTTTCGCAATTTTCTCGTCTTTATTTTCATTCTTTACTCTGTGTATCGACTATGGGGCGAATATTTATTGAGTTACTGAGTCATATTTGTTTTTTAGAGTCTGAGCGTGCGACACATTAATGTCGATACTTGGGGGTAGGTAGCAACTATAAATAATCAGACCACATATTTCTATCCGAACGAAACCGTTTGCCGAAAGTTGAGACCCGATCTTCGGAATGCAACCAAAAGCACCTCCATATTGCTGCTTTCTCTCTGAGGTCATTTACCCAGCCCAGAACCTTGGTAAGTTGTATATGGTTCGCTTAGTACTGCTGCATCTATATTTTTATTTTTGGTATTTACATATGTCCATTGGTACATATCGATGAAAACAAATCTAATCATCTATCTGTTCTAGCAACACTTCTCAATGATATACTGATATAAATGCGGCGAACTCGTAAGGATCTATTGATGTTAGATTCTTAAAGCATAGACAGGCGGAAGCTTTGATCAGGATCCACTCGTTAGTTGGGAATTATCTCGGGAATTTAACAGCGGTTGATCCGGATTAACAGCTAATAGCCCTGACAGACATGGGTTATATACTACACTAGCATTCTATACTACATGTCTGTCGTTGTAAACCACAATTATACCATCGTACAAAGTGATTTAAAGCTGGTTCCTATACTGCAAAAATGAACGTGGTATAAAGCGAGTATATCTGAAACACAGTCAGAGAGTCACAGAAAGTTCACCCAAAATGTGTGGTGAAAACAAACAGAGATAGTGAAGTCGCAATGGCCGAGTGAACGAACACTAGGATGCCACTCAAGAGATCCGTTCAATTGTTTTTTATTTTTCTTTTTTTTATATAATCTGTAGATTTTAATGTTTTAAAAACTATTTTTTTTATTGAATATTTACGATATTACATATAGTATTGTTTAAAAAATATTTCCTCGGTTTATTTTCGCGCCTTTTTAAATACATAAATAGAAAGCAATTATCTTGGCCGCAAAATAGTGATCCCAGGTTTCCTCTGCATTAGATGTCAACCATACTTTGTAGCTAACTACTTTTGGACATAAACTATCAAATAAAAAGATTTTTTCTATTTTTTATATTTTTAAATTTTTATATTTTCTTTAAATACATATTTGCTTATTTGGTTACATGTTCCTTTGTCGATGGTTCCACATTTGAATTCCATCAGACATAACATCAAAATAATAATGTGAAATTTCGATATTTATTTTATTTGTCCTAAATTCGAAAAAGAATCTGCGAAGTGCAGAAAAAAAGTGTATTGAAATTGTTTTTGTAGGAGGATATTTAAATAGAAACTTGTAAAGAAAACAAATTCAAGATAACGTCTGCATGACTCCTTACGACTTTACATACAATTCATTTAAAGTTAGCTTGTATATGTACAACGTTCGTACTGTGCGGTCACTTAAACTTTCGCTTGAAAGAATTTCCAAAGTTTAACTCGTTTACAAAGTGCTAAGCAGTTCTAATTTGTGTTATTCACACCGTAAAAAGTTTACTGAAGCCAAATTCCAATAAATTGACTTGATTTAGTCATAAAGTGCGTTGATTGAAAAGTTTTATTTAGTCGGCCTTCGTGCATATTTGCCTGTTTTGGTGCATTATTGTTGCTTTTGCGTGAGAGTGTAAGGAATATCGCATTTGTTTGTTCATTTTGCTTTCTTTCGCGCTTTACACACACCTTTGTTTATCATCGACAGTCGCTTTCTTGGTGACAGCTGATTTTGTTAACTCAGTGGCTTTAAAACTGTTAAGTTCAGCACGGTTTCTAACCATTGAACTTCACTAAATAAGACCACTAGCTATTAAACTGCCAATTACTGTGAGCTTGAAACGTTTTCGTACAATACATTCCTAATTTTGCTATTTTTATTCTTTTTTAATAAAATTCGCTAAAAATGTCCTGTCTGTTCGAAAAATGTAATGTAAAAGCCGGTTCGGACCGTTTTGTGGCGTGCTGGCTTTGCGATGAACTGTCTCATTTAAAGTGTGCTGGTATTAATGGGAGAGTTCTGGATATGATTATTGGAGACAATGGACTTCGCTGGTCATGTCCAAAGTGTAAAAAAACTGTTGTGGATCTCTGTAAACTATTTAGAACCGCTAGAAATGGATTTTCGGAGATAAGCAAAGAGCTAAAACTGCTCAACGAGAAGTTCAAGAAGTATGAGGATGAATTCAAAGAATTTAAATTATTAGATACTTCCTCCTCCTCTCCTTCTCCTGGAAAAGGTCTTAAGAGACGTAGGAGAGGCGTGGAAAATATTGTGTTGAATCCCATCACTGTGGACCTGGATCTTCCGCAGAACCGCCCACTTTTGACTCCAGCTATGAACAAAGAACTCATAAGCTTTAACACACCGATTCCTCGGCGGACTGAATCTCCCCAACCACGTCCTTCTTCTACTGGACCCTCACTAAATTCCTGTTCAACAGCTTCATCTCAACCCTCCACCACATCTGAAGCCATCTCCGATTGCGTCAACACCGTTCCAATGCAAGTAGTCGTTGCTCCTTCCAAAAACTCCACAACTACATCTCAACCCCCTACCACATCCGAAGCCATCGTTGCTCCTTCCAAAAAGTTGACAGCTGTTCCGCAACCCCCTGTTCCGCAACCCCCTACCACATCTGAAACCGTTTCCGATTGCGTTAACCCCGTCCCGAGGGATTTAATCGTTGTCCCTTCCAAAAAATCGGTCTTTATATCTAGGTTTTCAAAAGATACCACTGTCGATGATGTGAAGGGGTATTTAACTTCCAGGCTGATAGCAAATGAGTTGCATGTACGCAAGTTCAGATTCTCGTATGAAAGAAGCATTTCTTCTTTTAAAATAGACATATCCGAAGACTGCTTTGATAGAGTAATGAGCCCATCTTTTTGGCCAAGCGGTGCCTTCATTCGCGAATTTGAATTTAGATCTAGACCGCAAGGGCAAAATTTGGCTCAACTTCCGCTTTCCACCTCGGCATCAAAAAACTAATAAGTAACCTCACCATTAGCATTTACTACCAAAATGTGAGAGGTTTGAACACAAAGCTATCAAGGTTACACTTGCAGTCCTATGATTTTGACTTCAAAGTACTGGTGTTTACTGAAACCTGGCTCAAGCCGAATGTGTTCAACTCGGAAATTTTGTGTCCTAAGTATGAAGTGTTTCGAAACGACCGTTTAAATAAAAAAGGTGGAGGCGTCTTAATCGCTGTCCAGACTGACCTTTCTTCTGAAGAAATTGAGTTCACTGACACCGATGAAGTTGAATTCCTCTGCGTTCGAATAAGATATCATTCTATTAGCGTTTATCTTGTTGCTGCTTATATACCACCTAACTCGAGCCTTTCTGTTTATTTAAAACACTCCTCCTTACTGCTCTCTCTACATGCCATGGTGAAGCCCTCCGATACTGTTATTGTCCTGGGTGACTTCAATCTTGCGGGTGTTTCTTGGGATCTAATAGATGGTATTCTAGTACCAAATTCCTCTCGTGATCTGTCAGATCTTAGTCTTTACCAGATCAACTCTGTTAGTAATAACTTAGGTAAATGTCTGGATTTAGTTTTTGTGGACGATGTTTCCAACGTCACAATAGCCCCTAGCTATGCTTTGATTACCCCTGTTGATTCTCACCACCCACCACTAGAATTGTCCTTGATAAATTCACGCAACTCATGTTGCTTTATCAGTAAAAAATCAAGGGCGGAGCGTTACTCTTTTAAAACAGCAGATTATAATAAACTTAGGTTAGAGATATCGAAGATAACTTGGCCCCAGTATGATGGGAATGCTGAAGATAGTGCCTTACATTTTAGCAATTCCTTACGCCACATTTTCAGTAAAATCATTCCTCTTGTTAAGGAAGCTAACGTAACGTCTAACGCTCAGTGGTTTACTGGCGAATTGAAACGCTTAAAAAATCAAAAATCCAAAGCATTTAAGCTTTTTTAAAAATCTGGCTTGTCTTCTCACTACTCCGCGTACTCCATTCTTAGGCATAAATACAATGTATTGAACAAAAAGTGTTACAATAATTATATTAACAGGGTTCGACTCAATATAGTTTCTAATCCCAAATCGTTTTACGCATTTGTGAACACAAAGCGTAAGACTAACGGTTATCCCTCAACATTGAAGTTAAATGACTTAGTTTCCAGTGACGAAAATATTATTGCCGATATGTTTGCTGGTTTCTTCGAGTCAAACTACTCTGCCAGTTCTACATCTTCCCAACTGAATTCGAATCTATCTAGCTACCCATTCGATCTGCCATCATTTGATTGTATCCGAATTCCATCGATATCTGCTGCGGACGTCCTCATTCATTTGAATTGTTTGAAAATTTCATATACAGCTGGCCCAGACGGTATACCCACAAGTGTTCTTAAAAGTTGTGCTGAGTATTTGTATAAGCCTCTAGCAAATATTTTTAATGCTTCCCTAAAACAGGGTGTCTTCCCATCTTCCTGGAAGGATTCGTTTATCTTGCCACTTTATAAAAATGGAAGTAGGACTAACATCGTAAACTATAGAGGAATTGCGAAGCTTTGTGCTATTGCTAAAGTTTTTGAGGCAATCGTTACGGAAGAACTATCTCACTCTATTACTTCTGCTATTGATCTATCGCAACACGGTTTTTGCAAAGGTAAATCAACTGTATCCAATCTTCTTGAATTCACTACTTATGTGTCTAATGGGTTTAAAAACAATCTTCGAACGGACGTGATTTACACTGATTTCAGCAAGGCATTTGACAAGGTATCTCATTCAACCCTTATATATAAACTTGATCGAATTGGCTTCCCTCCTATTCTTCTCAGCTGGCTTTCTTCTTACTTAGTGGATAGGAAACAAAGAGTAATTTTTAAAAATTGTACCTCCCGGCCAATACATGTCACATCCGGCGTACCTCAGGGCAGCCATATTGGTCCCGTCTTGTTTATTTTATTTATAAATGACCTTCCTAAGGTGTTGAATTACTCGAAATGCTTAATGTACGCTGATGATGTTAAGCTCTTTAAGTACATTAGTACTGCAGAAGATAGGGAGCATTTGCAAGCTGACCTAACCTGCATTTTCGAATGGTGTGAGGCAAATTCCATGTCACTAAATTTGAAAAAGTGTAAATTCATGACCTTCTCTAGAAAATCGTTCTATCCAAATTCGTATATGATATCTGACCACAATGTTGAGCAAGTGACCAATTTCATTGACCTAGGTGTAACTATGGATCCGAAACTAGAATTCAAGTCTCACATAAACTCCTGCGTGATTAGGGCTAGAGGATTGTTGGCTTTTCTTAAGCGCTGGGCCAAGGAGTTCAACGATCCTTATGTCACTAAAGTTCTCTTTACCTCTCTAGTTAGACCGATTTTGGAGTATGCATCTATAGTATGGAATCCTAGCTATCAAATTCATAGTGACAGGCTCGAATCAGTGCAGAAACAGTTCCTGTTATTTGCCCTCAAAAATTTATGTTGGGACTCGTCTAAAAATCTCCCACCCTACAAGGATCGCCTGAAGCTTATAGATTTGCCGACGCTTCAGAGTCGTAGAGAGATGCTTGGTGTTCTTTTTTTAATTAAATTAATGAACGGGATGGTCAGTAGTCCCTTTTTACTGAGTGAGATAAATTTTTGTATTCCTACAAGACCCACGAGACATTTTAAACCTATTGTGTTGAGTATTTGTAAATCAAACTTTGAAATGCATGATGCTTTTCGGTGTTTATGCCAAGATTTTAACAAGCATTATGATTGCATCGACATATCTGAATCGCTTTTTGTAATAAAGAAAACATTGCTCAACAAGTTAACTAAATAAACTAATATCTGCAACCGTGAACGGAAAAAATTACACAATATCTATGACTGCTTAGTACAATTGTAACGGCTTCGTATATTTCCGCGACCGCGTAGGACAATAGGAGCAGGGATCGGAAACTCGGCCTTTCCGACCTCGCCCAACAGTTCGTCTATAGCGTGGAGCGGAAACTAGGACTTTCCGCCTGCCTCACTTACAAAGTAACGACTACGGGAACATGGATCGGAAGCTCGGCCTTTCCGACCATGATCAACGGCCTGTAAACAGGGCGGAGCGGAAACTAGGTCTTTCCGCCCGCCGCACACAAAAGTAGACTGGAGACAAGGCCTCGCCAGCTACCCAAATTGCTATTGAATATCATTGTTATCTTTACAAGTTAATATTTATAATTATTTCACTCTGTAATGTATCACACATACTTAAATATTCTAAATCTTTTTATCTCAACTGTCTGTAAGAAAACATTTTTCTGTAGACTAAAATAAATAAATAAATAAATAAATAGCTAATTAGAAGTTATTTATTTATTGTAATCCCGCAAAAACCTACCTATAAGTTGGTTATTTTAATCAATTGATAATTGTTTTCTGCAGGGTAGTACTGTCGGCAAAAGGTCTAGTTCTACGCTAGCTCTGAGCTAGTCAGATTTTCAGCAGAGTATTTATAAACGTATGTGAACGTTCATTTGTACGTTTTTATTGATATATCTGTACTTTAATGTTTTCGGACGGTACTACCTCTTATTACCAATATAGGAGTATTTAAAAAAAAGTAATTTTGCTGACTTTTCTCCCATGAGGCGATTTCTTAGAGGTTCGTATATAAGGCCGGCTGCACTGAACAATTGCTCACTTGGAACACTGGCGGTTGGAGAGCTCAAATATTTGCGGGCCAGATCTGTCAATTTTTCGCATTTTAGTTTTGTTTTCCACCAATCGAGAGGATTTTCACCGAGATGAGCTCGTTTTTCTTTAAGATAGGCCTTCAATTGAGCTTTAATTTGACATTTTTTGATGTCTCCAGATTCTAAATCCATGCCTTCTCTTTCGCTTGAGGATTCTAAAATTATTTCTAGGTTGCTTATAAGACTTAGCAGCACTTGTTGAAGGCCCATCAATGTTGCTAGATATACTACTTAAGCGCCTGAAGCTAAAAGCCGGTTATTGTCCGCACCCTGGTTAGACAGACTTAGAGCCATTTCAACAATGTTATAGTGGACTCTCTGCCAATGTACACATTCGCATTCGCAAAACATTCGTATCATTTGATGCGAATGCGAGTGTCGAATGCGAATGCGTAAAACGATGCGAATCATTCGCATAACGAATGCGAATGCAAATATTCGCAACATCCCTGGTATGTATGTATATCAGAGCCATTATGTAGAAAATAAAGGCGGCGTCATCCGCGGACCGCTAACTCTTCGTCGATTTGACAGCATTCACCTATTGACGTCATAAAAACTTTTTTCGCAAATTAAATTTTCAAATTGTACTTATTTGCTGAACAAATTTTACCTAAAACTGAAATAAATCTACCTAAAAATTAAATATGTTTTTTATGTGTATACATTTTTGATAGTGGGTGGCAACCTCTCTCTTCGGTACCATGTCTACTTTTGGACTCACATCAAAAAATCTTTTCTATTAAAAATTTCCTTGAAAGGAATTTCTCCGAGCAGTTCCAGCTAAAATTATGTATGTAGGTTGAGCAAGTGGCCCCGCCACTGTTGCTTTTCTTTATTCAAAACGCGAAAATTTTTGAGTTTACTGCTTGGTGCGTTTTTTTGATGCTTTTTAGTTTGTAAATCTTAAAAAAAAAATCTAAGCTAAATTAATAGCAATCGTAAAAATTTTAGCAACTTTATAAAAATGGAAACATAATCGTAAGGGAGCATATGTTTGCCAACAAATTTTTAACACAAAGATTTTTCCCACTATGCGCTCAAATAAGGCACATTAAAAAGGGAAATCAAATTTCGTTATGTTTCAGGTGCAGCGTTGCCATTTTGCTTAAATTTAGGCAAAATTTATTAATATTTTCCTGCGTGTTAAATTTTTGTTGAATTTTTCTTCGTTTGCTAAAGTTTTTGATTAAAATAGTCAAAAGGGATAATTTGCCTCAAAAATTTATAGTTAGAAGAGTTACCATTTCAATCAATTTTACTTTAGAAAGGCTATCATCCAGATCGCGTATAAAGTTCCAATAAATGTTGCTCTACGCAACTCCCGATCCGCGGTCATCGCATTGGCAAACCTCTCAGTGTACTTCTGCCATGAAATCGCTTCTCATAAAAACCATTTGCCGTTCGGAGGCGAGCTAGAACTTTAGGTCCCTTCATTTCCGTTACACGATCAACCCGCATATTAGGATTACATGATACCAAACTCGTTCTATGCATGCATTCAAAAAAACTAGCGAAGGGGCAGCCAACTATTATAAGATTATACATATGTATGTTGAAAGAATGTGTAATAGTTTTCAAACTAAGCACCTGTTACAACATAAAATCCTTACTTTTGACGACAAAACTAAGCCTTAGATTGCCTTTACTTACTTACTTGCTAACTCCTTATTTCTATAACCAATTTACCCATCGGCGTAGCCAGAATGAAATTTAGGGGAGGGCTCGACCCTATTAAGCTGACATTTCAGGGTACTATTTTATATATATATAAGGAAAATTTTAAAGCTAGGGGGGGGGGGGGGGGCCCGAGCACCCCCCTGCCCCTAACTGGCTACGCCCATGAATTTACCAAGTTTGAGAAGAAACAAACATTGACGTTTTTCATTTTATGACCTGTTAAATAAGTTGCTTAATTTTAACGGGATTTGTTAATTTTTTTTAACGATTTTGGTAAATTTTATTTTTCAGGCGCGACAACACTGTTCAGGTGTCAAGCAGTCGGAAAGAAACGACAGTTGCCAGAGTGTCAGACCCCTTGCCCAATTTGGTGAATACCTCTTATGTTTTAACCAATGTTTATGCCCCTTGGTAAAAGAGGGAGGATATTGGAGAAGCCGTTTAAATGCCAATGAAAATAAGAGAAATTTTCCCGGTAAGATATTTGGCTCCTAAATGTATCTAAAATTGTGTGCTTGTACCGAATAAATGATTTAATGTCGTAGTAATTTAAAAATTTAACAAACTGCGATGAAATTCATTGTCAGGACTTTACCATACTTCTTCGTAGACGAAAAGCTCTAGTTAGCTTGCCAAATAGAGCGTAGAGTTGTCGTAGAGTTTTCGCTCTAGTTGCGATGGACTGTGTACTCGACGAAAAAGTCAGGCGAAATAACTCTCACGTATACTGTGTAGGTGAGTCTCTCATAGAGCTCTATTAAGTGTTTACACGTCTGTTTTCTCTCTAAATCTAGCGTTTTTTCACTACCGTGTACACTTAGCTTAACACTTATTTTTTCTCACCCAGGGATGAGTGTCCGAAACCAACAACACATTGAAATTATATGCAAATAACCCTTTCCCACTGAGAGAGAGCACACATCTACAAAAAATAAATCACCTGTTCTCTGTTGTGGGTTATTTTTTCTCTTAAATAATAAGAGTTATTTTGGGACACTTTCAAAGTGGATCTCTGATTGTAATTATAATTGACATGTTTCAGATCGTCGATATTTTTGCAAAACCGCCCATCGACCAGTTGCAAAACCGCCTAAATCGCCATTGTAGCAAAAATGCCCTGAACTCCAGGCATCGAGATTTATGCATAAAAATCGTTAAATCGTTATTAAAACAACAGATTTGTATAATAATAGCTAGACAAAATACCACCTATCAAAGCAATGCCTTCAAAGAATAAACCGTTTTTTCTCTCTCCTGTAAAATTTGAGTGCCGCAAGATAGGAGGTTTTGCAATTGGTCGATGGGCGGTTTTGCAAAAACATCGACGATATAATGTGCGTTACGTACCAATTCCGATTATATGATGATAACTTATTTAAAAAGAGAGCTAACGTTTTTTTTTTGTCGAGTGTTGTTAGTTATCTCGAAAAAAAATTTAAGAACAACAAATTTGAATAACAGAATGGCTTTTGCCTAACTTACAATTATTTTTTCTCAATTTACTGACATTGTAAAAGAGGTTTACATACAAAACATCGAGTTAGGTACTATTTTTAGCGATTTCTTACCCTGTCAAAATTTTTGCGAAGTTGAGAAAAAAATTTAAGCCATGAGGAAAAATGGATGAAGTCTTTAAATAGTGGTATGTTTCCACAGTTTGAAATAATATGTAATTTTGATTTTTCAACACTACACTCAAAGGAAGCAACTGGGAGGATCTTAAGTATGTATTAAGTTTGCTTCCTGGGGCAAAGAGAAAAACCGATTTCTAACTAAAATTGTTGAAAGTGAACTCCAAATTAAAAGTAATTTAAAATGCTGGCTATTTATTTATTTTTATTAACTACATTTTATTAATATACAAAAATATTGTTAAAAACAAGTACTCTAGCTTTTTAAAGTATTTTATGTTACTTAATTTTGATTTGAATAAAAGCGTACTGAAAAGTACTGATTTTTATTGCATGAAAAAGTCTAAGGTACTTATTTCGCACAAAAAAAAAATGACAGCCCTAGAGGAGAAGCTCGGTCAAACACTAACATATTGCTTAAGCACCGATCTACGTCACTCATACATACTTATTAAAAATGTTCAAGTTTATATCACCTGCAAAAATTTCATTGAATACGTTTATTTAAATTCTGTACACAGGTTTACAAAAAAAGTGTCTGCATATTGAACAAAACCTCTACATCCCTATGTTTTTCGGCGCGCTGAAAGCGAATCCGAGGTCCGTTAAACATCATGTCGAGGTTATTTGAGGGGCAAATATGGAAAAATTTATTGAATAAAGATAAAAATTCATATTCAGGTTTTTGTTGTCGCTGAATCCGTATATGGGGATCCCTTGATTCTTCAAGATCATCTAAGGCTCATGCAACCTTTTAAGGTCAAATTCAGAAGAATTGTATTGAATTCACAGGTTTATTTAATGAATTTTTCCTTACTTGACATTCAAATGACCTCGAACATGACGTGACGAAGGCTAACAGACCTCGGATTCGCATTCAGCGCGTCGAATAACATAGGGATATAGAGGTTTGGTTCAATATGCAGTAGCGTTGTTTTTTGTAAACCTATGTTATCTGAAAATTATAATATGAATACTTCGAGCTATTAATTTGGTTTTGATTTTTTTTTCATTCGATTTCCAGGCATAAATAATTTTTGCGATGATGTAGAATTTATGACGAAAAAACAAGTTTCCTTATACTGGCGTTCTTGTTGGGGATTCTTCACACCACTATTAATGATAATAATTTTCGTGTACTCTATGCTATCAATAGAACCTTTGACATATAGCGGAAAGCCTTATCCTGATGCTGCAAATGGTACGTGACAATTCTATATTTACATACATACACTCCTATTAGCATATAAAATGTACTTGAAGAGAAATCATGCATGTCTAACATTTTTTTGAAACTTAGTTTCCGGTTGGATACTTTTTACAATCGGCATTGCTCAATTTCCTCTCTGGGCTATATGGCACATCACGACAAACAGAAATGGAGGCGCATGGAAGGCAAGTACATATTGGGTTTAAATGCTAATAATCCACTAAATTTAGCAAAAAAAAAGCGTAGATACCACACCCCGCATTGATTTTTTACAAGCTAATTTTTTGTTTAAAGTTTTTTTTTTTACTGCACCTTCATGATACCGCCAAACACCTCGACTCCATGTAACACACGATGCGCCTATTTAAGGTTTAAACGAAAAGTCCTTGTGAATTAAATTTATCTTCAATTCCTCTTTTGGCATCATAATCAAGGGTTAACCTTATACAATTCCACCGTATGTTACATGGACACTACATGGTCACGTTTTGTCGATTAGCATCCAGGAAGGAAGACTCATCGGTATTAAAACGGATCTAAATCCAAGAAACTAGCTCGGAAAATATTAATGTACCCTAAAAGTCTAAATTGAGTGGATTATACATATATAATGCGGCAGAACATATTTTCCCAAAAATTTATTTATTATTATTTTATTTTATTTAAATATTTAGTCAATTCAGTCATCCGTCCAGCCGAATTCCAAATGGGGCCCTTCTAAAGAAAGTAACAGGAGGGACTGGATTACATTCAAAGCAAAATGTGTGGAACGGAGATCAAAGCGAGTCCATAACGGAAAGCTCAGACAATTTTGGCAAAAGCTTCACAATTTATTCAGGTCCTCGTAAGGGCATTAGTAGCAATAACTGTGTCTAAGTGTTTTATGTGGACATATGTGTAAATATAAAAACTTTTAATAACTCAAAATTGGATTGAAATAGGCAAGATAATTTCGGACGGGATTCGGTATAACATGGATAACTGCTCTGATCATTCATATGAATGGTCGCCTCAAATAACGTTGTAAGCGACAATTTGTTCAAAGATAGTTTCCTTAACTTTGAAGATATTAATGTGTATATTTTATTTTTTTTTAAGTAAGATTCTTGAACACTGCTATACCGAAAAAGTAGAAAACCAAATCAAGTCCCCGTATGTGAGTCAGTAAACAAGCTTTTTTCTATTTTGTAAAATTATAATTTTGCGGTTACAACGTTATTTGAGGCGACCATTCATATGTAGATGCATTGAGGTTTACTTCATATGTAAGGTTTAGGAGGACATGAGATGACCAAAAATGATAAAATATTACTTAACAATTTTAAAAATACAAAAGGCAGGTGAACTAAAATGCCAAAAAATTTTTTTTATTAAAGTGTTTGCGTAAGAATTAGCAAATTAATTAAATACTTATGTACATATACATCCAACCGATTATTGAAGTGGGGCGCGGAGTAAGAACCTACCTTAGAATCCGTGCACGACTCCTTCGTAGTCGATTTTTACTGCACCTGCATTCGCATTTCAACCGGAGGAGAACCTTAGGTTTATTTATTGTTCCACTTTGTTTGGTGAAATACATAATAGTATTAGGTTCATAGGCAGTTTCACCGCCCGACTTCAGATATATAATGCTGTCCTAAGCCCAATGCAATAACACTGGTTTACAGCAAAAATGTTCTATAGATGAAACAATCCAATTCCTATGTAGAATTGCTCGGTGATTCCGAAAATCGAAATAATTTTTTTTCTATGGATAACTTTTCGAGACATTTGCAATTTACCGTTATTCAGCTTAAAAAAAAGAGTGGTTTCACTTAATCACGTATATCTAACGAACCAATTGAATAATCATAATACGAGATACGGAAGATGGAAGCTAATAAAATTCTACATATACCGTATATACATCACTTTTCGATAGTCCTGATAGTTTCTGATAAATTAATTATTAATTTCTGACACCTCTTGCTTTCAATGCAAACACTCTACCTTCTTAGGTCTACATGGCGTATGAGTAACACTCTTTTCAGCTTTCATACAAAGAATTCTGCACATTTTAATTTGATCAATCCTTGCTTTCCTATTTATACATCGATTTTATTCATTACTTTTTTTAATACAAGCACAAAACATTTACACAGAAACTGTTAATTTTTTAATTTCTCAGAAACCATCAGGGCTATAGAAAACTGATATATACGGCTTATGGATAATTTTATTTGCTTTCATTTGCTTTATCTCGAATTACGATTATTTAATTGGTTCGCAAGATATACGTGATTAAGTGTAACCACTGTTTTTTTTTTAATCTGAATAACGGTAAATTGCAAATATCTCTAAAACATATCGATCAAGAAAAAAGTTAACTAAATTTTTGGAATCAGCAAGCTATCCTACATACAAATTGGATAGTGGCGTCTGGAGAATAAAAACTAAATTAAAATTTGTGATCCAGTGTAATCATTGAAATTGGTTCAAAAATTGAAGTTATATAATATACATGAAAAGTTGAGAGAACGTTCTTCTTTTTTTCATGACATAATTGCACTTCATCTTAAAAAGGCACTAGAACCTTGCGACGCACAGTGCTGTGGCTCGATACAAAATGTGGGCAAAATACAATTATAAACGGATTTAAATGAAAGCTTGTTTCCTTGTGAGCTTGAAGACTCTGAACTCAAAAATCCAATTTGTTTTTTGATACCTTCCATGCTTTGTCTTATCTTATACTGTGAAAAAGTTTAACTTTTTAATGGGTCTATTTATTTTTTGCAAACAGTATATTTTGCTAAGCTGTGCATCCTTCTTTGCACGAAAAACTTGTGCGCTTAATCGAAAAAAGCCCTTAAGCGAATTTTCTTTACTACTTCAATGAGGAAGGTATCCAAATCCCTATGAAACCTAATAATGAAAGAGCGCTTACCACGCAGAAATTACTGCAAGCGAAATTTTTTCCGGATGGTTTCTAATTATCGTTTTTGTTGTCCTGCGAGATGAGCAAAATAAACAAAAGCTTGTAAAATTAGGGTAAGTGTAGACCCAATGCATGTAAACGTAATACTTTCTTTGATAATTGATAATAGTTGCAAATTTTTAAGGCAGGTATCGCTAATGTGCAGGTATGTTGAATGTATATATCGGGGCAGTTTCCTTATAAATGTTAAAAATAATGCCGCTGATGCGCATTTTGGGGTAGGTATCTTATATGTGCACTTAAGCATAAAGGCAGCAAAACAAAATATCCTGTACCTTATTTTCTAAAGGTAAAATGACGCTTACGATATTTTTCCTGAACATGCTAAGTGGAAAGTTATCAAAGAATTAGCGCTTGCGATCGTTTTTATGTTGTATAATCTGGATATTTATACATGAAGGAGTGAAGGGTGCTTTAAGGATTGTTTGAAAAACCTGAATTTTAAGTCAATTAAATTTAAACACTGCCAATCAGCAGAATAAGCTCAACATATTTTCGACTTTACCTGTTTGGTGCATCCACTAGTTTCTCAACAAGTTGTCTTCGTAGATGCTGTGTTAAAGCTCATTCAATCATCTAAAAGCATAAACAGACGGCAGCGTTGATCCGGATCAACTCGGGAAATATCAACATTGGCGCTACTATTTGGTATTTTTTTGACGTTTTTAAAAGAGTTTTAAAAAAGTAAAATTAAATCCTTGACCAGAATAGGTTCAGTGCCAAACTCGTCGAAGATTTTTGGCAAGTTTAGAAATCAGTTGTTATTAGTTTTAAATAATCAGAGGTATGGAAGATATACCTCATAAATGTAATATAAGTAAGCAAGCGTCAAGCTGTGAGGTTCAACTTATATTGTGCTCTGATTTGCCTTTCTATTTGCAAAGTTTATTATGCGAATTCTGAGTTAAAGTTCTTACGGAAAGTGCCTACAAGCATGGGCGTAGCTAGAGGGGGGGCCTATACAAAAAAAAAATTCAAAACCAATAACTTACTTACTAAGAAATTCTTAATTATAGCTTAAAATTATTGTAGCCAATATAGTTATAAGTATATAAATATGTTGTACAAAAACTCATAAACAGAAGTTCACAAAAGTTGATATAAATCTATTCGTCGATTTAAATAGTTAACTTTTTAATGCGCATGTTTATTTTACGAGGAGGAAGCATCGAAAGCCTAACCCCGCCAGTGTGAGACTTTGACCCAAACTAAACTTCCTACTGTCATCTACCGTTCCCCTACCCGTACCACCGTCAAGGATTTCGTCGGAATTATAACACTGTGTGACTGATAAGGTTACAGATCTATTCTCTTCTTCTTCTTCTTATTTGGCGCTGCAACCGCCAAAGTTTTATTTGGCCGAGTTTAACAAAGCACGCCAGTCGTTTCTCTTCTGTGCCAACTGACGCCAATTGGAAATGCCAAGTGAAGCCAGAATACTTTCAGAGCTGGAGAGCCGGTGTCCATTCGAACGACATGGTCAAGCCAGTGGAGCCGCTGTATTTTAATTCGCTGTTCTATGTCCATGCCGCTGTAAAGCTCATACAGCTCATCGTTTCATCGTCTGCGGTACTCGCCGTCGCCAATGCGTAAAGGCCCGTAAATCTTCCGCAAAATCTTTCTCTCGAATACTCCAACGCACGGGCATGATGAGTAACTTATAGAGTGTGGTTTTCGTATGTCGAGAGAGGGCTTTACTCCTGAATTGCCTACTCAGTTCAAACTCGTACTTGTTGGCAAGACTGATTCTGCGTTGGATTTTCATACTGATATTATTATCGGTGTTAATGCTGGTTCGCAAGTAAACAAAATTCTCTACTTTCTCGAAATTATAACTGTCAACAGTGACGTGGGTGCCAAGGCGCGAATGTGCTGATTGTTTGTTTAATGACAGGAGGTACTTCGTCTTGTCCTCGTTTATCACCAGACCCATTCGCTTTGCTTCCTTGTCCAACTTGTAAAAGGCAAAACAAGCTTCGCGGTTTTTCTTACCGATGATGTCAGTGTTATCGGCATAAGCCAGTAATTGTACGATCTTGTAGTAAATTGTTCCTGAGCGGTTCAGTTCTGCAGCTCTTATTATCTTCTCCAACATCAGATTAGAGAAGTCACATGAAAGGAAGTCGCCCCGTCTGAAACCCCGTTTGGTGGCGAAGGGCTCGGAGAGGTCTTTCCCAATTCTGACGGAGCTGGTGGTATTGCTCAACGTCGTTTTACACAGCCGTATGAGTTTTGAGGGGATGCCAAATTCAGACATAGTGGCGTATAGGCAACTCCTTTTACTGCTGTCGAAAGCGGCTTTAAAATCGACAAATAGGTGGTTGTCGATCCTTTTCCCGCGGGTCTTTTCCAAGATTTGGCGAATTGTAAATACCTGGTCTATGGTGGATTTTCCAGGTCTAAAGCCACACTGATAAGGCCCAATCAGTTCATTGACGATGGTATTCAGTCTTTCACACAATACATTCGATAAAACCTTGCAACCTATGCTTAGAAGGCTGGTAGTTGGCACGCATAACGGGGTCGCCTTTCTTGTGAATTAGGCAGAGCGCACTTGAGTTCCAGTCGTCGGGCATGTACCTTATTAGCTCCCTGCCATCGTAATTGAATAGCTCAGCTGACAGGTCGTCAACTCAAGCAGCTTTGTTACTTTTCATCACCATAATCGCTATTCGTACCTCGTCATAGTCAGGAGCTGCGAAATCGACTCCATCGTCATCGACTGGGGACTCGGGTTCGTCTTCTCCACTTATTTTAGTGCTTCTGCCATTAAAAAGGGTCGAAAAGTGCTCCCTCCGTAATTTGAGTACTTTCTGGACATCGGTCACTAGGTCGCCATCGTTGTTCCTACAGGAAATTTGAAACCTTCCGTAAGTCGCTCAACTCCCTGCTAAAAATTTCTGGTGTTTTTTTTCTGTCGACCAGCATTTCAAGCATTTTTCTCTGCAGCTTCTTGACACTCCTCATCGTACCAGTAATAAGCGGGAAATGTGGTTCCACTGCTTGCGTATATCGGTTTGTTGAAGAGTGCTCTCTTACAGCAGGTGTGAGAGTCGAGCGGCCAATCCATTGGCCGTCTGTTTTGATTGCAGCTTTTCGACGTTGAACTTTCGTTGCATTGTTGGGGGTCCTTTTTTGCTGCATCGAGGTGGGGTCGTATATTGGTTGCATCAATATAGTGCTGCGAGTCGATGTTTGGCCCTCGAAGTGTACGTATGTGCATGTAAAACACTGGAAGCATGCCTTCCGTCTATCGCAACATGCTCGATTTGGTTTCCCGTTTTTCGATCTGGAGACAGCCACGTAGCTTAATGGATATTTTTATGCTAGAACCCAGTACTACATACTGCCAAGTTTCGGGCCCCTTTACGTGGCAACTGAAGTAGACGTCGCAAGGCTCCGCGCTTACCTTCATCGCCCCGCCCGTCACATTTCATGGATGGCGGTGACGTCAGCCTTTATTTTCCCTAGGACATCAACCAGCCGGGCAGAGGCACCTTCCCGATTAAGGGTTCGGATATTCCAAGTGCATACCCTCAAATCATAGTCCTTCTTATGTTGCCGTGATCGTCATCAAAAGAAGGGGGTATCATCCTAGGCATGTGTTTTTTTCATTGAGAAGGGTTTTAACGTGGCGGGACCCAAAACCAGCGCACGCGGGGTGTAACGCCATCCTACTTTAGCTCGCTTTCGAACTAGTATTCGGTCGCTACCCAGAGGATTCATGGATATCAATATCCGGACGTAGTGAGCTGCGATTTGAACCGTAAGCACCCGAATCACTCCTGGCCACTCCCAAAAGCTTTGCAGTACTGGGAAATGTACAAAACATAGTGATCAAAGGCGAATATCTCAACTAAACTTTGATGTATTTTTTAAATTCATAGCTCTACATACCTGTATAGTAAACCAAATAGCCGGACCTGACGTTATTCATAATAAAAAATGTAAAACATCAAACTTTTCCGTATACTCTGTAATATTCCTCCGCAATTTTGTAAGGTAAACTCACAATTTAAAATCGTTTCTTTGCAGCGAAATATTTTCTCTTAAATTATATACATATTTATGTATGTATAAATATGAGGACGTATTGAACATTTTGAGTATGCAGATTTTGTATGCTGGTATATTCATTTATGCTAAATATTTATATTAATATCTTTTGTTTTATCACACCGTGTAATAAATAAAAAATTCATTAGGGGTTGTTAACTTGACTATTTTAAATTATAGTTAACTCATTAGTTAAACATAACTACAGAAAATTCTGTGTAATTTTTGTGTACTAAAGTTTAACCAATGATTTAACTATAATTTAAAATATATATATTAGCAGCCTCAAATATGCTATTTTTATTATAGAAATTTATGTGCGCTTTGTGTTTTCTGCCATTTTCTGCAATTACTTAAGAAGTAAACGTCTTGGCTGTTCAGTAAACCTGGCCAAAGTTGTAGAGAATTTCATTCTTCAGAACTGTTATACCTACATTTTTTTTGTACGGTGCTTAGATCACGGCCGAGAACGTGCTAAACCTAGCGATTAGCCCAGTAAAATTAGATAAATTTGGTAGGAAAAAATAAAAAATTTGTAACAGCGATTTTTTGATCATGATTCAATAATCAAAGGTTTTGTAAGAAAAACTTTCTCTCACTCTAATTTTATCAATGACACTCCCACCCTACTCCTAAAAACAAAAACAGTGATATTTCTTTTCCAAATTTCTATGCAGGTTTTAAGAAAATTTTTCAATTTTTAGTAGTGAAATTTGTACTTTTTAAATTTTAAGAAATATTTGTTCTTCATTCCCTGGCGACAACATGACAAAATGGATGAGAATCGTGGGCTAAAGAGACGAAATCTATATATTAATACGCTAACATAAATTTTGTCTCCGTTCGTTTGGCGATTCTACCGAACCGATTTCAAAACCAAGAACACCGTTGGAAAGGCATTTTTCCGCAGATGAGCAGAGTTTTTATGGTTTTACAATTGGTTGAAAATTACGGCTAAAACCGTCGTCAAAACATTTTCGAATTGTGTATAGATGTTGCTGCAACATGTTCAATTTGACATGTTTCGCCTGTAGTTTCACTACACATTTGAAATTAAGCTTTGAAATAAAGATGAATATGAAGATGAAGAAATAAATGATAACGATGAAGTAAAAAAAAGAAGACAAAAGTGAAGATAAAGACGAAAATGGAGACAATGACAGATACATAAGAATTAGGGTAACTGAAAGGGTAAGAACATTTCTTGAATTTATGAAGTGAAACTTCTTTAGCGGCAGTTGGTTGGTTGGGAGAGGATTGTCAAATTCAAGGGGAATAATGCACACGGAAATGGTTCTTAGCGGTTTGAGAATAAAAACAAAAACAAAGATGCCTAGAGATAAAGGTACAAACGAAGATCAAGGTAAATTTAAAAATTTAATTTTAAAGGTAAAGATGACGAGGAATATGCAAAAATAAAGATACATCTGAAGAAAAGGATGAGGATGAAGACGGATATTGTTATCGATATAAAACTCGATATTTTTATTGATATAATAATCGATATTGCTATCGATAAGATAATCGATGTTGTTATCGATACTGTTATTGATTCAATAACCGCTATTGTTATCGATGTAATAATCAATATAGTAATCGATATTGTTATCGATACAATAATGGATAGTGTTATCGGTATAATAATCGATTAAAATAATTGATTTTGTTATCGATTTAGTAATTTATATTGTTATCGATATGTACAATAATCGATACTGATGATTGTTATATTTATCACGTGACATAAAATCATATGATATGACATCACATTATATGGCTTGGTATCACATGATGACATCGTATGACATGACATGGCATTACATGACGTGGCATCACATGGTATGACATCATATGACATGACATCAGAGGATATGACAACACATGACATGACATCCTATCACATCACATAAAATCACGTCACATCTTATCACGTCATCGCACCTCATTTCATCTACGTGAATAGAAAAAGAAGGGGTTATATAAGCAAAGATGTGAAAGATGAAAACAAAGATCAAGACCAAGGTAAATTTACCGATTTCAAAACTAAAAACACCGTTGGAAAGGTTTCGAAATTGGTTGAAAATCGTCGTTTAAAAATTTCTATATTTGTGTGTGGTTGTTTTTGCAAGCTGTTCAATTTAAGCTGTTTCGCATTTTGTTTTACTTCGTATTTGAAATTAAACTTTGAAATAAAGATAAACATGAAGATGAAGAAACAAGTGACAACGATGAAGTCAAAAAAAAGAAGGCAAAAGTGAAAATAAAGACGAAAATGAAGACAATGACAGATACATAAGAAGTAGGGTAACTTGAATTTATGAAGTGGAACTTCTTTAGCGGAAGTTGGTTGGTTGGGAGTAAATTGTCAAATTCAAGCGGAATACAGTATATTTTGCTTTGCTGCCTCTATGCTTAAGTGCACATTTAAGATACCTACCTCAAAATGCGCATCAAAAGCATTATTTTTAACATTTATAAGGAAACTGCTCCGATAGATGCATTCAACATACCTGCACATTGGCGATACCTGCCTTAAAAATTGTGCGACTAGTATCAATTATCAATGAAAGTATTACGTTTACCAGCACTGGCCCTACAATTACCTAATTTTACAACCTTTTATTTATTTTGCTCATCTCGCAGAACTACGAAAATGGCTATCAATTTATGTAGTTATATAGATAATTAGATAACATTCGGTAAAAATTTCGCTTGCAGTAATTTCTACATGGTAAGTGCTCCGCTAATATTTAGTTTCATAGGGATTCGGATACCTTCCTCAGTGAAGTAGTAAAGAAAATTCGCTTAAGTGCCTTTTTCGGTTACGTGCACAAGTTTTTCGTGCAAAGAAGGATGTGCAGCTAAGCAAAATATACTGTAATGCACATGGAAATGGTTCTCAGCGGTTTAGCGGTTTGAGAATAAAAACAACTAGTAATTTTTAGCAAAAAAAAAACCGACTTCAACTCTCAAATAAAAAAAAATATATGTATATATATATCTCATGATCCGCTCTTAACCAGATTAGTATAGGACCACCTCTGAGACACTACCTTTCCGATGCAAAAAGAATTATCGAAATCGGTTGACGTGGTCCAAAGTTATGCGGTAACAGACATAAAAAAAAAAAAAAAAAAAAAAATATTCCGACGAACTGATAACCTCCTCCTTTTTTGGAAGTCGGTTAAAAACAAAGATGCCTAGAGGTACAGGCAAAAACGAAGATCAAAGTAAATTTAAACGCTTTAAGGTAAAGGTGAAGAGGAATATGCAAAAATAATGATAAATATAAAGAAAAGGATGAGGGAGAAGATCGATATTGTTATCGATATAAAACTCGATATTTTTATCGATATAATAATCGATATTGGTATCGATAAAATAAGCGATATTGTTATCGATATAATAATCAATATAATAATCGTATTGTTATCGATACAATAATGGATATTGTTATCGGTATAATAATCGATTAAATAATTGATTTTGTTATCGATTTGGTGATTTATATTGTTAACGATATGTACAATAATCGATACTGATGATTGTTGTATTTATCGATGAATTAATCGATTTTACAATCGCTGTATTTTTCTATATGTTTATGGATATTGTTACCGGTATTTTTATCGACACAGTTATCAACAGAGTTATCGATATACTAATCGGAACATGGAATGTGATCACCTTACATGACATCACATCACATTTTATCACATGATATGAAGAGACATCACATGATATTACATCACATAATATGATAACACATCACACGATATCACGTGACATGACATTATATGATATGACATCACATTATATGGCATGACATCACATGACTTGGCATCACATGACATGACGTGGCATCACATGATATGACATCATATGACATAACATCAGAGGATATGACAACACATTTTATCACGTCATCGCACCTAATCTCATCTACGTGAATAGAAAAAGGAGGAGATGAGGAGAGTTTTTATAGTTTCGAAATTGGTTGAAAATCGTCGTTTAAACATTTCCATATTTTTGTATGGTTGTTTTTGCAACCTGTTCAAGCGGTTTCGCATTTTGTTTTACTTCGTATTTGAAATTTAACTTTCAAATAAAGATAAATATGAAGATGAAGAAACAAGTGATAACGATGAAGACAAAAAAAAGGCAAAAGATAAAGACGAAAATTGAGATAAAGGCGAAAATGGAGACAATGAGAAATACATAAGAATTAGGTCAACAGAGTTGAAATTTTCCGATAGGAATCGAAATAAAATCAGACATAAAGGTTACTGAAATTTATCGAATCATGGAAGTTTATAATTATCGAAATTTATCCATGCTTATTAAGTTATCGCAACGTATCGAATTATTCAAACTGATCAATGTTTACTGAGTTGTCGAAAATTATAGACCCAGAAACTTAGTTGTCCAAATTTACGGATAGTTCTCGAGCTATAAAAACGAGTGAGATTAACGAAATGTTTTAAGTTAAAGAAATGTGTCAAGTTATCGATATTTATTGAATTGTCATTATTTATAGACTTAACGAAATTTATCGAGGTGTCGTAATGCATGGAGTTTAGCGAAGTTTATGGAATTTTCAAAATATATCGATTTATCGAAATTTCAAGGTTATATAAGCTTATCGATTTTTCACTGCTTATCGAATTTAATCGTCTTAACAGAGTGTAACGAGTTATCAAAATGTTTAGATAGTTTTCGAAAAATGTGGAGATGTCAAAAGTAAAAATTTATAAAGGTATCCAAAGTTTTTACATTTTTGAGTATCGAAATTTATCGAGCCATCGAATTTCACAGTTACCGAAATTGGTCGAGTTAACGAATTTGGTTGAGTTATCGAATTTTAGTGTTCTTGAAATTCATCGAACTATCGATATGTATCAAATCATTGAAATTTATCGATAAACTTGAATGTATCGGGTCAATTCCAAGTCCTGCCGAAGTCCTCCAAAGACCTTCTCAGATAAAAAAAATTTAGTTACGTTTTAGCAGAAGATTTTCCGGTTAGCTAATTTATACTGTATAAGTAAGTTTTGCTACGGGTTAAGTTAGAAAACCTCTCCAAGGCTTCTAAAACTAGAAAAACTGTCGAATTTCGACAGTAACAGTGCAGGTCAGGATCACTTTGTGTGTCCGTCCACCAAATGTAATTCCATTTAAGATATTGAACATGTAATTTTTAAATGCAACAATTATAATAATTTTTTAACAAGATTAATTTATATACATTGTATCAATTGCATCTTTACTAGTTGTATATTTCTTCATATCGCACAACGTCTTCAAAAGAGTCACAACTCAAAATAATACGTTTGTCAGAAAATGCGAAAAACTATTTCTTAGCACATGATAATCATATGGGCTAGGGCGACTTTACCTTAGGTTTTTTTTTACAAATTATAACAAAAATTTTATCCAGCTTTTGCTGGAAGGTAAATAAAAGCTCTGTGTACATTTTTAGCGCATAATCTCAAAAATGCCAAATTTGGAGTTGTGACTCTTTTGAAGACGGTGTGCAATATAGTCCCTTTGAATAAAGGATTTGTTTGAATTCCATTAATTTTATTCAATATATTCTGGAGTTTTAATGAAACCATGTTTGTTTTGAATATTTGGGAATATTTGTCGATAAGATTTTTCTTTGGTCAGAATTTTATGTGAATAAAATTCTCTCTTTCTTCATTTATTTCATTTTTAATATCTATATAGCATGTTTAATACACCATAAAAAAAGTTAATTCATTGTCTATTGTGTAGATCAATGGAATCTGCTTTAATATTTTAATTCAATATAATATACAAAAAACGCATTTTAGCACTACCAGACTACTTTTCCTACTACCTTTTCACAAAAGGGGATAAAATGGTTACCCGCTTTCTCTTCCTTCTCAAATGCAACCTTACAAGGCAGTAGATTGACACAAATGTCAATATTTATCCAACCTTATATTATTGAATCATGATCGTTCAGTAGCTGCGTATTCTTTTTATTCTTCTGAGTTCATCCGGCACGAATCGCCAATAGCGACTGTGTAAGCCAATTTTAATATTCTGACGGTGGTATAATCTCCCCAGCACACTAAAAGTGCAACATCAAAGAACTCGAATTACCATAATCGAAGCAATCGAGCCATAACCCCGAAAGAAACGTAAGCTCCAAATGTTTTTAGTTGTAGTCTGCTTACAAAACCATTAAT
Source organism: Rhagoletis pomonella (assembly GCF_013731165.1). Taxonomy (NCBI): domain Eukaryota; kingdom Metazoa; phylum Arthropoda; class Insecta; order Diptera; family Tephritidae; genus Rhagoletis; species Rhagoletis pomonella. The sequence continues at coordinate 109,037,814 of NW_023458556.1, read as the reverse complement.
AATTGAATCATGTTTTTTGATGCAGTTTACTTCTATTTGACACGTAGATCATGGATCCGCTATCCTGCCCCAAAATTTCATTTGACAACATTCCGCCATCTTGGATTTAAGTTTTTTTTGGTTTTTTGCGATTTTCAAGCTTATTTTGCATTTTTCGTAAAAAAATTAGCAAAAACTGCGAAAAGTTTTACATTATCACGGCTTTTGCTATTTTCGTTCATTCTCCACAACTCTCCAACTTACATTTGTTTTGTACGACGCTTAGATCACGGTCGGGAATGCGATAAACATAGCGATGTACGGGATGCGCAGTAAAACTCATTTCCACACCTTCACCTGCTTTTATTAAAAAGCAAAAAACGTTGTCCGTGGATTAGGTCTACTGGGGAAACCATGGGCGTCGCCAGGATCGAATTTAGGGGGGAAGGGGTGGGGCTGACATATAAAAAAATCCCCAGAAAATTGTATTTAAAAGTTTTAATGTAATTGATTGATTAATCCTTATTAAACTAAATGGTTCCATTTGAAAAGACAATCTTAACTAATAGCCAAATATAAATTTAGTGGAGTAATAAACTTTTTTTTTACTTTTTTCATGCAAATAGAGGAATATTAACTGGAAATCGACACCTGAGTGGAAGATCGACAGCCAGTTCGAAAACGTCATATTTCAGAAAACTTTTCAAGAACGCCCTATCTCAGAATTCGGTTCAAAAACGCCGCACAGTGTTTCGACTATATGGAGGCAGGTGGAAATAATAGTACACCTGCACCGATTTCACTGAAACATGAAATGTGCTCTAGTTTTACTTAGAAATAGATAATTATGAAATTTTGTGAAACTGGAATAATTGCCACGCCCTCTACTCTTGTGGGCTGAAACATTAAATCTCATCCGATTTCGATCAAATTTAGTTTGTAGTCTTTATTTTAGTAGAAAAACCTAAATATAACATATGGGGAAGATTGGATCACTATAACGTCCAAAACTCACAGTCATTAAATGTGATGGAATTTTAGGTAATTTTTGTTTCCTGCTTTCCACTCTCAGAAAACAAAGGTTATACTATAAAATGACTTAGGTGTAAATACTCGCTTTTTTCCCAATATCTGGTAAGATTTTTTCATTGTTCGAAAAATTCCTTTCGCGAAATTATGCAAAAAGAAGCTGAAAATTAAAAATTACATATATTTGCAAAGCCGCGCGCAAAGATCAAATTATATATTCGAAAAGTACATAAAATTCTCTAAAACATTCGTCTAATTTCAAGACCTGGCGGACCGGTACTCACACTTTTTTTTACTAATAATCTTTAGCATCTACATTTCAAAGTAAATTTTTTGGTAAGAAGAAGAAGAGTTTTTAATGTCAAATTATGTAGTTGACGATGGGAGTTTCCATGATTTCTCATCTGAAATATTTTCTTCGGTTAATCTGGGGACCTTGCATATCTCTTCTGACTAAGTTATGAACGCGATACTTTACCTCAAGTCTTCTTCCCATTCAGACGCTGACGGTCTGTCGGCTCTTTTACTAAAGGGATGCCCAGCGTTGTCATACCCTTTACTATTAATTTTTAATAAATCTCTTTCCTCGGGTAACTTTATTAATGATTGGAAGTTAACAACAATTATGCCTCTTTTCAAAAATGGTAGTAAAAATAATGTACGGAATTACAGGCCAATTTCGAAACTATCAATCTTTTCAAAACTTTTTGAAAGTGTCGTCAAAGACAAAATTTATTTCGCGATAAAGTCATTAATCAGCCCAAACCAGCATGGATTTGTATCCGGGCGCTCGACAGTCTCCAATTTAATGGTATTTAGTGATTTTTGCATCTCATCGTTTTCGGACGGATCTCAAGTTGACTGCATATATACTGACTTTTCTAAGGCGTTCGACAGAGTATCTCACAAGATTCTGTTAAATAAGTTAGCTTGCCTTGGCTTCCATTCGTCTCTTCTCAAATGGATCACCCCATACTTGTCTAATCGGCGCTGTGTAGTTTCGATTGATGGCGTAGTTTCGGACTATTTCGTTGCCTCTTCTGGTGTTCCACAGGTGAGCATTTTAGGCCCTCTCTTATTCGTTCTTTTTATAAACGACATAGGCAATTGTTTTTCCTTTTCCAATTATTTGCTTTATGCCGATGATTTGAAGGTTTTTGCAATTGTTAAGGATGCAGCTGATGCAAGAAAACTTCAATTTGATTTGAATAGCCTTCATTTATGGTGTCTTAAGTCACGGCTATCTTTAAACATCAATAAATGTTTTCACATAACACTCACTAGGCGTCAGAACGCTACTCCTACGCTTTACTCAATTTCTAACTTTGTCCTTAGCAAGGTTACAGAGACTAAAGATCTTGGCGTGGTTTTTGAGGCAAAGTTTTCATTTAATAGTCACATTAATGTTATTATTTCCAAAGCATACTCGGTAATGAGTTTTGTTCGACGTAATACCTCCGAGTTTTCTGATCCTTACACCTTTAAGCTTCTTTTTTCGTCTCTGGTACGCTCTAACTTAGAGTACGCGGTAATTATTTGGAGACCATATGATCAACATTCGGTAAATAGGATTGAAAGGATTCAACAAATTTTTCTGAAATATGCATTGCGATCATTGCGGTTCGAGGATCCCATTCCATCCTACCATTCGCGCCTGTTGCTAATTGATTTAAGTTATTTGGAAAAGAGGAGGTCAGTCCTCTCTCTTTCTTTTATTTTCAATGTAATTAATGGCATTATCGATTGCCCAACTCTACTTGAGCGGATTAGCTTTAATGTGCCGCAAAGAAGTCTGCGTAATTTTTATCCTTTTTATGTTGATAACTGCAGAACTAAATTTGCGAGTAATGCGCCTATTTCGCGTGCCCTAAAGGAATTTAATGATTTATTTTCTTCTAAGTTAATTGACTTTCTCTAAATCTATCTCTATCTAAATCTGCTTTTGCGAGCCTATTAAATTCAATTATTCAATAAGCATTTGTTGTCAGTTTTCTTTAGTCTGTAAGGTAAGGTAGATTTAAAATGAATAAATAAATAAATAAATAAAATGGGAAAATAACAAAAAAAAAGATAAATACCTTCACGTTAATATTCCACGACATTTAAATAATTGATTACAGTTAAAAAGAAACACTTTCTTTAATAAGTTAATCGCCAAAGGCAACTAAACTGATAAGTCGGTATCGCGCCCATTCCCGTATTTTTTTTTTTAAATGTATTGTTCGTGAAGAAGGGGGGTGAGTAAATAATGTAAAATTTGGTATATATGGCTTTTACTTTTCCCTCTCTAATTCCAACCGGTTTTTTATCAACTATCACCATGACTTTTTTCTACCTGCCTCCATATAGTCGAAACACAGTGAGCCGTATCTCAGCACATTTTCAATAATTTTCATTTGAGATATGTTGTTTTTGAACCGAAATCTGAAATAGGGCCTTCTTAAACCAAATTCTGGAATAGGGTGTTTTTTCTATAAAATTTTGAAATAGGGCGTTCTTGAAAAGTTTTCTGATATAGGACGTTTTCGAACTGGCTACTGGCTGGAAGATAGGTCGATCTTCCACTTAGGTGTCGAAATATGACTACTATTTTCTTACTACGAAGATATGTAGGACAGGCGTATAAAAAATTAATAAATGTGAAGTAAATACACATCGTCGTCCTTATGCCAGAAGCACGAATATGCAAATTTATCAATTTTGAGTTATTGGGTTGACTTGATTAACCTTTGGATGTCCTATGTTATACCAAAACATACCATGCGTACACGGAAACCACATATTTCACAATGTCAATTACATGAATGCAGAGTTAAGTCTCGTAAAAAAGTCAAACTTGACTTCCCAAAATGTTAATTTTTACACATTCATGTTTCTGGCATGCGGGAACGATATGTACTTGCCGATTTGTTTTACAAAAATTATTTAAGAAGCAGACATCTCGGTTGCACAGCAAATCAGTTAATCGTTTCTGCAATTATCTCACATTGATTATCTAAAGCAAATTTTCGATGTATGCTTAAGATGCAAAAACCAAAAGGTAAATTTTATAAGAAACTAAACCGACAATTTATTAAAACTAGTAAAAACCCACGCAATTCAGGTGGACGCAGTAAAGAAATACTTACTAAAATTAAGAAATTTAATTTAAGCTATAATAAAATGTGATATTCGTAAATATACTTCAGTATTTAGTTCAAGATTTATTTAAAGAACTTCGTGAAAGACACCTATTAATCTTGTACTGCTAGAAGCTTGATAACTCAGAAAATTTGCGCCGTTTATGGTGAAAGGAATTTAATATCACACTTTTAAACTAAAGCTTTCTTAACCCTTTCAGTATAAAATTTCAACCTTCTTCTTCTTATTTGGCGATTTTGGCCGAGTTCAACAAAGCACGCTAGTCGTTTCTTTTCTGTGCCAACTGGCGCCAAATGGAAATGCCAAGTGAAGCCAAGTCCTTCTGCACCTGGTCTTTCCATCTCAGTGGGGGCCTTCCTCTTCCTCTGCTACCACCGGGGGGTCCGAGTTGAATACTTTCAGAGCTGGAGCGTCGATGTCAATTCGAACGCCATGACCAAGCCAGGGAAGCCGCTGTATTTTAATTCGCTGCACTATGTCCATGTCGTGGTAACAGGTCTAAATAACACAAGATATTTCAACACATACCAACTCAACACATTAACTCAACAGACGTTTTTCACACAGAATTTGTTTCTCTCTAACGCATTGCCGAATTGTTTTTGTAATTTGACTTTCGTCAGTTTTTTTGTTTGTATTTCAAATGAAAAATACAGGCAAAAAACATAGTATGTGATGGCACATTTAAAGTAGTGCCAATTATTTTCACTCAGCTCTATACTCTCCACGGGAATGTAGATGGCAAATTAATTCCACTTGTTTATGCGCTTTTACCAGGAAAATCCGAGAAACTGTATAAAAAGCTCTTGCAAGTAATCACAATGGGACGACCAGACTTGAAGCCTGATATAATAATAAGTGATTTTGAACAAGCATTTATCGCAGCAGCTGGTAAAATATTCCCAGATGCAGATGTTCATGGCTGTTTTTTTCACTTTAAGCAATGTCTTTATCGGCACGTTCAATCCATTGGCCACCAAACTCTCTATGGTACAGACGAAAACTATGCAAACGCCATAACAGAATTTGCTGCTCTTGCTTTCGTACCCGAAGACAGTGTCATAACTGCTTATGAAAAACTGAAAACATCAGAATATTATAAAGCCAATGAAAGTGGTCATTTGCAACCGATGATTGAGTATTTTTAACGCACGTGGGTAGGGAAAAAAATAGGAACTAGACGCACAAAACCGCTCTATGACATCAGTTTATGGAATTGTTATTCGGCAATACTGAATGACGCGCCGAGGACAAATAATACCGTTGAGGGTTGGCACACAGCTTTCAATCAACGTGTCAGTAAGTCACATGCCTCAATGGGGAAATTCATCAACACCCTAATACTGCAACAATCTCTCAGTGAAGCGATGTGGGAAAATCATCTGTCTGGAAGTGTTATTGCGCCAACGAAACGTAAGAAATATGCTAATTACGATGAGCGTCTCAAAAGAGCTGCAATGAATTTCAATGCAGCGAACGACATATGTATTTGAGTATCTTCGAGGACAATCTCACAATGTGAAATTCCCCGCATAATTGGGACAGGATGCCATAAATGACGACGGATTGATTACACTGTGCTACAAACAAATTTCCTGAAATACACCTTAAACAAAACCTAGTGTAGGTTGTAGCTATTATCGACCATTTGTATTTCAAGACCTTTTTTTGTAGCACCGGTTATTGTTAAAGTAGATATCACGAATTATGTTATTTATTGTATAATGTGTAATGTGTAAAGTTAAATTGATCGCGTGGATGACAGTCGTTAATATTAATTGACAAGGCGAATTTAAGAAGGATGTGTTACGGTCATATCTGAATTTTTTCGCCGTGGAGAAAATTACTTCAAAATTATGTGTTTGTTGTAATTCATACTGTCATTGTGCATATAATTTATTAGTTTAGTTTTTACTTATACGCGGCTAACACCACCTTATTAAATACGCCTTGTTACTTGAAATTGTAAGAATAAACGGCTTCGCAACAAAAATTTTGTGTTGAATATAAGAAAAAAAAAACATGAAGCGAAATTGTTCGTGTTGAAAAATCATGTGTTGAAATAATTTATTTAGAAAAGTCATATGTTGAGTTAATGTGTTGAGTTGGTATGTGTTGAAATATCTTGTGTTATTTAGACTAGAGATGGGCACGGGCCGGGCTTTTGGCAGGGGCCCGACGGGCCTACGTATTTAAAACTCTTTTGATAAGAGAAAAGCAAAAAAAGAAATATTTGGAAACCTATAGAAAATATATGATACTTAGGAGTTTTGTTTACATATATATCTGTACATAAAATACCTTCCACTTTTTCTACTTCCCAAAAAAAATATTATAAGAATCTCTGATGTAAATATTGATTCGCTTAAGTAAATATACGTATGAACATAAACACAAAATTAAAAATATGTACATATGTATGTATACATACAATAAAAGTTGGCTCTTTATTTCCGGGCTGGGGCGTGCCCGTCGTGCCGGGCCGGGCCGGACCGGGCCCCGTTAAAATTCTTAACGTGCGGGCTTGTGCGTGTTTTTGAAAGTTGATTTTGCACTCGTGCCGGACCGGGCCTGAAAATTTCCATCCAACATCATTAAAGCCACACGAAAGTGAGTCACCTTGTCTGAAACCTCGTTTGGTGTCAAACGCCTCAGGAGGTCTTTCCCAATCCTGATGGAGCTGGTGGTATTGCTCAACGTCATTTTACACAGCCGTATCAGCTTGGCGGACGAATTTGGCATTCAGACATAGCGGTGTATTCCTACCAAATTTATCTAATTTTACTGGGCTAATCGCTATGTTTGGCACGTTCTCGGCCGTGATCTAAGCGTCATACAAGAAAAAATGTAGGTATAAAAGATGTGAAGACTGAAATTCCCTACAACCTTGGAATTTCAATATGCTATGTATTTTCAACAGAAATTGTCAGAATATGGCAAAAACCGTGACAATGTAAAACTCTTCCGCAGTTTTTGCTAATTTTTCACAATAAACAATTCTATTTTTAAAAAACCTTCTATATAACAAATGTGGGTAAAAAAAATACTGTTACAAATTTTTTTTAAGAAAATGTCTAATTTTACTGGGCTAAAACGATAATTTAATTTCCCAATACCAGGCGCTCATGCATATTTATGAAGGAGCAAGTTTTCTACACGCATAAATTTGTTTGTTGAACTTTTTAATTCGCTTGTGGAAGCCTTTGAAATTCCAAAGTAGAATTTTGGAAATTTACAAATAATTTAGGATTAGAAAATTAGAAATTTAGAAATAGAAAACTTGTTACCAAGGCATATTAAATAAGGTAGAAGTGATTTTGACTTTTCTCTCTTTGGAACACCGACTATAATGTCAATGGATAACTTTTAACCCTTTTCAAGTTGGCATTTTCTATTTTTTATAAAAAATTGCTTAGGCCGTGGTTACGCCACCAATTTCGATTGGCAATCACCGTGCAATTGTTGTTGTGCACAGCACGGAGTGAGAGAATTTTCGAAATCGAACAGCCAGCACGATTTGCTGGGTGAACCGAACAGCCAGCACGCCAATTTTTCAGGGTGGCAATACGCTATTTTCCGAAAAAGTATTAGTATTAAATTACTAGAATAGTAAAAAATATTTTTTTATTATTATTATAAAGTAGATATTAAAAAAATATTATTATAAAAACTAAATATTAAAGAAAGAAAAAATATTAAGTTGTTCCTCCATTTTTCATTTTCCGACTTCAGTTTTGATGCATTTTTAGTTGCATTTTTACTTCAGTGCTGCCATTGTGTGCGAAATTGTATAAAATGGAAAAAGGCATTTCTTAAGAAGCAACCCTGGGCTCGCCAATCAGCAAACAGAGCGTAACCACTTCTCACCAATCACCGAAATCGTTATCTTTTGATTGCCAATTAAAATTGGTAGCATAACCACGGCTTTACTGAGAAATAGTTTTGAATTGTGTGATTTTTGCTTGTTTTTCGACAACATCCGTTTATAGATACATTAAAAAGTGAAAAGGAGCAGGAACTACGAACGTTGGATTGTGTGTGGCAAGAGCCAGAACTTTAAAGTAGTGCGATACTTTAAGGCGCCTAGTTGCGAAGTTAGAAGACTTCGAACGGGAGAACAGCTGCGGTGTTCAATTGAAAGATTCTTCCCATGCCTGTGAAAATCATTTTAACGTGAGTGATATTATTACTTGCCCATTGCAGGCAAATATTTTTAAGCGCAAGCGTTTATACCCAGGTGCAGTTCCCATGCCCTGGGAGGTTCCTGTGTCTGATATACCTGAAGCATACGAAAGTTCAGAACTGAGTAAGTCTGCAAGAAATAAGTATTTTCTTACAGTATTATACCTACATAGCCACGTCAGGACCTAGATTTACACTGACATACATACATACGTATGAGAAGAAAACATTAAATCATTTTTGTTTCATAAGTGCCGGATGTTTTTTAGAATTAAATATTTAAATAAGAACTAAACGCGCAAAAACATTGGGCGAAAGAAAACAAAAAAAAAATGTTTAAAACAGTTTCATAAAACATTCCTTTCATTTAATTACGTAGTTTCTTTATTGATGTATTCGTTTCTGTCCATATGTGTTTGTGCATATAAGATGAGAATGCAGTTAAAATTCTTTGAAGGTAATATTGAAGTAATTCTTAAAATTAATATACGTACCAGAGAGCTGCATGGATACACTCAAAATAAATTTCAAGTCACTCGCTTTCTTTTCACATCTGCACACACTCGCACTCATTTATTTCCAAACATAACGTGCGATAGCATTGAAAAAAACATTGTCAATTGAGTGAGTAATTCACACTATCAAGTGCTGGATTCAAATAACAAGTGCTTGATTGGAAAAACAAGTGCATGCCATAACTGCTGTAATGAAAATATCAAAGAAAAACAATTTGTGAAGACAATATTTGTTAATTTTATTGGTTAATTTTTTTAGCCAATGAGTGTTATTCGATTGCTCGACTTGCTTTTCATAACAGCGTTTTTCACTCGCTTGACTTGATTTGGAAAGAGTATATCAATGCCATATTTGAAATCAAATGAGTACACTGCAGCTAAACATTGATTTCAAAACTAACTATGAATCTCACTGTTTGTACGGTGTTTCTCACTACCCGTATACAGTTCACAGCAATGAGTTTATAGTATTTAGATGGAAGTGAGTAAACTGTGCTGTTGTCTGATACGTACATATCAGGGTTGTTGCGAATATTCGCATTCGCATTCGCAACCGCGGAACTTCCGCATAAATGTTGACATTCGCATTCGCTTTCGCATTCGCAATAATCAATGCGGAGCTTTTGCGAATGCGAATATTGTGCAAGTGCACTGATAAAACGTATATCTGGCAAACAAAAAACTGTATCCAACATCTGTTTGCCTGTGGAGATGCTACGTTAAGACTGCCCCCTACGTCGACCTTCCTTCATAATTTAGAGTCGAAGAGTAAGAAAATAGTAGATATTTCCAGCGGAAATGTTCAACGGTTGGCTATAAAGAGAGTCGACTATTTGCGCGTGAAAAGATTACCTTTAATTAGGTAAGAATTATGTAACTATAGAATATTATTTGTCAAAGGTCTGTGGAACAAAAATGGATGCATCGCTAGTTTTTTCTACTTTTTCTTAGAAAAGTGTAATTATTTTTTTCTCATAAAACTTATTATTCTTAACCCTCTAACAGGCAAAATTTAAATCCTGAACGAAGAAGACTGGTAATTTTTTTTTAGTGTAAGGGGGACCGAAACATTTCAGAAAAGTTATTATCTAATGTTTTTTGTGTTTTTTATGTCTTCAGTGGAGAAAAATCTGAAGTCCGCCTCAGGGTAGCCTCGCCGGTTTAGGTCAATAAAAACAATCAAAAAATGTCCATGTATATTTCATGCTAAAAATTGAAAAAAAAGGAAAGGATGATTTTAAATAAATGTTTTTTTTTTATTTCTTATGATGGTAATCAAAAAAACAGTTTTTGTTGGTAGAACAGCATAAATTTAGCTTGCATTTGGGGCAAAAGCATTGCGTCTCTGAAGTTAAACATAACTTGCACCTTTTTTTGCCAGCACCTTTGGAAAGCCAAACAGGAAAATGATCATACTAACCGAAACGGACATCTTCAACTGGATGCTCAGCTCTTTTTCCCACACTTAGTTTCTTTTCGATTTGTGCTGAGCTTGGACGACTAGCAGAGGATTGGTAGTAGAAGCAACAAGACCAGCGGCAATATTTTCACGAAACTCAGGCAATTTCAATAATCTTTCTTCCGCCGATTTATTTGAGTCATTTAATTTTTCCGAATGCAGTCGCCGATACAAAATGTATGCATTTGTTGCAGCCATGTCAACAAAATGGTAAAAAAGTCTCGTCATTGGGTTTCGAGTTTTAGCTTGAATATGATAACGCCCCATAAGACCATCCATTAAGTCCACTCCTCCCATATTAATGTTGTATTCGCATACAATTCGCGGACAGTCAACATCTATGTGCTGTTTTACTTTTCGATCGTAGCGTGTGACTTTGTCGGGTTGCTTATCTTCGTTTGGTCTTTTAAAAGGTTGAATTCCAACATAAGTTGATGCTAATCGTACGGTTTTATTGTCCTTCCACAGCACTGTGTTAATATTACCTCCATACGAATTGCCTACATACTCAACTGAGTAGCCTCTTTTTTCATTATTAACGTCTTGATCCAAAGGAAGTTTACATTTCGGAATTCGATTAGCTCGTATCGTGCCTAAACTATAGATTCCTCTGGCACGCAAGTACACTAGCAAAGGCAACGATGTGTAGAAATTATCGAAGAAAAGTATATGATTGACGAAATCTGGAATTGTCTGCGATAAATGTATAACAACATTAGCCGTTCTTCCAAGATCAGGTTGTCCTGGTTAAACCACATTGTTACCAGCTCCATTATAAACTTCGAAACGGTAGGCAAACCCATTTGAGTCACACAACACAAATAATTTTATACCCCACTTGTGCGGTTTGTTGGGCATATATTGACGAAGATGGTGTTTCAATTTCGTACTACACATCTGTTCGTCAACGCATAGTCGCGAGGTTTTTGGGACTGAATCAAACCGCTTGTTGAGTTCATCGGGCAGTTTCCGGATGCGAAATAGTGGGTCATATCCTGTTTGACCTTTTTGAATTCTCTTACTCTCATCAGCAAAGCACAAATATTTTTTTATAGCCAAAAACTGTTTTACAGGCATCGTCGTTTCAACCGGAGTGAGAGCATTTTTTCCCCAATAACTTTCCTAATTGGGATAATGGTAAACAGACATGTAAAGCAGTATGCCAATGTACTTGTAGATTCCGTCAACATCTACCTTAAACTGGTTGTTGATATTTTCTGCGAAGGCCGCTCGACTTGTCTCTTCCGCAATGAAAGAAACTATATCCTTTTAAAAAAAATAACAGAAAATTTTCTTTGGCGTTTCAAGTTCTTTGATGTCTGGTGGTAAACCAGAATTTCCTCGGAATGATATTTCATTCACATGCAATACCAAATTTTGCTTTCGCCATAATATGTTGGAAAATTTGCTTGAATTTTTCGAGATAGCTTCAAGATCTGTAATTTATATTTATCTTATCGGTAAATAAAATATCTAAGTTTCAGTGAAAAACACATACCTGCTCCTGTAAAACCACTAGAAGAAGGGATGACAGAAGGGCCAGCAATTTTAAGAGACGGTGATTGAGATCGAGCTCTTTTTGTTGATTTTACTGCAGTGGAAGTAGAGGCTACATCCCCACCATCAATTGAACTAACGTTTATGGAAAAATCGGAGGTTTGAATTAATGAATCAGACCTATCGTTCATTTCCCGAAGGCACGCTAAAATATTTTGGTCGTCATCTGGAGAGATTTCTTCTGGCATGTAATCCGGGTCTTCCAACTCATCATCACTACTAAAATCTTCATCATCGTCGTCTAACTCGACCGATTCCATTAACTCTAGTAATTCTTCTTCGCTCAGTTTACTTAAGTTAAATTTTCTGCTATTTCTACACTCCATTGCTAAAAAATTCAAAAAAAAATTAACGGTCAGTAGCAAACCACACAAAACATTAATTTTCACTTAAAACGGCAAGACCGCCTTGAGGCGGTCTTTGCGTATTTGCTTCTAAACCTCCAATTAACTAAATTTTTTCATTAAATGATATATATGTGGGGGCTGCCTTAATTAAACAATTAATTACACGCAACGAGTAGGGTTTAACAAAGTACATTTATTTACTGCTTGATGGCGTTCTTAAATTTATTACACGATACAATGATTTTTTGCAAGTCCGTCCGTTTCGTGTGGCGATTTATTTGCGAGTGAGTTTCTCTTTTTCGTTTCTTTGTCAATCGGTAGTTTTCAGTGTTGTCTTGTACGTTGAACAGTGTTGTATCTGTAAGTCATTGGTCAGGGTTGCTTAGTGGCATTTTGTGTTCGTCCATCAGTCCGATCCCACATATATTCACAAAATAAATTCACTTACCTTTCCACAAAAAAATTCCCGGTCACGATAAACACTTAAACCACTTTTAATTCTCACTTAAAAAAAAAAAGAATTGGGCGCCAGATATTTTCGTGCTTTTACATTGACTTTCTACATTCAACTGAAAATAAAATCAAAACGAAACGCCGTGGTACACTTGTTCCTTCCGCCAAAATAGAAGTGGATATAATTTCTAACGGTTCTTTTACGAAATTGAACCAAACTTAATTTGTCTTTGAAATTAAAGTTGATTATGTAAAGGCCGCCTCAGGGCGGACTTGCCCGTTAGAGGGTTAAGTTCCGTGTTTCCTTTTATTAGTCTTTCAGCTCGAAAACAAAAACATTTATTTTAATTTTGTGTACATTGTCAAAATTAGCACGCATCGAAATAAAGATGAAATTATATGTAAATAAGTCGACAGCCAAGTTCACAAATTAAATAAGAATTAATTCATGAATTTTATATCTATTGAGGAGTGGAGTGGGGCTTGGCATGTAATATATCGTTAGTATAGTATGGAAAGGGCTTAACTCACATCGTCGCTGAAATACGAAAAGCCGTAACTAACTAAAAATCCAAAATTAACTTTTTGATTGATTATGATGCATTTCATCGAATCATAAGTCCCCACATCGTTTTAGGTAATACAAAAATTTAGTTAGTTGTGGTTTTTTGCATTTCAGCGACAATGTGAAATAGTATTAACGATACATATGTTGAAAATTTGCGTCCATTCGCCTCAAAAAATATATCAAAACACATTGAGCGCATGGAATGGAACAACAAAACGGATTTGATAGCCGACAGCGGTGAGTAATTAATTGTGACTGCCTGCAACTAGGAAAAGCCGGGTTCAGCTAACTTATAAAAAAACCAATTTCAAGGTATTCATTACATGTGAACCTTTCCAAGAAGTCACCCGGGAACTAAGCAAAGCTAAGACCTTTATCGTCAGTGATTCCATAATTCAAATAATTATACAAAACGGGGTACCTTTTCAACGAAATAACAAGATTTTAAGCTAATTCCGGTGGCAGCCACGACTTTCAAAACAGAATTTTCTTCGAAATTTTCATTCCTATTCACAACCTCGCTATAAGCGCACATTTTTCAAACCAGTCACAGAAGACAGGATTAAAAATGAATTACAAAAACTAAAATCGAAAAACGCTGATGACGTAACAGGTTCTCCAAATTCTGAAACAACCAAAAGAATTGGTGCTCCAAATTGGAACATAACGGTGTTTAAACAACGATCTTGCCATGATGCTAGATTGTGAAGATGAAAGTCAGGAAGATACATCCGACATTTGCAGCCCCGATGCAATTCCCAAAAAGGAATTGTTGCACCGCAATAAAAAAAGAAATATAACTGAAAGGCCTCTCAACTGGTGCAGTGTCAATCGAACGAGCGAGTAGTTATTTAGTGGCGCAGATCTGATTTACGACCCGTTAGGAAACAGGCTGTAACCCGAAAAGGCAGCAAAATGAGTCTTTCTTAAATACAATGTTCCAATTTTTTAATTGAAGTACTAAATAAAAAAACATTATTAAAAATTAACAACTTTTCCATTTTTTATTTACCTAAATCCCCTAATGTACTCACCACAATTATTTCTTAAAAATATTTGACATCCGCATTCGCATTCGCGGATGTTAGCTTTTAAACATCCGCATTCGCATCGGCGGATGTCTAAAATTCCACATTCGCAACATCCCTAGTACATATGTACATCGCAAAAAAATTTAGAAAAATGAATTTTCCTTAACAGCGGTCGCCCCTCGGCAGGCAATGGCAAACCTCCGAGTGTATTTCTGCCATGAAAAACAGCTTATCATGAAAATACAATCGCCGTTCGGAGTCGGCGTAAAACTGCAGGTCCCTCCTCTTTGTGTGACAACATCAAGGCGCACGCCCCAAATCGGAGGAGAAGTTCGGCCAAACACTAACATATGTGTAAGCGCCAATCTGTTATTATATTATTATTATTATTATTATTACATATGTAGGAATTTATGCTGATGCGTTTCCGTGGTGAAATTATGAACAGGTGAAATAATAAAACAGCTATATCGTGTAAGAACACTTTAAGTGATTTTCAAAGCTGTGTGTGATCGCCCAGCAAAAAATCGGTAATCGCTTTTAGTGGTAACATGTTCTAGAACGCATTGCCTTATAATGTCTTCTAAGTTCTTCACTTCTTTTAGGCATTGCCGGTAATGCATAGTAGAATGTTCTACAATATTTTATTAATTTTGCTGCTTTGATTCATTATGGGAAATGCAAAGTAGAATGTTTCACCGTAGTCAGCTGAAAAATAGAATGAATACCTAAAAATTATTTTCTACCGTTACTTCAAGATGAATTTATATAAGGTGGTGTTGTTTCATCAGCTGTGAGTAGCGTTTGATTGTCAAAATTTTGTATTTCGCTAGTGAGTGAGTGAAAACGTGAGAGTGTTTGTATTTCCTGTCGCCCTTTTTCCTTCGGGGAAGAATAGCTGAAATTTGTCAATGGCCCGCTAAAATCAAAAACAAAATACAAGTAAGTAATTGTTGTATTTGTTGAATCGATACCACCTTATATATATTCGCCTTGCGTTACTTTCTGTGGAAAATCCCATCGCATAAAAATCATGTTTTGCTTTGTTTAATTTACTGCGAAGTTGAAGTCAGTAAATGAAGTGGAGTACAATTTTAAATTCAATTTAATATGTATGTATGTACATACCGATTTTTAAGTAAGATCTAAAAAACTAATACATATGTATGTATAAAAACTGATTTATAAAAATCCTAATCTTCTAATACAATCTGTATTTTCTGTTTTAATATACAAAAGTATGTGCTTATGTAGGCATTCTACATTAGTTTCTCTGTTAGGCATTCTTTGTTCTCTTCTCGGATGCTGTTTATCCATGCGTTCTCCCTTTGTTCGAAGGTAATGTTGCGGGTAAGGGTTTACGGCCAATGACATGCCCATAATAAAATAATGCCTTCTTGAAGCGAAAGGGTAAGCGATTCCCATCGCCTAAATCATTCGATTCCATTTTAACTTCTGCGGTAATCGTGGTTTTTGCTGGGCGGTATGTAAGCCGGTAACACTATTTAATGGTTTTACCTGCCCACGTAAAGGAGATATATTGCGAAAACGTAAGCTTATATAGAACCGAACTTGACGATTTTCCCAGTAGAGTTTGTGTGATTATTTAGAAAATAGCTCACGAAATTTCTCGCTTTTAGCTGTCCAAATTAGGGATTAATTGATGATTAAATTAATCGATTGTTTTTGTTTAATTTACGATCTAATTGTATCATAGTTTTGTGTTTAATTAATCGATTAATTGTAAAATCTTTTTTGCTTGCTTCATTTCAAGGATCCGTTAGCATTGGCCTCAGAAATGAAGTTCTTGCAAAAGGAAATAATTTGCGCAGATGATCTTATGGAAACGGGTTGGGAGTCACTAAAATCAGTAGAAAATGTGTTCGTTCTTTGGGCCCCTAAAAAATCTCTTGTACACAAACAAATGCGAAAAGATGATGATTTGGGTCACCCACAAGATGAAATGAGTTTTTATTTAAATTGTCAAGTCCTAGAACTAAAGCGGAATATCATCGGCGCTTGGGAGGCAATGAAAACTGTTCACCTAAAACTTTACGGTCTTTTCTGATAAGAAAATTAATGAAAATTTTAGTCGTTTTCTGTTCGGAAAAATTTTCTGCTGACTGTAAGTAATTGTTTTTTCTAGAGCTGTAAAAGTAACGAAATTTCGGATACCCGTATGTATTCGTTACTAATCCAATCAACCCGCATCTTTCGTATCGTTACTTTACTCGTTACTTTTGATACAAGCACTTGTACCTCTCAAGAATCATCGCAACAAATCTTGCAGCGTAAGGAAATGTTCCTTCTTCCATATGCATACATGTACATACATATATACATATGTATACACGCAACATATTTTTGTATCGATTCGAACAATTTGATACAATCAAGCTCTTGTACCTCACAGGAATCATGCAGACATACAGACAACACACTTTAGTATCGATACGAAAAACAATTTCGTTACCGCACAATATGTTGTGTTGTATTAATTGACGTTGATGGTGCATATACGGAACATGCGAGTAACGAGATTATTATGTGAGTAACGATTCGGTACTTCGAGTCAGGGGTTGTATTCGTTACTCAGTAACGAAAATTGTAAATTCATATTGAGAAATCCCAAATTGATAATGAGAAGCGTAAATTCATATTGACAAAGTACAACTTCATAATGGCTGCATTTCTTTATTCATTCCGAATGTTTGGAATAAACTTTTTTGTTTATTTATTCTTTAGAACGTTCCTGATGATATGTTGGCGTATATTTCAAACGCATTCTGTTTATTCCGGCTGTGAAATGGGATTATCCGGAATGTATAACGAAACGCAGCCAATGAGAAATGTAAATTTATATTGAGAATATATAAGTTGATAATGAGAAATATAAAATCATAATGAGAAAATAAAAATTGATAATGGGAAATTTCAATTCATATTGAGAATATATAAATTGATAATGAGGAATGTAAGTTCATAATGAGAATATATAGATTGATAATGAGAAAACGTAAATTCCTAATGAGAAAATGTAAATTGAAAATGAGAACATAAAAAATTATATCAATGAAGAGCTACAAGTACATTACTCTGGAGTCTGCGAGCTAATGTCGCGATATTAGGTGAATTAAAGCAAGCATCAAAGGACACTGCCAAAAAAATTTATAATATATACAAGCCGAAATTAAAGTTGGACAACGCATTTACACCCCCGCTGTGTGTGAGCGACCCCGTTTGCCTTTTTATGTGTAACACTTCAGTTCTGGTTATTGCATCAATAAAGTGGACGTTTGGCCCTCTGGAAGCAGGGAGCTGTAGAGTGGCGCGGTGGCCAATTTTTTTTACCGGACACGTGACATTCGGCAAAACAAATTAAAATTTGTTTCATCCTTCCATGCTATTTGTTTACCACTTTCGGCTCGTTTTAATTTGTTATCCTGCGAGTTCATGGTTATTGGTTGCGTATGGACTTTTATGCCCTCGAGATAATTTGCCACTGCTGTGGTGCTCAATTCTACATTAAACTGGTTTTGTACTTTTCTTTTTATGTATTTGTCCAAGGGTAAAACTGCAGTCACCTTCAAGCCAGGATAACATAGTCATCACGTTGTCTTCAGTCAGCTTTTTCGGTCGCTTACACCTCTTGGTTTTGCTTCCGTATCTTCGCTAACGACCCAGCGATAGGCCTGAGTGTACGTATTTTCTCATTATGAATTTACGTTTTCTCATTATCAATTTATATATACTCAATATGAATTTACATTTCTCATTATCAATTTGTATTTTCTCAATATAAATTTATATTTCTCATTATCAATTTGGTATTTTCCGAATATCAATTTACGTTTCTCATTATCAATATGAATTTACATTTCTCATTATCAATTTGTACTTTCTTAATATGAGTTTACATTTCTCATTATCAATTTGTATTTTCTCAATATGAATTTTCATTTCTCATTATCAATTTGTATTTTCTCATTATAAACTTGAAAAGGTGTAGTATTCGTTACTCAGTAACGAATACATACGGTTTGCTACAGCTCTAGTTTTTTCATCGCCGTTCAAATTGGCAGTTATCCCTGACTGCTGAACATTGTGCTCAATGATAAGGTGACCAGGGCCCTTACTCTGTAGTTCGATTCGAAAGAAAATTTGTTGGCTTTCGAGTAATTCGAACTCTGAAAGAACCTTTCGAGTAGCATTCGTTCGATGTTCGAATTCCATTCTGTTCCCTTCGAATTTAATTTATCCCCTTTCGATTATCGAATATTTGGTACTCTCTGTTTCGAAAGCAAATGTCAAAATAGTGGAATGTTAGAAAATTCTTTTCGGCAACAACTTGGTAAACGGAGATCCACAAAAATGTAAGTTATTATGGTTATAATAAAAAATTAAGTGTTATTTTCATCGAAAAATCAATTTTAGGGCAGAAAGAGTTAAGCAACCAAACACGAAGCCGCGACAGTTCGAAATCATGGTGAATTTTATGAAAGACCACAGTGATTTGGCGAAAGGCCAAATAAAGGGTTTAGCTGCAAAACAATTGTCCAACAATCTTTGGAAATGATTAGAGGCTGAGCTAAATTCAACTGGACCTCCAACTCACAACTTTGTTGAATGGAAAAAGGTAAAAAATGTACTATATTCCCATTAATGTTAGTGTAACGCGCGTTAAACTTTTGTAGATATGGGCAGATTATAAGAGCAACATCAAAGCTAAGCTGCGAAGAAACAAAGAGAGCATGTCGGGCACAGGAGGTGGGCCATCGAAATTCTGCTCACTCACTGCAACGGAGGAACAAGTGGTTGCATTATTGAGCATTGACGAGGCAATAAATGGCGAGGCTCAAACAGTACGCTTCGGTGCCAACCCACCATCTTGTAACTTATTTGATTCTGCAAGCTCGGGGCCAAATAACGATGTTCACTCGGATGCAGAAAATCATAATCCAAATGCTCTTTCTCCTGACACATCACTCAATGTTCTTCCTACCATCTCCCCACCCAATGCGCTTCCTACCAACACACCACCGATAAGTGCACGCTCAGTACCTCCAGGCAGAGATAATTTATTAACATACCAAGTGGAAAATCAATGTAAATATCATGAAAATTCTGTGAAAAAATTAGAAGAAATTATTGAGAGTTTAAGTAGTTTAAGCAATTATTTTAGAAGAAATGTTGAACTAGAAGAAGCCAAACTTCAACTAGAGCGAGAGAAGTTTGAGTTTAAAAAAAATGAAAAAAAGAAAAGCAAACTAATATTAAAACAATTAAAATTAAAAGCAAGAATATGTGAATATTAGTTTTAAGTATAGGTTTAAGTTTTGAAAAAAAACAATGAATTTCTTAATGTCCTTTTGAGTTCCAATGTAAATATTAGTTTTAGATATAGTTTAAGTGTCCTAAGTGTGGCTTATTAATGAATTTATTTATGTTAATGTATATAGTTCCTTTGAAAGCGAAAAGACTGATGAATTTATTTTAAGTTTTTGATTTATTATTTAAAAACTTTTGGATATACGGTGTATATTCTGATTTTTTAATCACCATTTAAGCTACGAAAAGGCTGTGAATTGTTTTTCATACTAACTATTTTTTTTTTTAAACTACAGAATAAAGTTTTTTTATTATCATGAAACTAAACTATTTCTTATTTCGTCTCTTAGATTTCTAGAAATATTTGCCGCATTAGTTTCCGCTTCCTCAATGTTCTCAGTATCCAATAAATGTTTATCTTCTGAGGGAAATACTTCTGAAGATTGCAAATCAGCCTTAAATTGCAAACAAATATTGTGCAAAACGCAGCAAACGTTCATTATTGCTGAAACCTTTTGGGGAGCATAATGCAGTTCCCGTGCGCCAAAAGACATCGAAACCTTCCTTTCAGCATTCCAAATACTCGTTCAATGATCGAACGCCCTTTGGCATGGCAATTATTGAACCGGCATTCCGCTGAATTTTCGGCTGCGTTTCGATAAGGAGTTAACATCCATGGTTCCAGCGGATATCCTGAGTCACCTTAAATTATTTAACTCAATTAGTAATAAATAAAAGATACACAAGTATTATTTGCTGCTAACCAAGAATCCGTATCCCTCTCTCGCCATTGTCAAAACGAGATTGTAAAGCCCTTCTTTCGCTGGACAGGTTCCATACATGGGAATCATGGCATCCACCACCGTATCGCGCGTCAACAGCTCTAATTCTCATCTTGTGGTCACACATCTAAGAATTTTAATTTGAAACCTTTTGTTGAAAACTTTTATGATAATGCAATACTTACAACCATTGCATTCATACTGTGCTTCAGTTTTCTGTTATAGTACAAATGCTCATTCCTTGTTGGTCTTGTCATTTGTACATGTGTGCCATCTATTGCAAACAACACGCCCGGAATTCCACAATTTTCATAGAAATATAATTTCGCCTCTGTTTCCTCTGCGTCCGTACTTGCAAAATTAATGTGTCGTTGACATAGCCTTTTCTCAACTGCTTTACACACTTCAATGAGGCAGCGTGACATTGATTGCTGAGAAAGGCCTACGTGTTGGTCTTGACCAATTTGGTGTTGGTATCCTCCTTGCCCCAATGATTTCAGTGCGGCGGCCAGCTTAATAATTGGGGGAATTGCTGTCGATTTTCGAGGAGTGCTTAACTCCGGCGTAATGGCATTTAGCACGTACCGAAACGCTTGCTTGTTTAGGCGTAAATTTTGCGTAAAACTGTAAAGGGATAATTATAAATACATAAAATATAAATAGAAATAAACCAATCCTTTTACCATTTATCATTGAGAGTGAATATGTTGGCCTTATCCCTAAGCGCTCTCAATTGCACTCGTTCCGCCACTTGGTCTTCATCTGCTTCCAGCCATATCGCCACTGAATCCATTTGGTATTTTTTTTATCAAGGACTTTCACTAATATTAAATAAATTTAACACAACAATTGAGTTCTTAAATGCACAATCTTCACAATCGCAATGTTGGCAATTTCATCTTCTTTATTTTGATTTTAGTTTCTTTCTTTATTTTGCTTTGCGTTTGACATTTGGCAAACAGTGTTGCTCTCTTTTTTCGAATATCTCCGAAAGTTGATTCGAACGAACTATGGAGTACGAATGGGGCTTCGATTCGAATTTGGCTTTCGAATAGAACAACCTTTCGAATGGAACTACAGAGTAAGGGCCCAGAACTTTTTAGCATTCCAGGAGGACAAATTCTCCATATTGAAAACAAAAAATTTGTTTTATATTTATTTTAACACATAAATAACGAATAAGATAACATTGTTAAAGGAAGCAAAAACAATTCAAAGTTGCTATAAACACAAGTCAAATAAGTTAATAGTACACTGCGGTGCATAATTATAGCACCGAAACATATTTCCGTAGATTTTTGGCAATTTTTTTTGTTGACAGTGTTGTTAATTTTCTTCCATATAAAAAATTTCGAACATTCTTTGTATGGAAGGAAATGAATGACACCGGAAAAAAATTCCAAAAATCAACGTTATTTCGTAGACATATGAAACTCACTTTATTATACTAAAATTGAATGGTGTAACAACCATCGTTTTTACATATTAATCTACTTCTGTAACAACCATCGTTTTTACATATTAATCTACTTCATTGTTTTATGTTATACCATAAATGTTATGTTATATGATATACATGTGGACTCACTGTAATGTCCTGTCGAAAATACAACCC
>NW_023458556.1:109009052-109015818 GCF_013731165.1 Rhagoletis pomonella | reverse complement strand
CCAATCCTATGCACTACAATCTAAGGAAAAGCAAGTACAACATTTCAATGGGCTATAAAACTGCATACGCAAAACTTTTCGCAAAACTCTTAAAAAAAGTGCAAAATTTTGGCGAAAATGCGCTGAATTTTTTATATTTGCACAAAGTTTGAAATGTGAATTTGTATGGTGTGTGTTTGTTATAGAATGAACTATATTTTTTTAAGAAAATATTTAAAAATAAATAATATAAAAATAAAAAGCTGTTTTGTATTGGATTAAACAGGCCTGCGA
Source organism: Rhagoletis pomonella (assembly GCF_013731165.1). Classification (NCBI taxonomy): domain Eukaryota; kingdom Metazoa; phylum Arthropoda; class Insecta; order Diptera; family Tephritidae; genus Rhagoletis; species Rhagoletis pomonella. The sequence continues at coordinate 109,015,545 of NW_023458556.1, read as the reverse complement.
AATCTAACTTTTCCCCGTTCCAATAATTATGTTATATTTTTTTAATATCTAGGTCCACACTTAAATTGTCCTAATTTTTAGCAGATTTTTGCCATGAAAAAAAGGTTAAGCCTTCTGTAATTAGTAGTCGAAAACTGATAACAAAACATTTTTTCTAACATGTTGAATATCTTCTTTCTGTTTAATTTATTTGGTTAAAATCTTATTTTTTAGGCGAATGCCGAAAAAGTGCAAGTTCCTGATCAGGTGCACGACTGAGGGGTCATACATAAATACTACCCAGTAGATAATATCAGGAGCTAAAATCGTATCCAAAAGGTTTTCTGAAAGTAATTCCTTTCTCCTTCATTTTTTGTATGGAGCGGCACAAATTGAAAGGCTTCTGCTACTCAAAAAAGAGCTTTCAGAAGGGCTTTTGTAGGACGCCGTTTGAAGAAGTTCTTTTAAAGTTTTTCTTAATTTATAAAAATCATACTTTAAGGAATTTATTTAATTTAATGCCTATTGAATCTTATTTGTAATGCTAAGTAATAAACATAAATATACTTGAGAGATTTTCACTCATATGGTAGGCAATAACTTTCACCTGTGGAGACGCGTCGTTAGCTAGTCTTTCAATGTTGTAAAGGGTAAAATCCCAACAAACATTTAGGTTTGAGCTCAATTCGAGGTTAATTGAGAACTAAGGTATTTCTCAAATCTCCAATGTTGTTTCTCAACAGTACCTCAAGTGGAGGATCATAGCGTTCTCAACAAAAAGGGCATTTTTCTTTGTATGAAAAAATTACTGTTTCTCAAGTTGAGAAAATGCTAGTTCTCAACTTGAACTCTAATGTAATTCTCCAATTGGTCTCAAACATATCATTGAAATACTGAAATTAAAATAGTAAAATACATTATACCTTTTTGATTGAAACGACATACATAGATGAATTTAAATATTAATTTTTCATTTTATTACTCCTTTTGTAGTTAATCAATATAGAATTACAATAATTCACTTCACAGTATACAGGCCGACAGTAATTTTACCACTTGATTCACTTCGAGTTTTATCTTCTCTCAAGATTATTTGAGGATACTTTGAAGATTATTTACTTTTTGTTGGTAATTTTCGTCTTTATATAGCTTTCGTTTTTTACTTGATAATTAAAAATTTTTGCACTATTACTTTTTGCGTATCTGCGCGTCGGTTAGAGATGAGTTAGAGAATGATGTTGGATATCAACTTGAGAACTATGAATTTCTCCAAGGTTGGAGAAATATTTTGTTGGTGTTTATTGGGATGTTATTGATTAAGGCTAAAAGGCGGTTACACTGTTCAACTTTCACAGGCGATTAGTTGAATCAAAAGTTTACATCATTTAACTGCAATTTAAACAATGTATACGCCTATTAAATACAATGAATGTGTACGATTGGAAAATAATAATATTTTGAACGAAACTTTTCGAAAATTTCATTAATGCTATAAAACTCGAAAAGGAGGGTAAGGAGGACATTTTTGCTCAAAAGGAGAACAGAGAAGGACAAAATTTTTGAGGAGGGCAAATCACGTTTGAGGAGGACAATCCTCCTCAAAGGAGGACGGTTGGTCAGCTTAGCAATGAACAGTATTGTCAAGTAAAAAAGAATGACAATTTATTTAACAAGGTTTTTCAGTGGGAAAAATAAGAAAATAAGTAAATTTAATTTTCTTTAAGGAGCTAAGGAGAAAATGAATTTTTATAGCTTTTTGCTCCAGCTCCGCTCTACCCAAAATCTTTTGCTCCTTTGCTCTGCTCCGCTCCGAAGCCCTACTTTTTTAGCCCTTATTGGGTAAGTCTCTTAGAATGGCTTCACTTAAGATATCTTCTGGTTATACATACACGAAATGGAAAATGTGATCATGAAGATGCGCTTCATATATAAGATATGTAGAAATTTGCTAATGGTGGTAAGGCAAAGCATTCAAGACTGCGTGAAGGCGCCAAATATTTTTCCAAGTTACATCAAAGTCAAAGGAAATTTGTTCTTTTATAATTTAAAAATTTTGAGCGTTTCACCACATCATTCAGCTGTACGGATTGTGCCACAAAACTGCATTGCTTATAATATCGGAAATTACTTCAAAACAGGGACCAAAAATAAGAGGCGCCACGCCCCCTTATCCGAAATCAAGCAAACTTCACATATTTAAACCATCTGCATGATAGCCCGAATATGCCGCATAAATTTGGTTGAAACCGGTGAAGCCGTTCTCAAGTTATATGGTCACACCAAAAACGTTCACTTATTTTTATATTTTAGTTAGTATTGGTGGTGCCACGCCCCCTTTTCCGAATTCGGGAAAACTTTGCATAAACCATCTGCATGATAGATCGAATATACCACATAAATTTGGTTGAATTCGGTGAAGCCGTTCTCAAGTTATGAGGTCACACCAAAAACGTGCACTTATTTTTATATATAAGACTAGCTATACCCTGCCACGCTTTGCTGTGGCATTCCTGTTACATGGATGATAAATTATTAACGAAACAAAGCATACGTTTCATATGAGTTTGATTTTGTAATAAGTACTTGTGTGCACATAATATTTGTCGTGTTTCCCATCTCTGCATTGATATCAAGGATATCTGGTTTGCCGACACGGGAACACGCAACATCTAAGAACTAATCCGCATCTCACTCTAAACCACACTTTTCCAAAGGATAACCTTGAGCATTAGTGATTGTGATTCCGAATGTCAATCGAATTGGAAATTGCAGTCTTTAAAATTGAAATCGTGTATCGGTCGGAATCATGGGAATTCTTCACCTTTGAAAGGCCACGTAAAAATCTTTACTTACTCTACGTTCTTCATCAATTTCTTAACTGCGAGTCGCGTACAGTTGCGGAGTTTTAGCTGATTAATATTCCGCAACGTGATATTTGGCACACCTATTTTCAATTCAGTATGTGGGGTCATCCCTGGAAGATCAATCGAGCTCAAAAATTCCGTTGGATAATTAACTGATTCGTCTTTTTCCACAACGGTGTTTATCGACGTATATGTTATTATTAAAGCGACTTATGCATTTCCCGCTTAAACAAAGAACAGCGAACACACAGATGCACTTGTTTTTAAAGGTACTTCGCTCGTGTTTAATTGGGTATGAATTTTTTATGTAATTCTGAAATATCTCTTCGCTGAACTTAGTGAAGTGATACGTCGCTGGCATTTTCAGCTATAGTCAACGCTAACCCAGCTTGGCTGTCACACGGTACTTTGATCATCACCGACACTCCACTCCCGGGGTAATTTTTGGCATGGTATTAAGCTACTGCTTACAAACCACACTGGGGCTCTGCACGAATGCATCCCTGGATAAATCCCAGCTCATTGCCCAGCAGGCTAAGGCAGCTAGAGTATGACTACTCCAATGGAGTCCCACAATGAATACACGGTGAAACGGTCACATCTTGCGCCACCGCTTCATCAGCCTGCCCGCATATCTCTCTCTCTCTCTTTTTCTCTCTCGCATATCAGGCATATGAAGTGCGTAGCTGACTTGATGTGCACCTATAAACCATACGGACTCATTGAGCTCGATACACAAACACTCGCAAAGGTAATCCCTACCTCCCCAACTACTCTAACTCGACCACAACTCTAAACCTGGGCTCGAATCGTCACATACGAACAAAACGTCACGTCGTCACGTAAAAACAAATTTTTCAGATTATGACGTACGTGAACATAGTCTTTGTCTCATTCAGCTTATACTGCCTGACATATCACGTAATTTTCTTTCGTATGGTTTTCGATCCGTGAACGGACGTTACGATTTGAGCCCTGGTCTCCCGCTCTCCCTTAGCTAAACAGTTGTCACTTTGAATGCTGGATTGAATAACATTAGTGGTGTTCACCAAAGTGAGCAAGTGGCCTGGTAGTCTGGTAAAAGAGCAGACCAGCTCAAGCAACGACTGTTGTCAATACCACTCTTATTTAGTTGATATACATCCCTATTCTTCGCAGCAAGAATAGCTCGTTCACTGAGCCTGTAATTAATTTTCTTAATTAAGAAACATTCTTTCCATCAGTTCTCCTTTCGATGTTCCTTAGTTGCAAAAATTATCAGGCAATACAATTCGTCTTAATCTCTCGTTAGCTGGCAGCTTTCCGTTCCCAATGTCCAGTACTTGTCGCGAAAATCCCTCGGATGCAGTGTATATATGTATGTTCGTCTAGCGACAATGTTGACTATTTCAGGTAAGCATTTATCTAGTGTTAATCAAGAAATTACAGACAATGTTTGCGTAAAATCTCCTGAGGGCAATATCAATACATTCCCGAATGGTTGAACGTTTCCATGCAAATCCCGCGACAATGGATCAAGGACCCCAGCAATTTTTTATGTGCCATCGTGCACTGATCTCAAATAATTAGTTTAAATACTTTCAGAACTGGAACGTCGCTTCCCATTCGAACGACGTGGCCAAGCCAGAGGAGCCGCTGTATTTTCATTCGCTACACTATGTCTATTTCGTTGTAAAGCTTATACAACTCATCGTTCCATCGTCTGCGGTACTCCCGTCGCCAACGCGCAGAGGCCTGTAAATCTTCCCTAAGATCTTTCTCTCCAATACTTCAAGAGCCGTCTCATCGAATGTTGTCATTGTCTAAGCTTCTGCGCCATATACCAGCATGGGCATGATGAGTGACTTATATAGTGTGGTTTTTGTACGTCGAGAGAGAACTTTACTCCCGAATTGCCTACTCAGTCCAAAGATGCATTTGTTGGCTAGAGTGATTCTGCATTGGATTTCCATACTGACATTATTATCGGTGTTAATGCTGGTTCCCAAGTAAACGACATTCTCTACTTTCTCGATATTACAACTGGCAACAGTAATGTGGGTGTCAAGACGGGACTGCTCTGACTTTTTGTTTGATGACAGGAGATACTTCGTCTTGTCTTCGTTGATCACCAAACCCAATCGCTTTGCTTCTTTACCCAACTTGGAAAAGGCAGGACAGACTTCGACGTTTTTGTTACCGATGATATCGATGCCATTAGTATACACCAGAAATTACACGCCCTTGTAAAAAATTGTTCCTGAGTGGTTCAGTTCTGCAGCTCTTATTATCTTAACACTTGCATCATGCGATCATAAATGCCCATCTGAATTCGCTTTAATTTGGGAATGTTTGTTTGGGCATATAACAGGAGTTCACAATAGTAATAGTAATCATAATCATAATAATATTATCTGATGTTATTCAAAATTTCTTTATTCGCAATATAATTAGGCCAAAAACATAGTGGAGCGGCGAGCAAAGAGCATCGAGCAAAGCGTCGATTTAAAACGCATATGTTTCACGTATATATCTAATACTTCTAAATCGATAGAAACGTATCTTCACAATGTGTTTTTATTCCGCAATCAAAGGGAGACAGCCTATCAAATAAATGTTTGCTTGTGTTAGTATAAATGCATGATTCACATATATGTAATACTCCTATATTGGCAGTAAGAGCTAGTACCGTCCGAAAACACTACAGTACAGATATATCAATAAACACGTACGAAAGAAAAGGAACACATACGTTTATAAATAAAAATGTACACAACACATATACAAAAACGGCACTCAAGTACACAATACATTGACAAAAATGGTACTAGACTGTCTCGCTTTGATTTCGGAATGCTTACACATTGAGAACAGAGAACGTATATTTATAGAGAAGGTCCAAGAACTGTGAATGCCACATTTTTCGAGCCAACAAAACTGGCGAAGCGCATTTTAAGAGCGACAAATATTTGGAATAGACAGAGCTAAATCTCACGAGAGCGTTTGGCATGTTAATTAAATATGAATATTGATGATTTTTGTGAGTGTTTGATTTTTTGAGAAAATAATTGTTTTAGGAAAAAAATTTAATTATTTTTTTGGTGATTTGTACAAGTAACATGAAATTAAATTGAAAATATTATATAACATTTTCCGATTTTTTGTGACATTTTATTAATGATTGCAAATAGAAAACGCCCATAAGTGTTTGTGTTTTTTGTGAAAACATTCTGTGAAAAAATCCCTTTTTCCTGTGATTTCTACAAATACTGTAAAAATAAATCGAAAAGGTTATATAGAATTTTTTTGATTTTTGTAATATTTTGTTAGATTTTCAATTATAAAACTTTTTTGGAGTAAAATTTTTTTGTAAATAGATTTTTAGGGAAAAAAATAATTTCTTCTCGGTGATTTGTACACACAACGTTAAAATAAATCGAAAATATTATATCACATTTTCCAATTTTAGTGATATTTTCAAGTAAAAAACTGTATTGGTATTGGACTAAAAAAAACAAAAACCTGTGAAAAAATCATTTGTGACTTTTGTAGGCCTCTCGCTAAACTAAGCCGAAACTATTTAAGCATTTTTTCCAAATTTTCGATATTTATGGAAATAACGCAGTTTTTAAACCTTTTGGACATGTAAATTTAAAAAAAAAAAAAAAAAA
>NW_023458556.1:108999150-109004052 GCF_013731165.1 Rhagoletis pomonella | reverse complement strand
GCAAATAGAAAACGCCCATAAGTGTTTGTGTTTTTTGTGAAAACATTCTGTGAAAAAATCCCTTTTTCCTGTGATTTCTACAAATACTGTAAAAATAAATCGAAAAGGTTATATAGAATTTTTTTGATTTTTGTAATATTTTGTTAGATTTTCAATTATAAAACTTTTTTGGAGTAAAATTTTTTTGTAAATAGATTTTTAGGGAAAAAAATAATTTCTTCTCGGTGATTTGTACACACAACGTTAAAATAAATCGAAAATATTATATCACATTTTCCAATTTTAGTGATATTTTCAAGTAAAAAACTGTATTGGTATTGGACTAAAAAAAACAAAAACCTGTGAAAAAATCATTTGTGACTTTTGTAGGCCTCTCGCTAAACTAAGCCGAAACTATTTAAGCATTTTTTCCAAATTTTCGATATTTATGGAAATAACGCAGTTTTTAAACCTTTTGGACTTGTAAATTTTTTGAAAAAAAAAAACAAAAAACTGTGAAAATAATTATTTTTCATTTTTTTGTAGAGATCTCCTTAAACTAAGTCGAAAGTCTGTATGTTTTTTTTTCGTATTTCCGATATTTATGGAAATAATTCAACTTTTAATTATTTTCGACTTGGAAACTTTTTTTAAAATAATACTAAAAATTTGAAAACGTCGGATTTTCCCTGCAATTAGTAAAGATCGCTAATCTTAGCCGAAACTATTTAAAAAATTTTTCAACATTTTCAATATTTATGGAAATAATTAAGTTTTCAAATATTTTCTAATAAAGTCGTGTAAGAAGCTGCCATTGGATGGGTGGCAGCTTCGCTACTCATATGCATATTTGTCCCCCACATTGTCATTTACATATCAAATTAATTAATAAACCTAAATTTATAAAGCACATATTTGTATACTGCATTTCATTGATATTACCTATTTCTGCTACCAAATTTTTCATGCAAGCAAAAAGACAAACAAATGAAAATGTAAGTATGTATGCATTTATAAATGTACATATGTACATACATATATACGATTGTTCTGCCTTCGTCTTCCCCTCGCCGCTTCCATCAACACAAATTATTCAATTTCTGCGAATCGCCTCCAGATTGGCACGTGCGCGAAACCATTAACCCTACGTTTACGAAATATTTTGATTTTCGCATAACTTTGCATTGAATATGGCAATACTTGTACATTTTGTATGGAGAATAATATTAATTAATTTAAAATTCTGCATGTAACCGTGTTCTCGACGATACATGTAACTTTCATCAAGATTAACCATAAAAATTGTGCTTCATTAACAGTTGGAACCAGCTGAAACCGAAAAAACTATGTCCGCTAAAATGGGTTAAACACTGGCATTTTTTACACGCATACATGCATACTTTCATATACACATGTACAGTGGAGTACCACTAGCTTGGACATTGCATTGCTTGTACTTTGATGTGTTTGAATCTTTTATGGTACTGAAGATTTGCTTACGGTTGAAAAATATTAAAAATCGTCCGTGCATATATGTAAATATATTTTCATAAACGCTTTGAAGTGTAGAAAATTTTAATATTAAAAAATAAATAAAATAATTTTTTTGTATATATATAAATTGTGTTCAAGGCACATTGACCCACCTGTACAAAAATTGTGGCGCGTCATGGACAAAAATTTTACAATTTCGGACCGAAAAATATGAAAACGAGCTAAGTTGCCACGTTACATCTGTGAACTTCCGATAAAACCACATATTTTTGCGATTTTAGAAGTTTTGATTTTATTAAAAAAAAATCAATGTAATTTCCTGCAGAAAACGTACACTTTTATTTAATGTTTATTAAAATTACATCTCAAAAACTAGTTAATGATTGAAATATTGATATTTATGTAACATAGAAATAGAGTGTTTTGCCAAAAATTACCAAAAATTTCCAAAATTCGAGATAACTTATTTTACTGGATATAGAGAAATAGTTGCCACTTTTCACTTGGCTGGCCGAGATTTCTTCATTTTAAGATTTTAGAATTTTTGTGTCGGATTGAAAAAGTTGCGTTTGAGGGTGATGAATTTGCGGGGAGATGTGCTGCGGTTATTTTTATGAATGAATTTACTTGGCCTTGAGAAATGCGCGCATGCGTTTATGAAAGAAATAGTTATTGTTGTATTTGAGTATGCGTGTAATTATGTGCATATGTATGTATGCTGCCGTGAGTTGTAAATATGTACATTTGTGTGTATGTGCGTAGTATTCTGGCAGTAATATGCACATACATACATATACAGTGAAACCTCTCCTAACGGACACCTCTATTAGACGGACATCTCCCTTGGGCGGACAATTTTTCCTATACCAAGTTTTAAGTATAAATTTCGGAACAAATTACTCTCTCTTAAGCGGACACTCTCTTGGCCGGACGCGGACAGTTATTTTGCATAAAATTTACACAAAAAACTCTATTGAGCGGACGCGAACCTCTTATCAACGGACATTAAGATTTCTTTTCATAACAAATCAAACAAAAACCTCCATTGAGCGGACGCGAACTCCTCATAGGCGGACTACTAAATGGAAAAAGAGGACTTCCCGCATAAAATTTGATTGTTATGCACACATTTAGTTTACTTTGCGCAGTGGTTTAGGTTCGTTATTTGAATTACCAGAAACCCTTGGAGAATCCAATTCCAATTCTGATGAATTTATAACAATAGATAATAATAAATACATGGACCGAAAATTTAGATTTCTGGTTGGATTTTGTTACTGATAAAAACATGAAAACTATTGATGAAAAAGGTACTGACACTGAAAAAAATTAAAAATAAAACTTACGTCAATCGACAATTTCCCAGTTTTTTATGTAATGAATCTATGATTTTATGTAGTTTATGGACTAAAATGTAATATTTATTTTTATTTTGTTATTACTTAATATGTACTTACGCACATAAATGAAATATGCACTTTTGAAAAAAGACATGCTCATTTTTTGTTTGAACGATGCAATATCAATATCTTTTATTCAAATGAGAAATAGTGACTATTCAATTAATTAAAACATTAAAAAGTACTAAAATAAGCTTCCCTTCCATTGAGCGGACACCTCTCTTGGGCGGACAAAAAATGACTGACGGTGAGTGTCCGCCCAAGGAAGGTTTCACTGTATATGTATGCATGTAAAAACTATACAGCTGCGAGAATGCATTTGCTTTTGCGGTCGTTCTCTTTACTCTCAAAACATGTACAAGGTTTGCAAACGATATCAGCAAGAGAATGCGAATGAGCGGGAGTATAATATTTGGCGAATGGAATGCTCATTACCATTGGTGTAACGGAGTATCTCTTATTTTCTTTCCTATGCTCTCTGTTTCGCATTTTTACCTTCAAATAAACGAGTATTTGAGAGTATTACATGTCCAGCATAGCCTTTTTTTGCTGAAGTGCTGTTAATCAAGCGCAATAGCGGCATCGTGCTGTAGGTCTTTTGTGGGTAATAAATATTAAACTAATAATAAATAATAAAGAAATTTTTGACATTATGGCAAATATAAATGAGGTGAGTTTTTATTAATGTATATACGTATTTACAAGTTTCATTTTATTTTAAATATCTGTACTTAAATATACTTAACAGTCAACTGATGGAGGCTCTTTTGTTAATTACAATGCCATGGTTTCATGGTTTCACGGTTTTCAGCTTTTAACAACATTTTTTAGAATTTTTTTGAGTATGCAGTTTTGTAGTTCTCTCAATTTCAGAATAAAAAAGCAGAAATTTTAAGTGGCAATGAGCTACCGTTGATTTTTGAGAATTTTTTTACTGACGCTCTTCGGCATTTTTTCCCATACAAAAAAACTACCAGGCACTCGTTATATGGAGAAAATGAGCAACATCATAGCCATTTAAAACTTGCACTTTATTGTACTGAAATTAAGTGAACTACAAAACTGCATACTCAAAATTCTAAAAAATTTAGTTTAAAAGCTGAAAATTTTGGTGAAAATTTGTCTAATTTTCCAAAATTTTGTAAAAACTTTGAAACACTAACTTATATGCTTTTTGATGCAGAATGAACTATTTTTTTATTAAAAATTAACGAAAAAATTTATTATGCAAAACATTGGAAACATTAACAAAAAAAAACTCTGTACGGAAACATATTCTGATGGGTGTATGTATGTTTTAAGTGATCCAAATGAATTCCATGTTAAGTTTTAGTTTAAATAAATATTTTGTTTTCATTTTGTTTTAATTTAAGATATATGCACATATGTTTGTATGTATGTGCATAGGTTATGTCTATTTGACATAATTTTAAAATAAAGACCATTTACTATTATTAAATTTTCAAATTTTAATGTGGACTAAATTCACTTCAACAGTCTAGTAACAGCGTCATACAAATATATATATATGTATATTTAATTGTACATACGAGTATATTAAGGCTCTGTTATGCATACTTGGCAGTGCATGCAATGCTATACCATTTTTATGTAGAAATCAAAAACGAACAGACTTCTGTTTATGTAATGCAGTGCGTTGGGTAACCGCTTACACGCGAAGCTCATTTAACAGATTGCTTTTGTGACAACTCTCAAGCAATGCCAAGTATGCATAACAGAGCCTTTAGAGTATTCTCAAATACTCTACCTTCCGTTGCAAATGTTGAGAATATGAATATTCTATTAAGAGAGAATATTCACTCCACTCCATTCTATTACTCTTCGATAACATTCTAATTCATGTTCGCTAACATAGAATGAAAGAGAGCGGCTATTCTAACTTCAAGAGAATGTTTTGAAGCTGCAAACAAATGCATTCCTGCAGCAGTTTAGTAAAAACGTTATCTGTTAATGGAGTACGTACCCTGCAGGGAAAGCTACTAGTTGTGAACTAGAATTCTACCAGTTT
>NW_023458556.1:108998822-108999140 GCF_013731165.1 Rhagoletis pomonella | reverse complement strand
TTTTTTTGTTTAGGCTGTTTATTGTAATTTTTAAATTTAATAAAAAATATATTTTTGTTTAATTTCTTTGTTTTTATAGCATTTCTTCCTAAATGATTTTTTGCAATGCAATTAGATTTTCAAATTTGTTATTTATTTATAAATTGAATAAATTATTTTTACTTACATTTATTTAACTTTAAAAATCTAACCACCTCCAAGCGGCCTCGAACCTGCGATTTCAGAACCAGAACCAGTAGTCTTCACGTGACGCCACAGCCGACATTTGTAAGAAAAGCAATTAATTGCGTTTTATTTTTGGCTTTGGCAATTCAAAGG
>NW_023458556.1:108993181-108998812 GCF_013731165.1 Rhagoletis pomonella | reverse complement strand
ATGAACTAGTATTTTTTCTAACTGGTTTGGCTTTTCACTGCAGGGAAGTCACTCCAGGAGCGGTTTAAATTACAAATATTAAAAAAATAGAAAAATAAAATAACCAAAAATTTTTCCCTGAACGTGATTGGGGCGAGCTTTGTGGTAACCGGCGGCCCGTTTTCCCTGTTACGGCTCATTTTTAAGTAAATAGTATAACATACTGACGCGTGCAACACGATTCCTTTCGTTACGCTTTTTATCATTTCTTCATTTGTATCCGTAACTTTTTATTATTTTTTTTCCATTGCGTAATTTGTATACCAACTTATCACTTCGTTTGATAAGATATCGTAAATTCTCTTTTTTCAAACTGTCCGAATTTGGATAAGTAGAAACATTAAAAAAAATTCTCTAGTAAAGCTTTCCCAATCACTTTCCGTTTCGAACCAGTTATAATACTTCATTTAATTTCAATATTTTCAGTTTATTTTACATATTGCATAATCCTATTTAGAATATTTGCAAATAAAGATTTCTCAAATACCTTTCGTTTGGTACCCATATTGTAACATTTTATTTATTTTATAAATTTAATTGATTAAATTTTCAAACAGGTGGCAAACCTCCTCAAACATATTTTCGACTGTAAGTCTTCTTAAAACTATTTAGTTTGATACCCACATTGCAATAGTTCGTTTATTTAATCAATTTAACTGAGTTACAATTTTAAAATCGGTTGCAACACCCCTCAAAAATATTTCCAGCAGTCATGTTTTTTAGACCTCTTTAATTTTATTCCTATATTGTAATAAGTCATTTATTTTATCGATTAAATTTAGTTAAATTTTCAACAGGTAACAACCCTCTTCAAAAATATATTCCCCTGTAAGCTTTCTTAAAACCCTAAAGTTGAATACCCACATTGCAATACTTCATTTATTTTATCAATTTAACTGAGTTAAAATATTCAAATAGGTTGCAACCCTCCTCAAAAATATTTCCAGCAGTAATCTTTTTTAAACCTCTTTAATTTGATACCTATATTATAATAAGTCATTTATTTTATCGATTAAATTTAGTTAAATTTTCAAACAGGTAACAACCCTCATCAAAAATATTTTCGGCTGTAAGCTTTCTTAAAACTCTAAAGTTAATTACCCACATTGCAATGTTTCATTTATTTTATCAATTTGACTGAGTTAAATTTTTTTAAATAGGTGGCAACCCTCCTCAAAAATATTTCTAGCAGTTATCTTTCTTAAACCTCTTTAATTTAATATCTATATTGTAATATATCATTTAGTTTATCAATTAAATTGCGCTAAATTTTTTAACAGGTGGCAATCCTCCTTTAAAATATTTTCGCCTGTGAGCCTTCTTTAAACTCTTTAGTTTTATACCCACATTGCAATATTTCATTTACTTTATCAATTTGATTGGGTTAAAACTTTTAAAATAGGCGGCAACCCTCCTAAAAAATATTTCCAGCAGTTATCTTTCTTAAACCTCTTTAATTTAATATCTATATTGTAGTATATCATTACGTTTATCAATTAAACTACGCAAAATTTTTTGACAGGTGGCAACCCTCCTTTAAAATATTTTCGGCTGTAAGCTTTCTGAAAACTCTTTAGTTTGACACCCACATGGGAATATTTTATCAATTTGACTGAGTTCAAATTTTCAAATAGGTGGCAACACACTTCAAAAATTTTTCTAACAGTTATCTTTCTTAACCCTCTTTAATTTGATTCCAATATTGTAATATTTCATTTATGTCATCAGTGCAATTTAGTTAAACTTTGAAACAGGTGGCAACCCTAATAATACATATTTTCGGCTGTAAGCCTTCTTACCACTCTTTAATTTGATACCCACATTGCAATATTTCATTTACTTAATCAACTTAACTGAGTTAAAATTCTCAAATAGGTGGCAACCCCCGTCAAAAATATTTCCAGCAACTATCTTTCTTAAACCTCTTTAATTTGATACCCATATTGCAATAATTTATTTATTTTATCAATATATTTGGGTTTAAAAATTGTCAAATAGGTGGCAATCCTCCAATTTTTTGCGATATCATTGGTTCTCGTATTATACTGAACAATACAAAAAAAAAATTATTCAAATCGGTTCAGCCGTTCTCGAGTTTTGACGACCGTGACATACGAACACAACATTTTTATTAATAGCCGTGTTTTATTTGTCCAGAAATTTAAGCTATTAGCTTATTTTGTATGGAGGACTTACCCAACATAATTATATTGGCTTATGAAAAGCTATCTTGGCTTGTATATTGAACAAGAGGCATTGACATTCAGCATCAGAAATTTTCTCCTTCAGCCCATCAGAAAGAGGCAAAAACTTACTCTGACACTATTTGCAGTCAAACAACTGTCAAAATTAGGCTAACATAGGAAATAAGCTAATTTCTTTCTATTTGACCAAGATTTAGCTATTTGCTTGTGATGGTTGAATAAAACATGCCTAATATACATAGATAAGTGCAAGATTTCAACCAAATTTATACGGAATAGTCGGGCTATTATGCAGATGGTTTGTGTTAAGTTTCCCCAATTCGGAAAAGGGGGCGTGGCACCACCCATACTAACAAAAATTATCATCTGGTATATCTCTTGAAATATTTGTGGTAGATTACTGGAATTAGTAGCTATACGTGGCCTGTTCAAGAGTTGGAATTCCAAATTATTTATTTATTCATACCCAAGATGGAAAAACAAAAAATGTTGTATATCCAAATGTGTTGGATTAAGATTTAAAATAAAGAATCACAAATTTTTAAATAAAACAAATGATAAACTTTCATATAGAAAAATTCCAGGATTTTTCATTATTTTCCAATATTTGGTGTAGAGAAGCACACCGGGGTACCGCTAGTACCCAGCAAAAAACACGATTACCACAGAAACGAAAGTGGAAAAGAGCTAGGCGATGGGAATCGCTTACCGTTTCGCTTCAAGAAGGCCTTATTTTAACATGGGCATGTCATTGGAGGTAAGCCCTTACCCGCAGCATTACCTTCAAACGAAGGGAGAACGCATGGATAAACAGAATCCAGAGAAGCGAACAAAGAATGCCTTACAGAGAAACTAATGTAGAATGCCTAGATAAGTACATACTTATTTATATTAAATTGAAATCAGAAAATGTCTTAAAAGGTTAAAATTAATTAAAATTTTTATAAATCAGCGTACATATGTATGTATTTAGGTATTTAGATTTTCTTTAAAATCGGTATGTACATACATGCATATTTAATTAAGCTTCAAATTGTACTTCCTCACTCTTGTACGTCACTTCATTGACTGACTTCAACTTCGCTGCAAATTGAACAAAGCTAAACATGATTTTTATGCCCTCTGGGCCTAGCAGCCACTTCAACCTAACCTAACGGTAGAAAAAGAATTTTTGGATATTCATTCCATTTTCAGCTGACTACGATGCAGCATTCTACTTTGCATTCCCCGAAATGAAGCAAAGAAGCGAAACAAATAAAATATTGTAGGACATTCTACTTTGCATTCCCCGAAATGAAACAAAGAAGCGAAACGAATAAAATATTGTAGGACATTCTACTTTCCATTACCTGAAATGACGCAAAGAAGCGAAACAAATAAAATATTGTAGGACATTCTACTTTGCATTCCCGGAAATTAAGCAAAGAAACGAATTAAAAAATAAATATTATTGGACATTCTACTTTGCATTCCCCGAAATGAAACGAAGAAGCGAGATAAATAAAATATTGTAGCACATTCTACTTTGCATTACAGGCAATGCCTAAAAGAAGCGAAAAAATTCGAAGGCATTATAACGCTATGCCTTCTAGAACACGTTACCACTAAAAGCGATTACCGATTTTTTGCTGGGATATATACATATATAAAAATGTTGTGTTCGTATGTCACGGTCGTCAAAACTCGAGAACGGCTGAACCGATTTGAATAATTTTCTTTTGTATTGTTCGGTATAATACCAGAACCAATGATATCGCAAAAAATTGGAGGGTTGCCACCTATTTGAAAAATTTTAAACCCAATTATATTGATAAAATAAATGAATTATTACAATATAGGTAAAATTAATGAGGTTTAAGAAATATAACTGTTTGAGGAGGGTTGCCACCTATTTTAAAATTTTAACTCAGCCAAATTGATAAAACAAATGAAATGTTGCCATGTGGTTGTCAAACTAAAGAGTTTTAAGAAGGCTTAGAGCCGAACATATGTTTGAGGAGGGTTGCCACATGTTAGAAAATTTAACTCATTTTAAAGATAAGATAAATTACCTATTACAATATAGGTGTCAAATTGAGGAGGTTTAAGAAAGATGACTGTAAGAAATATTTTTGAGGAGGGTTGCCACCTACTTAAAAATTTGAACTCAGTTAAATTGGTAAAATAAATTAAATATTTTAATTTGGATATCAAACTTTAGATTTTTAAGAATTCTTACAGACGAAAATATGTTTGAGAAGGGTTGTCACCTGTTTGAAAATTTAACTCAATTTAATTGATAAAATAAACGACTTTTTGCAATATAGGTATCAAATTAGAGAGGTTGAAGAAAGTGATTGTTGGAAATATTTTTGAGGAGGGTTGCCACCTATTTTAAAGTTTTAACTCATTCAAATTAACACAACAAATGAAATATTGCATTGTGGGTATCAAGTTAAATAGGTTTAAGAAAGATAACTGTTGGAAATATTACAGCTGATAATACGTTTGAGGTGGGTTACCACCTGTTTGAAAATTAAATTAAATTAAATTGATAAAATAAATGACATATTACAATATAGGTACCGCATTAAAGAGGCTTAAGAAAGATGACTGCAGGAAGTATTTTTGAGGAGGGCTACCAACTATTTGAAAATTTTCACTCAGTTAAATTGATTAAATAAACGAAATATTGCAATGTGGGTATCAAACTAAATAGTTTTAAGAAGACTTACAGTCGAAAATATTTTTGAGGAGGTTTGCCACCTGTTTGAAAATTTAACTCAATTAAATTGATAAAATAAATGAAATGTTACAATATGGGTACCAAACGAAAGGTATTTGAGATATCTTGATTTGCAAATATTCTAAATAGGATTACGCAATATGTAAAAGTAAACTGAAAATATTAAAACTAAATGAAATATTACATAACTGGTTCGAAACGGGAAGTGATTGGGAAAGCTTTACTAGAGAATTTTTTTTTAATGTTTCCACTTATCCAAATCCGGACGGTTTAAAAAAAGAGAGAATTTACAATATCTTATCAAACGAAGTGATCATATTATCAATGAAGAGTTGGTATACAAATTACGCAAAGAAAAAAATTTATAAAAAACTACTGATACAAATGAAGAAATGATAAAAAGCGTAACGAAAACATAAAAATATCCCATGAAATGAAATAATAAAAACTTAAAATAGTTATCACCATTCCCTTACATTACAAAAGAGTTAAATTTTAATCATAAACCATTTCGTTCGGTCGCCATAGCCTACTAAGAATATTGCGAGTAAAAAAATTTTGAATAACATTAGATAATATTATTATGATTATGATTACTATTACTATTGTGAACTCCTGTTATATGCCCAAACAAACATTCTCAAATTAAAGCGAATTCACAAG
>NW_023458556.1:108969079-108993171 GCF_013731165.1 Rhagoletis pomonella | reverse complement strand
AAGATTTAATCTTAACATTTAAAATTGGTGATAACGCAAACGAAAAATGTTTCTAAGCCGAAGATTTCTTAGATACCTTTCTTAAGATACCAAAAGTGTAATATGTAATTAATGTTATCAATTTAATTGAATTAAAATTTTCAAACAGGTGGCAATCCTCTTTAAAAATATTTTCCCAACTAAGCTTTCTTAAACCATTTATTTTGACACCCTTATTGCGACATTTTATTTACCTTATCATGCTAATTGGATTAAATATTTAAAACAGATGGCAACACTCTTACAAAAAATTTAAAATTAAGTTTTCTTAGCCCGCTTTAGTTTGATACCCATATTGTAATAATATGTTATTTATCTTATCAATTTAATCGAATTAAAATTTTTAAACTTCTGGTAACCGTCTTCAAAAATATTTTCCATGAAGCTTCCTTAAACCACATATCCAAATTGTAACCTCATATCCAAATTGTAATACATATTTCATAAATCATCCGTAGTTAATAGCGAAAGGATCAGAAAAATAATTGTTTCTTTTGTTATTGTTTTTCTTATATGTGAAACTTTTATTTGTTGTTGTCTTTTCTTATATTTAGACCTTGTGGTTTTTTGTTACATGTGGATGTGTTAAACCACTTTTGAAACTTTACTTTATTTATAAGATTTAACTAAATTTGGCTTTTCAAACAGGTGGCAACCCTCTTTCAAACATTGTAAACCTACAATCTTCATATACCTCTCTCATTTGACAAACATTGTGAGACATGTTTCCATTTCCCCCTCCTTCAGGCAGTTTCTAAAACCCCTGTCAAAACAATTTTGGTTTATACCCATGATGAAATAATTCATTTAACTTATAAAATAATTTAAAGCTAGTTTTTTAACAGTTGGCAACCCCTTAAATTTGACATTCCACTCTTGAAAATTGAACGAAGGGTGCAGATCTGATGGCATTCAAATTATATATTTATATGGACTGGCAACGGAAAAAATTTATCTCCTGCATAATAGTTATCAGGCAACGTAAAAAAACGTTGGGCAGTAACTGTTATCAGGTAATGTAAAAAATAAACGTTGGGAAATAACTTTTATTGGCAACGTAAAAAATAAGCGTTGGGTAGTAACTTTTGTCAGACAACGTAAAAAATAAACGTTGGGCAGTAACTGTTATGAGGCAACGTAAAAACTAAACGTTGGGAAATAACTCTTATCGGCAACGGAAAAAATATTTCTCATCTAATAACTGTTATGGAACAACATTTTGCGATAAAACTTATAACTGTCATGTCCCTGCTTCAAAATAATGCATCGCCAGAACCAAAGCAACTGTACTTAGAAGAAATATATTGGCACCACATTCACTTTCATCTACGATTTTGATTTGGATAATAAGTGTCCCGGTCGATGGATTCAGGATTATGGCAGCCCTATCCTACCATAAAATTAATAAAAAATACTTTTTTATTTAAAGTGGCGTTTTTATTCTTCTCAGAATTTGTTTTAAATGACTTTGTAATTTCAAAGATATGATTAATTTCAAAAATTAATTTAAAAAAATCAATGCAATGTAGAATAAAAATATGGGTACCAAATGCAAAAGAAAATTTCTTCATAATTAAAAAAATTAAAATTTTTGGGATTCACAAGGACGAATAGGTAATTTTTTAAGCTGATAAAGTTAGAAGGACGAAATTCGAGGATGTTGTCGAGTTTATATAAGTCCTTAACGTATAATTTTTTTAAAAAGAAATATTGTGCAATTTCAAGGATAAAATTTTAAAAAGACATTTTCAATACTTACCAGTCCTTCTGCACCAAAAACTTGAATCTTTTTAAATTGTACAGGATTTCCTCTTTAATTTGATACCCATACTTTTTCTCTAAGCACATTTCTCTGATTTTTGAAAAACCCAATTTTACTATATTTGGCCCATGATTTCGCGAATATATTGATATTTGTGTTTAAAATTTACTATCGCGCGGTGTTATATGTATAATGAGCTAGACATGTGACGGTGACATGGTAGCAACGATATGTGTTGTATTGTGTTCCCTTTTGTTGTATTGTTTTGTACTGTATAGTTTTGTGTTTTGTTGCGTTATGTTATGTTATGATATGTTATACTCGGTTTTGTAATTCAACGCATTTCAGCTCAATTGACTTTCAACTAACTCAGGTAAAATCAACTCGGCTCAGCTCAGCCCACCTCTACTCCCCTTAATTTTAGAGGTTGAATTTCAACCTCTGGGCGAACACTAGTTACTAAAAAACGTCCAGTGAGAGAAGGGTCGGGAATGTCAGATTAGGTCGACCTGCTGAACCACTGAGTTTGTCGAACTGCCGTGTTTTCCGACTGGCCCAATGGATAGATTTACCAATATTAGTCTGCGTTAAAGCTTCATTCGGAGACACCAGGATTGAGTTGTCCAGGGTCAATCTCAAATGAACTCCGTTAAATCAACCACCAGAACTATTGCGCTCCTTCTTGATAAGGCATTTACGGTATTTCGCCTGAAATAAGCCTATGTATATTAGATTTCTATGGAACAACGATACTCACCCATTTTTAAAATTGCCACGAGCTATACTATACAGTTTCAAGGAGCGATTCACCATCGAACCGGGCCAGGGGGTGAAGAGGAAAAAATTCTTAAAATTTATTTCGCCAGAGTGGAGTGGAGTGCAATGGGGCATAGTCGTTGTGCTGAGTATGCAGTTACAGTTGCACGGCTATACTCAACCCCTCGTCTCGTCTCGTTCGCGCACTCTGGGAAACGTGAGCAACCCATGTGCGAATGCGGTAACCAACCAACCACGCGGGTGTCTGGCTTGGAGCATGAGGCTCGCTATATAAACGTGTATTTGGTTGCGAAACCACCCTTGTCCCAGTTGGGCGCTAGGTTTGGGACCCGCCACGTAAAAACCCCTTCCAGTGAAGAAGCAGAGCAATGCCTCGAATGAGAAGCCCCAGAAGAAGCGCTTGGAGCGCTATGAGCGTTCGGATGGTATGAACGTAAGGGCGCTGCCCCCGCCACGATATCAAAATCGTGCTTGGCGACTTAAATGCCAGGGTGGCCAAGGAAGGGATCTTTCGAACCACCGTCGGAAAATTCTGCCTCCACGACGAAACGTCCGACAACGGACTGAGGCTGATCGACTTCGCCGTGGCCCGAAACATGGTACTATGCAGTACTAGGTTCAAGAATAAAAAGATTCATCAAGCTACAGGTCTGTCTGCGGATCGAAAAACGAGAAACCAAATCGATAGTGTTGTGATAGACGGAAGGCATGCTTCCAGTGTTTTGAACGTACGTACACTCCGAGGCCCAAACATCGACTCAGACCACTATCTTGTTGCAGCCAAAATACGCACCCCGTGCAAAAAAAAATGCGCGCCCAAATATGCAAGGAAAGCTTAACGTCGAAAAGCTGCAATCCCAACAGACAGTCAATGCATTTGCTACTCGACTCTCACACCTGTTCTCAGAGAACACTCTTCAAGAAACCGACATACGCGAGAAGTGGAACCACATTTCCCGCTCATTAAGTACCGCCGCCAAAGAAGTGGTCGGATTTCAGCGAGGCCGAAGGAACAACTGGTACGATGAGGAGTGTTAGGAAGCTGCAGAGAAAAAAGATGCCGCCTACAGGGCCACGGTGCGATCGGACGCAGCGCGCGCTATGTAGGACCGCTTTAGGGATGTGAAGAGGGAACCAACACGTATTTGCGTAATAAGAAGAGAGAGACCGAAGTACGTGAGTGCGAAGAGCTTGAAATGCTGACCGACAGGAAGAATGGCCGAAAATTTTACCAGAGAGTTAGGCGACTTTCGGAAGGTTTCAAGACCAGGGCGTACTCCTGTTAGAACAACAACGGCGACCTAGTTACCGATGTTCAAAACGTACTTAAATTATGGAGGGAATGCTTTTCCACGCTATTGAATGGTAGCAGCACGGAAAGGTGTGAAGAAGAAGAACCCGAGCCCCCAGTCGATGTTCCTCCGCCTGACCATGACGAGGTACGAATAGCAATAACGCGGCTGAGAAACAACAAAGCTGCTGGAGCTGACAGCCTGTCATCTGAGCTATTCAAGTACGTTGGCGAGGGCTTGATAAGATGCATGCATCAACTCTTATGCAGAACATGGTCAGATGAACGCATACCCGACGACTGGAATTAAAGAGTGCTCTGTCGAATCCACAAGAAAGGCGTCCCCGCCATTCGCGCCAACTACCGCGGGATCAGCCTTCTAAGCATAGGTTACAAGGTCTTATCGAGCGTATTGTGCGAAAGAGTGAAACCCACCATCAATGAACTGACTCTGCCTTATCAGTGTGGTTTTAGGCCTGGCAAATTCACCATAGACCAGGTATTCACCATACGCCAAATCATGGAAAAGACCCGCGAGAAAAGGATCGACACTCACCACCTATTTGTTGTTGTTGTTAAAATAAGTTTCCTAAACACCGTTATGTCTGAATTTGCCCCCCCCCCCCCCCGCCCCCTCCTTCACACCTCATACGGCTGTGTAAAATGACATTGCGCAAAACCACCAGCTCCATCATAATTGGGAAAGACCTCCCCGAGGCGTTTGATACCAAACGAGGTTTCAGACAACAGTGACTCACTTTCGTGCGGCTTCTTTAATCTGATGTTGGAGAAGACAATAAGAGCTGCAGAACTGAACCGCTCAGAAACAGTTTACTACAAGAGCGTGCAATTGCTGGCTTATTCCAATCATTGGTAACAAAAGCCGCGAAGTCTGTTCTGCCCTTTCCAAGTTGGATAAGGAAGCAAAGCGAATGGGTCTGGTGGTAAATGAGGACAAGACGAAGTATCTCCTGTCATCGAACAAACAGTCAGCACATTCGCGCCTTGGCACCCACATCACTGTTGACAGTTACAATTTCGAGAAAGTAGAGAATTTCGTTTACTTGGGAACCAGCATTAACACCGATAATAATGTCAGCATGGAAATCCAACGCTGAATCACTGTTGCCAACAAGTGCTACTTTGGACTGAGTAGGCAATTCAGGAGTAAAGTCCTCTCTCGACGTATGAAAACCACACACTATAAGTCACTCATCATGCCCGTGCTGGTATATGGCGCAGAAGCATTGGCAATGACAATATTCGATGAGGCGGCTCTTGGAGTATTCGAGAGAAAGATTTTGCGGAAGATTTACGGGCCTTTACGCGTTGGCGACGGCGAGTACCGCAGACGATGGAACGATGAGCTGTATGAGCTTTACAATGACATAGACATAGTGCAGCGAATTAGAATCCAGCGGATCCGCTGGCTTGGTCATGTCGTTCGAATGGACACCAACGCTCCAGCTCTGAAAGTATTCAACTCGGAACCTGCTAGTGGTAGCAGAGGAAGACGAAGGCCATCACTGAGAAGGAAAGACCAGGTGGAGAAGGACTTGGCTTCACTTGGCATTTCCAATTAGCGTCAGTTGGCGCAGAAAATAAACGACTGGCGTGCTTTATTGAACTCCGCCAAAATCGCCTAGGTGGTTAAAACGCAAAATAAGAAGGAGAAGAAGAAACGCCAGATCATGGGGGAAATTTCAAGAACTTCTTCGTTGGGTTAGTTAAGATTGCCTTGGAAGTTTGCCTTCCGACCACCAAACCATAATATTAGCATATACATAAATGTGACCGTGAATTGTTGGTTAGTTTTGGGCGGGACGTAGTTCGCCGGGTCTGTTAGTCTATACTTCTATACTAATTATATAAAGAGAAATCCCTTTTTGTAACAGGTAATATCGCGAACGGCTGGTCCGATTTTCATGTATCTACTTCTTTCCGGTAGGTGGATCAGGGACCGGCTTATTGCCGGAACTAGCACAAATTATCCTTTTTTCCGGGAAGCGGACAAGAGGCCGATCTATTCGAAAACAACTTTTTATGGTCCGATATGCTTAAAATTTGGTACATACATAAGTAGCTTTTTGCCTAGATTAGCATATAGGATCCTTTTTTCCGGGAAGTGAACCAGGGGACGATCTATTCGAAAAACACTTATTTATGGTCCGATTTGCTTAAAATTTGGTACGTACCTACATAGGTAGCTTTTTGCCTAGATTAGCATATGAGACTGGAGCGATTTTCATGAAATTTTGAGTTTACTTTTTTCCGGTAGGACCGATCTATTTTTGTTATGGTCCGATTTGATTTAAATTTGGTAAGTAGGTAGCTCTTTGCCTAGATTGGCATATAGGATCCTTTTTTCCGAGAAGCGGACCAGAGACTGATCTATTCCAAAAAAACGTTTTTATGGTCCGATTTGCCTAAAATTTGGTACGTACATAGGTAGCTTTTTGCCTAGATTAGCATATATGATCCTTTTTTCCGGGAAGTGGACTAGGGACCGGTCTATTCGAAAAAAGTCGTATTTATGGTCCAATTTTCTTGAAATTAGCATATATGACCTTTTTCCGGTGAGTGGTCCAGGGACCGATCTATTCGAAAAAATCGCATTAATGGTCCGAATTGCTTTGAATTGGGTACTTAGGTAGCTTTTAGCCTAGGTTATCATATATGATTCTTATTTTTTTCGGGAAGTGGACCAGGGACCGATCTATTCGAAAAAATAAACTAAACTCAGATGATTCTATCTGTGTGTCAGAGAAAATAGAAACATTTCTATTTCGTACGTACGTGTATCTGCTTTGTACAGAAACAAATCTAATTTGCCTTTACACGATATGTTGACTTTTGCATATGTAAAAAGTGGCATGTACACATGCAAATACATATCGTGTAAGAACACCTTAACCAGACATTGAGTAACCGGCCCTTATTTGGTTTCCTCACACAGGGAGTTAGTGAAATACGATAAAAGGCACGCATAATGCACATTGCATGCATCTTAAAAGTGTGCATACTTCTACTATCTATAATTAACATACCGAAGTGGTCAAAAGGCCTAGCTTAGGTGAAAATGCTTCAGTTTAAGATAGAATTGACATTTAGGGCCGGTTGTTCAATGCCTGGTTTACACAAATCGGATGTAGAAGTTCCGGTTAAACACAAGGACTGCTTTATCGATTGCATGTTATATGCATGATGTCGAAATCGTCGATAATGATGTTTAACTGGGAGGTAGTGATAACCAGACATTGAACAACCGACCCTTAAAGAACATTTCTAACAGTTAGCGTTACCTCCAGTTAGCGTTAACTAGACATGGTGAAAACGGCCCTAAGGGCCGTTTTTTCAATGTCTGGTTTTCAGTACCTCCCAGATAAACACCATTATCGACGTAACCAATTAATCAACATTTAATTATTATTATCCGATTTTTATTTTTTAATCACAAATAATTATTTATTGATTTTTACTGATAGGAACTGTTGACTTGAAATTTTATAAGAGCACACCTTTTATCTTGTGTTATCTTCCTATAAAAACGGAACGTTTGAAATTATAGGTAGAAAATTGGTATGGAAATGAAATAAGATCGTTTTCACGCCGTGTGCATGTGTTATATCTACATAGGCATGTACATACTCATGCACGTTGCACCAACTAGATTAAAAATTTTATTTTTTCTTACCTTCGTAATTATAGCTCTGATCCAATACTTTTCGTGAAAAATCCTGTAAAACTGTCAAACAGCAAAATTACTCTCTGAAGTGAGAGTAAAAAGTGAGTAACAACAAAAAGTACGGGAACAGAAAAAAGAAATTTTCCTGTAAAAACGTCAACCAGTGATTGCTTGACACTTTTCATGATTTTACCAGAAGAAAAAGTTTGGGTAAAATCTTGCAACTTCATTCTCTACACAACTCTCCAAAAGTCGCTCTCATTTACAGGATTTTGGAGGATTTTGGAGTACGGGAATATTTTGCCTGCAACTTCCTGCAAGTTCGTGTAAAATCCTGTAAGTTCATGGAGTACTGGATCAGAGCTTATATTTCGATGAGATTGGAAAAGAAATGATTGTGTGAGTTTAACTTCAAAATAAAATTGCTTGCGAACGTCATAAATGCTCGAAACCAATAACACGGTGCTACAAAAAAATCACGAAATATACACGAAACAAAACTTAATGTAGGTTGTAGCATGATAAAAACATAGTAAGGTAAAACCGTTCTCTCAATTGGTCGGCCAAGATTTTTTTTTAAGTTTGCCAACATTTTAAAATCATATAAAATTGAGAGTAAAAAAAGGAATAGTTCAAAGTTGTTGTTATTTGAGATTGAAAATGAGAATGTGGGTGCAAAATTTTAAAATTAAACTGTTTGCAAACGTCAAGAATTTGAAAAATTCCTCTCAGCGGTTCTACCTTCCTATTTTTGTATCATGGGTTGTAGGTAGGATCAACTACAACATGAAAATAGGTTTCCTATAGTTCCTGAAACCTCCATTTTTATTTTATTTAAAACACCCGTTATTTTCATACTATGCACTTATCTAATAACAGCTTGACTAAATATTTTTCATCCGATTTTGAAAATCAAACATAGTTTGAAAAAGGAATTTACGTATATTCCTTTAAAATGATGGATAACAATATATCGACTGCTGAGTGGAAGATCGACCTATCTCGGCAGCCAGTTCGAAAACGCCCTATCTCAAAAAACTTTTCAAGAATGGCCTATTTCAGGAATTCGTTTCAAAAACGCCCTATCTCAGCTGCCGATTCAAAAACGCCCCATATCAGCATATGGATAACAATATATCGACTGCTGAGTGGAAGATCGACCCATCTCGGCAGCAAGTTCGAGAACGCCCTATCTCAAAAAACTTTTCAAGAAGGGCCTATTTCAGGAATTCGTTTCAAAAACGCCCTATCTCAGCTGCCGATTCAAAAACGCCCTAAATTAGCACATTTTCAATACATTTTGAAGTAAGATAGGGCATTTTTGAACCGAATTCTGAGATAGGGTGTTTTTCAATAAAATTCTGAAATAGGGCAGAACGCCCTAAAGTTTTTGAGATAGGGCGTTTTCCAACTGGCTGCCGAGATAGGACGATAGCAGTCGATATTGTTAGACTTAGTTTGTTGGTACTTAGTTTTCATCAGGTAAAATTTAAAAACCCCTATTTTTATACCCGAGCACACTTGTGTGCAAGGGTATTATAACTTGCACACAAGTGTGCTCGGGTATTATAACTTTGTTCGCATAACGCTTATTTGTAACAGCCTAAAAGAATCGGGATAGATATAGACAAATGTATACTTACATAAATGCACAGAATGAAAAGAGAAGTCGATTAAGCCATGCCTGTCTCTCGGTACGTCCGTCCGTCCGTCCGTCCGAAAACACGATAACTCGAGCAAAAATTTAGATATCTCAACGATGGTATATAGGTTGCTCTTTATCCGAGGTAGGTTGGTGTTGAAAATGGGCGAAATCGAACCCCTTCACATATAACGGTATCTTCGAAAAATGGAAAAACTACGATATTTCAGTAAATATTGGATACAAATTGTTGAAAATGAGTATGTGCAGTAGAATTTTTATAGAAAATAGTATTATTATGAAAGTTTTGGAAAATGGGCGTAACCTCGTCCCGTGATGAAATGCCGTATCTAAGTAGCCGCTTCACCCTTCCTTACCAAACTCGGTACCAGCTTTACTAAGGGTCCAGCTGTTGAAAATCTCTGAAATCGGGCAATAACCCCGCCCACTTTCCATATAACGGTAATTTACAGAAACTCAGAAACTTGGATAAATCAGTAACTACTGAAGCTAATTCACTTAAAATCCATGATTGCAATAGCCATTTATAAGAAAATTAAATAGATTCATACAAATTTCTGGATAATGGGCGTGGCGCCGCCAACTTATGACCACAAATGTGTATCTCGGTAACCGATTTATCAATTTCTACCAAACTCGGTGCACTTATTAACCTTACAAAAAAGCAATTCATTGAAAATTATTCAAACCAGTCTAAAATTATACCCGCTTCCCGTATAACGGTAAATTTTAATTATACGAAAACTCCGATATTTAAATAACTGAGGACGCTAATTTACTCCAAGTTAATACTTACAAGAATCTATTAACAATAAACAAGACTGCTATAAACTTTTAGGAATTGGGCATGGCGCCGGCCACTTTATGACTAAAAGGTATATCCCGGTAATCGCTTTACCGATGTCTATCAAACTTAGTTCAGTTAAGTCTTACTCAGCATATTATCGAAAACGTTTGAAATATGGAAAAAATACCACTGCTCATCATGCAAAGGTAGTTTAGAAAAAGTTGAAACGACGTTATTTTATACCTGTGCCTGTTCTTAATTTTTTCCACTTTGAAAACCGCCAAATTAAAACATTTCTATGAATGTTACCAAACATATTACATATTTTATTTTTCGCTAATTCTTTATAACAACAAAACTTCAAAACTCAGAGTACCAAACTTCGCGCAAAATTAAAGAAAATTATCTAAATTAAAAAAAAGACATCTCACTTTTTAATTACCCTCTTTAGGCAAAATTTGGGAAAGCAATTTTGTAGCCCGTTTAATTTTAGTATAACAAAGTGTAAGTTTGAAGATGCTATGAATCATCGTTGATTTTTGGCAATTATTATTTTTTTACGCTCATGCACGTTTTTTTCACATAAAAAGCGTGTTTGAGCACTCTTTGTATGGAGAAGATATGCAACACCTTTCACAAAAGAAAATTGTCAAAATTAAACGATCAGTAAGTTAGTGTTTTTTCATATTACGGATATACATACATATGCGTATGCAAAAGGCATGAAAACGATCTTGCTTCACTTCGATGCCGATTTTCTGCCAATAAGTGCAGAATTTCAAACGTTTCGTTATCGTTGGGTAAAAAGTAAAATTACAAGCCAACAGGTCATATGGTCTTGGTTGTATAAAGTTTTGAGCTTTATGTTGGGGGAAAGAAAATAAAAATCAGGTGTCAATCATTATTCTTGAGTGGAAAAAATAAAAATCGCAATATAATCTTTAAGGTATCCACACACCTACGAGATTCTGTCGCAACGAATCCGCACCGTTTTTGATGCTACAGACGTTACTACGTCGAAAACGCAAGAACGCACACATTAGGGATGGGTAAATTCGATATTCGAAGCTTCAAGATTCGAATTTTAATCGAACTTTAGCTCTAAAATGACGAATTTTTGAAATCGAACTTTGTGGTGCTAAAATTCGGATAAAATCGAATTTTTCTAGAAAAAATCGAATTTCGTCTTCATTTGCAAAAAATCAGCTCTGCAACTTTCTTCTTTCTGACAAAATTTGGCATCTCTGTGTGTGGCACCATATAAAAACCGATATTTTTGATGCAGCGAATGAATTAAAAATATACAAGAAAATGGAATAATTGGAACTTCGATAAATGTTTAAGTATTAACTCACAGTGAAATGTATTTATAGTTACACATCTCAGCTATACAAATTAATTCATAAAAAATAAATAATATTTCAGATGCTTTATGATCTTAAAACTTTATCTAATGTCTGGTTTTCATTATGTCGAAATAACTGACATCAAAAACTGCTTTAAATAACAGCTGTTCACTGTTACATCATAAAAACTGACCAAATGTAGATATCGCAGTGCATTTCAGAGGCTGTCGTCAAATTTTTTGTGGCAGGTCATTGACATCCCATTTTCCAACACTGATGTCAAATGTGAAGTGTAATTTTTTGCATGAGTCAAAATTACCGGCCGTTTAGCTATGGACAAACCAAAAATGTGGCTGGGTAGAACTCTTCATGCCCTTTTATCTATTTTGTTAATTGTTTACTTAAAGATCTCGCTTTAAAAAGCAAAATCATACGTTATCATTAAATGTAAAAGTATGTTCACATATCAATATTATCTCAATCAAAGCTCGTTTTTTAATCACCCCGTTTACACAGGCAAATTTCAGATTATTAGCCGTCAAATTTGTTGAAAATGAAGATAATCTCCTTATATGTGAACCTAGTATAAGACTTTTTTAATAAACATACGTATGATTGCATATGTATTTAACGTGAAGTATTCAAAAATTTCTTTGTTTTTTCTAAAGCAAGAAAAATAAATGAAATTATGTTATATGCCACAAAAAATTAGTTTCAATATGCTACATTTGCCAAATTTTTGGATTTTTTATATATTTTTTTGAAAAAAAAATAAATTTATTTATATTTATTTTTGGTTGTGAAGCAAAAAAGAGCGATATGGATAGTTAATCATATTAATATTAGTTCATCTGAATCTCTTTTTCGATTTGAGTTGTCATTCTTACAAACAAACTTTTAAATTTTCAGATTTTTTTTGTGAAAATTCGAAAAAATTCTAACTAAATCGAATTTGCACCACCAAATTTCGAATCGAATAATCGAATGGTTGGGCAATGTTCGAAATTCGGAAAAAATCGAATTTGAACCCCCCACTACCCATCCCTAGCACACATCTGTGCGATTTTATCGCAGTAAATCAATCAATCAATGTCAATTTATAGACAAACAAAAAATATTTTTCAACAAAAATAAACTTCTTAACTTTTCTACATCAAATATGTTTTGTTTTTTTTACGTTAAATTTTGTTTTAATATTGTTAAATCCTTCTATTGACCTTTTTCGTTATCAAAACGCTACAGTCTGCGATTTCGGCACGAGGAAAAGAAGAACTGCGCATGTTCGAATAAATCGCTGCAGCAAAATCGTATAAGTGTGTTGTTCCTCATTTAAAACTATGGTCGGCATTGTTGTAATTTTTGTCGGACCGACAGAATCGCATAGGTGCGAAAAAAATAAAAATCAAAAGTAATCCTTATGCTCAAGCAAGATTATAAAACTCAGAATCTGAGTATTATTCTTGAGTGAAAAAATAAAAATCGCAAGATAATCATTATTCTTGAGTGAAAAAATAAAAATTGAAGGATAATCATTATTCTCGATCAAAAAACTTAAAATCAAGGGGTAATCATTATTCTTGAGCGAAAAAATAAAAATCATATTTTAATTATTATTTATAATTTTTTTAGTAAAACTTGAAAAATAAAAATCATTGTAAATTACGGTATGACATACAAAGTTGGATAAGTGCGTATACATAAAATTGCTGTACGACACTTACAACATGTCGATTTTTTAATTCAAATTTAAAAAATGATTAATGATTATTTTTCATCCCAGTATACAATTGCACAAAATGAGCTGCAAGGTGGCGCTGGAGTCGAGTTATTGCTAAAAATCGTCAAGTGGAGTCACTCGGAGACAACAAGGATCAAAGTTAATTTCCTACCGTTAAATCAACCACCAGAACCATTGCGGTCCTTGCTTTACGCCGACTAAACAGAATAAAGATTATTCTTAATAAATGCCTACAAATACGATTGTAAGACAACTAAGGTATTTCGTCTGAAATAAGTCTATGTATATTGGATTTATGTGGACTAATGAAAACGTGGACTAGTTAGACCGTTGGACCAAATGTTTAAATAAAAAGAAATTTTAGGCGTGACGAAGTGCGCCGGGTCTGCTAGTAAGCTTATAAATATAAACTTATAATAAATGTTAAAAAAAAGCTTTTTATAAGCGTTTAAATATAAATTTATAATAAGTTTCAAAATAAGTTGCTTATAAGCGTATGAATATAAACTTACTAAAAATTTTCAAAATAAAGCTTTTTATAACCATTTATTTAAACGATATTTCATTAATAAGTCATACATAGATTGTTTAACATCTACCCGCCCTTATTGTAGCACCCTTTATATTAACACTGTGGAACATAAAAACAAACCTAGAGTGCGCATATATCAGGTTTGATAACTGTTGGCCATACGAACAATGCCACATACTCAGATTTACTGGCTCAATTCGTGTTCTCGAGAAAACAAGATTTCAGGATCCGAAAATCTGAGTATAGCGGCCAAATTTTTTTCTCCAAATTTTTAAATGTATCGTTTTTTGGTCTATGTATATTTGCTTTGTATGCTATTTTCAATAAATATCGGCCAAAAAAAGAAAAAAAATTTGGCCTCCGTACTAAGATTTTTGGATCTTGAAAACTTGTTTTCTCGAGAACTCAAATTGATCTAGTAAATCGGAGTATGAGGCATTATTCGTATCGCCAACAGCTATCAAACCTGATATATGTATCCGCACTCTAGCTTTTTGTACTCCACAGTGTAACATATGTAGTAACATCCAAATATTCTGTAACAAATGTGATATTGAAACTAAAAGAAATGCAAATTTTCTGCGGACTCATCTACACTGGCTAAAATATATATAGAGAAGAGACATTTTAGCATTTTTTGGCCACTTAAAAAAAAATATATGTACAAAAACATATAAATTGATGATAACACACAAACATTAAGGGCCGTTTTCACCATCTCTGGTTAAAACTAATCTCCAGTTAAACACCGTTACCGACGTTATCGACGCAATGTTATATGCATGGAGTCAGTAACGTCGGTAACGATGTTTAACTGGGGGTTAGTGTTAACCAGAGATGGTGAAAACAGTCCTAAGCATAAAAAAGTTAATTATTATATCTTGTTGCGTGCAGCAGCTTTCAATTACATGCGGTTATTGGCGAATTGGAAAAGCAGCTACATATTCCGCTTGATCGGCGCCATTCTCATGGATTAAGGTTTCTGAAAAAAATTTAATAACTTTTTAATTTAATGTAAAGGCAAGCAATGATAAGGAGGACGCATCATTTGAAGGCCCGAATGTTCCACCGATTAGCGCAGCGGTCCTTGATTGGAAGTAACGTTATGTTCAATTTGTTCTCCGCGGACTTCACTCTCCTTAAGAAAACTTATAATTTCTTTATGTTTAGGCCACTCTCCTTTTCACCTTATTATTTATTTATTATATTTTTTCTTCTAATAATTATGATTAAAATACATTTAAAAAACGTAAACACGCACTTACAATTGAAAAAATGTTATATTTACAGCTTCATACCGTTGGCATTTGCATTTCATTTTTAAGTGTAGGTGATTTATAAACATCCGCTCTCAACACTTAATAAAGGTTCATTTGAAAAAGCTTTAAATAAACTGAATATTAAAAACGCTTATTTAACGCTTATTATAGCAAACTTACTTAAAGTTATTTTTAAAAACATTTACTGAAATGCTTGTTGGGTACATTACCATGCGTAAAGTTCTGAATTTATGAGTACTATAAAGATTACTTACCAGCTTTGTCGGTTCTGCAATTCTTTCAAGTTGACTTTTATTGCTACTGCGTAATTAAAACCACTTACTTATTTCACAGTAGTTAAATTCTAATTAGGTGAGATTAAGCATACATGACTTCTTTGTACAAAGTACTTGACAAAAGCATAAAAATAGATCCCCATACAAACTACTATATGGACGATAATACATACGTAAGTATTGTATGTATGTATATCTTTAAGTTAGAATGAATGAAAAAATTCAAAATACATATGACCTTAGTCTAACCTTACTTAGAAATACCGAGCAGGTAATAAAAGTTCTGCCTAAAGTTGCTCAGTCCCTTTTTGGTGCGCTCTTCTTCGCGTAAATAACCCAAGCGCTGCTTGTGCAGTAGCCATTCTGCGTGTATCTTTGGATCTGCCGGACCCCACTTTGGACTAGGTGTTACGCCCTTTTTGATTGTCTAAGTTGGTGGAAGGAAATATTTTTACTTAAATACAATTGTAATTATAGTTGTATATCGTCGTTATCAATGCAAAACACGTTTTAATACTCTGTTAGCCACTTCGAGAATTCCTATCGAAAACTTAAATTTTCACAAAAATTAGCTTTTAATGTGTAGCAAAATCTTTATTTGATTTAAGAGCTATCCATGATATTAAATCCAGCTTTATTAGGGGATTCACAAGACGTTTTAAAGATTTTAAAATTTGTAAAACTTATCAACATAAAATAAATTTTTAGAGGATTACGGGTTAACTACATATGTACATCAAGCAGTTTTTAAATTGGTAGAAAATAAAAACATACATATGTACATATATTCTATGTGTATAATTGTCTCTTATTATAGACTGTAAAAGCTGTGACAGACGGCAAAGCTTATGCATATAATCTGGCATACATATGCGCATAATAATTTTGACCTCACAGACGGCAGTTATGCGGATAAACGAGACGCAAGGTCGTGGGTTCGAGTCCCACGGCCAATTAAATTTTCATGTTTTTTTTATTTTTTTTTTTTCATTCTTTTTTTTATAAGTTCTATATTTTTTTTACGTTGCTTTCAGTTAGATGTTGTTGACTTTTTATTAAAATTCAACTCTAAAAATTTAAATTAACTGATAGTAAAATAAAAAAAGTGATATAAAATAAAGCAAATGAAAACAAAATAAAGTAACATTAAATATATAGATCAAATAAAATAAAAAAAATATAAAATAAATAAAAACAAAAAAAAACTTCGCAATCGCTCCAACCGAGGATCGAACCTGGCAGCTACAGGCTTGTATCCCGTAACTTTTACCACTCGGCTACTGCGGACCTTTTCTTGCTTACTTGTAGAAAAGACAACAGCTGACCAGTGTTGTCAACGAAAACTGCCCGGATCCGAGTTAATTCCCAAAAATTTTGAGCATTTGTTCGGCTGCTTATGCGCATATTAAAGAGGAAAATGCATGAGTCAAAGCAAATAAAGGCTGGTTATGCAAATAATCGAGCCCGTTTGTCTACCGTATAAGTCCCCTACAACCATTTTTATTACATTGAAAAATGTTATGACTTGGACATTGCGACGCTTAAGATGTCTTGAAAATCCCCTATCTATGTACGTATGTATATACTTTTTATCATAGTAAAATCAAATTAACGTCGAGGATAGCCACGATGGAAATAAAGCGAAAGGCAATTTGAAAGAAAAAACTAAGGGCATATTTGGGTCAGAGACCCAAAACAAGTCTAAAATAAACCATGATAAAACAGAAGGTAGTTTCAATAAACAACTAATTGACGGATGTTGCTAGCACCGTTACCCTATTGTTAATATTTAAAAATAAATTAGGGAATTGCGAGATGGGAATTTCTTTCACAGTTAATGGGTGTAAATATTTTAGTCTTCTTAGATGAATCCATGCTCGGTGGCTCATAACCTCCGCCTAGGGCTGGGAACTTCATCCGGATTTTTCAACTATCCGGATTACCCGAATATTCGAATATACGGATACCTAAATGAAAAATCCGGTTACTCTGGAAGCTAAGATAATGGCTGAATTTCTTTATTCATTCTGAACGTTTGGACTACACTTTTTTGTTTATTTATTCTTAAGAACGTTCCTGATGATATGTTGACGTATATCTCAAAAGCATTCTGTTTATTCCGGCTGTGAAATGGGATTATCCGGAATGTATAAAGAAACGCAGCCAATATTTGGCTATCCGAATATCCGGATTTTTCATTATCAAAACGATATTTTCATTTCCCAATACCAGGCGCTAATAAATGTGTAGTAACAAGTTTTCTATTTCTATGCACAAAATCGTATGTATAAATTTTTAAATTTTCAAAATTCTACTTTGGAACGAATTAAAAAGTTCAAAAAACAAATTTATGCGTATAGAAAACTTGCTACTTCATATGCATGAGCGCCAGGTATTGGGAAATTAAAGTATCGTTTCGTAAAAATGAAAAAAAAAATATAAAATTGACCGCGAGAGTTTTTTCATGGCTTTAAAATATCATGGACGGAATAATGAAAGCTGTTACTGTACTTTTGGTCGTGGTGAATGCTTTACTAATTGTAGTATTTCTAAAAAAGTGATGACAAGAATAGTGCCATTTGTTTATATTGTGACAAAACGATACAAAACAAACGGTCAACTTCAAGTCCGTCAAGAGCTAATTCACTCTATCGTGTGCTTAACTCAGTAATCAGTTTGATGTATTGTGGAAAGATTTTCCGTCATCTCTTGACAAATTTGCTTTGGACACCGGTTTTCGTTTCAGTTTACATCACACTCCTACCCTGTCGAAAACACCAACAACGAAAATGAGAATATTTATCAGTTTGTTGATTTTTTTTTGGATATCCGAAAATACGAATATTAACCGGATCTTCGTAAATCCGGATATCCGAATAATTGCACAAGCGAATATTAACTGGATATCCATACTATCCGGATTTTATTCGTGTCAACGGATAATCCGCATGGATATCCGGATATTCGAATATGCGGATAGTCCCAGCCCTACCTCCGCCCCTACAGGACGGCCTACTGCTATCTATTCTGACAGCCAGGCTGCTATCAAATCTCTCAACTCTAACGGAACAACGTCCAAAGTAGCCATAGAATGCAGGAAGATTCTCAACCTGCTGGCATTAAAATGCTCCTTGACTATTGTATGGGTCCCGTCCCTGGACACAGGGACATTCTTGACCACTGCCTAGCCGACGAGCTGGCTAGGAGGGGGCGGAAATATCTGAAGTCAATTCTGCTCAGAATGCGGGCATACCTCTAACCTCCTGCAAACACAGAATAAAGGCGGAACTCGTCGAGGAGGTAAATATTAGATGGGCTGCCATACTACCAGGCAAATTTGGCGAAATATTAATGTAAAGCGATCGATAGCTCTTACCCGGCTGGACCGCTCCTCTCTCAGATTAGTAGTCGGGGTAATCACCGGGCACTGCCTGATGGGCACACACGGAAAAAGGCTAGGATACCCCACCAACGATTTTTGTCGCAGTTGCAGAGACGAGGAAGAGATGGAGACCGTTGAGCACTATCTCTGCCATTGTCCCGCCCTGGCCAACGCGCGCAACCAATTCTTCAACAAGTACTTTCTAGATTGCTTAGCCGATTTGAACTCGGCGAACGTCCTCGACTTTTTGTGCTATATAAAACGCACTCGATGGTTCAATTACTAAGGAAGGGTAAGAAAAAATGGCTTCGGCCAGTGGTATCACAACGGACTTTTCCAGCCCACGTGTGCTCCGCGCTCTGCGCGGGCAGCCACTCCGACCTAACCTAGACGAATCCAACCAAGTCTAGTATGAATATGTACATAAAAAGAATGGAATTTTACTTCGAAATACAACGGATAATGGCATATCTGCTTACGTTTATGGTATTTCTCACCTCTACCCCAAACTGAAAATTTATCTGTATGTACGCTCACTCCATTATATCTGCGTACACCCTTCTTTTTTTTTAATATTCACAAAGTTTTGTAAGCTATAATTTTTTTGTTATTTTTGTACTAAAGTATGGCTACATGCTACAGAGAAAATCATATAAATCAAAGTTTCAGTCTGGGCGTGTGTGAATCGGTAACAAAGTTCTATGGGGAAAGCTGTTGAATAATTATTTTACTATGGTGAGACAGTTTTGCCAATCTGCTGTGTGAAATGAAATATTTTTTGACAGCAGTAAATTTTTGATAACCGCATATTTATGAAATTAATATTTTAAGAACAAATCTACCATCGTTGATTGCAATTTATCAATTTAAGCTTTTATTTAACGAAAACTTACACACATCAACAATCTTTGCGATTGTCAAAATTTTGTATTCATTTGTCAAAAATTTTACTAGCCTCATGAGCTACTGAATTTTTATTCACCTTATTGTTGTCAAAAGTTTACTCTTCACACACGCTTTCTGCATACAAAATTAAGGAAAATTTAACGAATTTGTTCAAAATTTTAAACTTTTTACTCAGATTTTCTAAGAAATTTTCTGGTATGCAGTTTTATAGCACATTCAATTTTAGTATAACAGTGTACAAATTTGAAGTGGCTAGGAAATTGCGTTCATTTTTAATAATTTTTGCTGACGGCTCTAGGCATTTTTCTTCATACAAGATATGAGTGATTTTTTTTTTTATGAAAGAAAATACGTATTATTCGTTTCACAAGCGTTCTCCAAGTTGGAGGCTGCAAGAAAAATTCATTCCTTTTCTATGTTTTGACCAACACAGTTTTTCATTAGCTTTCATTTCGCGGCACTGCACTTTTGGAGAGTATGGTCTTGTTCTCGCTAATGATCTATGGTAGCAAAATGTTGAGAACATATGTACGTACGGATATCTTAGAAGCGCTGGAAGTTAAAAAAAAATTGTACCGTGTTCCCTGCAATGTTATTTTATATTTCTGCGCAACTCATTTTTCTTTTTATTATTTTAAGGAATTATTTTATTTTTTGCTGTCGATCAAATTCTTTTCAGAAAAAAAATTTATTATAATTTTCAATCTGGTAGCTAGATTTTGATGAAAATTTCATAATCCCAGCGAAAGTCAAATGGCTAATATGTCATTAAGTGAAACTACCTTCTTTTTTTCTACAATGGAATAAACTAATGGCGTTCTAGCATTTGTTTTGAATTCTGGTATTTGAAATGTAAAGTACTTTTGATCAGCTAGGCATAATGTCAAGGCGAGTTCATACAAGGTGTTTCATAAATAGAAAATTTGTATGCAAAGTAACTTCAGAAAGCTCTTTAAAGCTATTTTAATTTTTTATGAATAAGGACATAAAAAAGTACAACAAATAAATCATTTTGACAATCAGCACAATTGGGCTTGAAACCAGCCGCCAGCCGGTAACAATACTTTTTATGAATTCGCCTTGCATCATGTTTTTAACAATTTACCTATTCTTGTGTTGCCGGACCGTTGTCGAATTTTGTGACATTCTGACAAGTTACCCGGCATTTATAAGTAAACTGACAACATTAAACACGACCAGCTTTGTTTAGGTCAATACTAAGTATAATACCGTTATGCGCGCGATTTTTTTATGCATTAACAAAACCATATCACCTTTCTGAGGTTTTAGACCAAGCCCTGCCGTATGTAAGAATTGCCTTTAAATATAAAATGGTTTGATGTACATTTTGTTGTATTAAAAATTTTCGTATTTGTCATTAACAACGATGATATAAACATAATTTTATTTTTCATCACTACCTTTCCAAAAGAGATATCTTTGTGTGTAGATAAATACCAAACACCCCATAGGGGAAATTGGAGAAAGCCTATCACAAGTAACACCCAACCAGAAACTGTAAAGGAATGCTAATTAGATTTTTGTATTTAATTTCATTAATATATATGTATGTATGTATTTATGTATAAAAACAAAACGGTGAAGTCAAAAAAAGTTAAAGCTGAAAATAGATAAATTTATTCAGTGTGTGATATTAGTGGTATTCATCTAAACCGATAACTTTATCAAGCAGATATTCTTATAAATTTAAGCACTCTGTTATCTGTATCAGTAATTTTATACTACTAGCACGAGGATTAAGAAATTTTAGAAATGACCTCACTAAATGCGAAATAATTATATTTAGACGAGAAAATATTCGTTTAAATAAATATCTAACATAAAGGCGATTTATTTGAAGCGAGTTAAAAGGCAGAATGTCTGTTTGTGTATGAATTCATTTGTCACTGCTACCAAACTGTGCGGCCAAATTATCAGTGAATAAAACAAAACGGAACGGATAATAAATTGAACTAGATTTGCGGTCAAAATTTGTATAGAAGCTCGTTTACACATTTCGAGATCCGCATACAAATTTTGACCGTTAATTTATAAGGTTTACACAATTAAAAGTTTATACGGTTTATAATGTATTTATAAGGTTTGATGAATACCCTTATTATTATTTTGTATGTACATATATCCAGATGTTATACTTACTTTCAACAGAAGTAGGATATGACCATGTTGCATAAGTTAACGGTTCCATAACCACAAGGGAATAAATAAATATTACCGCCAAAAGTATTGGAGTTATTATACCCCAACAAAGGCGCCAGTAAATTGATACTTTACGGTTGGTCATGAATTCCACGTCATCACAAAAGTTGCGAAGCCCTAAATAAATAATATATGTACATATGTATGCATTAGAGATATTTCGAATGTCATATCTTTCACATTCGCGAATACGAATGCGAATGCTAATGTTAGGAATAACACTAAAAAAAGCTATAATTAACAAATTCATCGTTTTATAAATTATTATAACATTGAACCAGTGCTTAACCTATGCAGTGTTTTAATCTATTAGTCAAAGTTCAAAAGGGGCATATTAAATTTCAGAAAAAGTGATTTTGTTGCCTTTTCTCCCATAAGGCGATTTCTTAGAGGCTCGTATATAAGGCCGGCTGCACTGAACAATTGCTCACTTTCGACAATTAAAATACAAAATTTAACTAGTGGTGATTTCGTTTCATCCAAAAAATGTGGCCCTTCTCCGGTGCAAAGGAGCATGTTTTTGCCTTCTTGTCCGTGTCTAGCTCACGCGATTCATAATATTGTCCTCTTAAGCAACTATAATGGTATTCACCAAAGTGAGCAAGAGGCCTGGCAGTCTAGCAAAAGAGCAGGTCAGCTCAAGCAACCAATTTTTGCTAGACCGCCAGGCCACTTGCTCAATTTGGGGAATATCACTTATCTGATTTACTCCTGACAAAACATCAAAGGGTAGGGAATGTGCCTTTTTTGTCTTACAAGAATGTGACATTTTAATAAACAAACAAAAATTTTTTCACCCTTGGCCTTTATTTTGGAATCGAACACGAAAAGAGAAAGGGCAAACAAAAGGCGAAATATAGAGGAAAAAGTGCAAACATTAACAAAAAATGCGAGCACATTTGAGGGCGCCCAATTAGATCTAAATATTTCTATATAAGAGTTGTTTTGCCTGTAAAATACAAAACGTTAAATTGAAACAACCCTGCAAAAAATGCGACTAATCCGGGATGACTCCGGGAGCAATCGCAAAGGAACATGCGACTAATACCACTTTCGATCACTTCATATGGAATGAACTGTTCGCTTTTGTTCGAACATGTCCTATGAAGAGACTAACCCCCCTATTATGAATTCGTACGATGCACGATAGACCCTTGTATTGTGAAATTCTCAGTGTTGCCACAAAAACAAATACCAAACTCCTCCAAAACAAATGAAAAATCCTCAGAATCCGGACTAATTACTCAATATTTTCTTATTAGAGATATGTGTATTGTGTACTGCATACTATTTACAGGTACTTAGTATAAAAATTAATGACATTCTCCAATTCAATTGGTACATTTGTTCTTGCGGTTCAAACAAAATATCACCGTTGTTTTTTATGTCTTGGTATATAATATTGTATATAATATTGCTGCAACTATATCAGTGATCAATCTTGTCCTCAAGTCAGTCCTACACATTTTAAACTACTAAGTATACGTTCTACTGAAGCATTAGAAAGGGGCTTTATTAGCAATGCAGATATATATATTTTTTTTTAATTGGGAAACTTATATGAACCTGAAGAATCTTTTAATTCAAAAACTTTTTTCCTACAATTTTCTGGATCTAATGAAGAATCAGTATGAATATCCTTATGATCGAACAATGCGTGTTCTCTCGATTCGTTACCGAGATTTTGTAAGTTCAAAATACATAAGTTGGAAATATAACGATGGAATCAAAAAAATTATCGATAAGATCGGTGAGATACGAATGAAAGCGGGCGTGTTTTGGCTGCGCTCCGCGATTTTTTATGTGTTTCGGGCTTGTTTGGCCTATTAAAGGGCCAAAGCTAATGCACGCTTAACTTAAGGCGATCAAGACAGTGACTTTCTTCTTTAAGCTAAATTGCTAAAAAAAAAATAAAATAAAATAAAAATAAAACTAAAACAAAAACTAATTATTAAATTAATATGCCCTGTGTTTCTGGTCAAAGAGTCGAAAGAAGTGCTAAAGCAAAAGTGCAATGTGCCAAGTGCAATGACTTTTTTCATTTGGGATGTGTTGGTGTCACGTCAGCCGATGTGGAATTCCTACTTAGCTCGGCAAATCATTATTTTTGCAAAATCCCGATGTTCGTCGCAAATCTCTCCGCACACCTCCTCCTGTAGATGAGAATGTGGTATTAACAAACGATACTCACTCGTATAATTCGTTGTTGCCGCAACTCGAAGTTTGTAGGAGAGAGCACGACGAGGAAAGGAGAGGGGCACCGAGTTGCTCGTGCTCGGGCAACACGCTTTGTGCTCTCGTTCGTCTGTGTAAATTGAATTAGCGGTTCACAGTTGACAACAACAATTGCACACACAAAAATCGCCGTGTGTAAATGAAACGAGCAACACCAAAAGGGAATGTGAAAAA
>NW_023458556.1:108967764-108968979 GCF_013731165.1 Rhagoletis pomonella | reverse complement strand
TATCGCGATCTTCGGGACTACTTCGAGGTTTTTGGGCTATTTTGGGAATTTTTGGAACTATTTCGGGTTTCTCGAGTCTACTTTGAGATTTTCAGGATTTTTCGGACTATTTCAGAATTTTTGGGACAATTTCGATATTTTCGGTTTTCCCGGGAATATACCAGGATTTGTGGGACTACTTCGGAACCAATTCGGAATTTTCGAAACGATTTCGGGTTTTAAGAGATTCTCGGTATTCTCGGCTCTAAATCGAGATCTACGGGACTACCTCGGAATTTTTCGACTATTTCAGGGTTTTCGAGACTTCTTCGGTATAAGCGGTATTAATTTGATGTTTTTGGAACTATTTCGGGTTTCTCGCGACTTCTTCGGGAAGAAGAAATCCCGATATAGTCCCGGGAACTCCGAAAACCTCGGAAGTAGTCTCGAAAAACCCGAAATAGTCCCAACAATTCCTAATTGGTCCCAAAAATACCGAAGTAGTCCCGAAGATCCCGATATAGTCCCGATAACCCCGAAAATCTTTAAGTAGTTTCGAAACCCCGGAATAGTCCTGCAAATCCCGAAAAACATCCCGAAATAGTCCAAAAGTATCGAAATAGTCCCAAAAATCCTAATATATTCCCGAGAACATCGA
Source organism: Rhagoletis pomonella (assembly GCF_013731165.1). Lineage (NCBI taxonomy): Eukaryota > Metazoa > Arthropoda > Insecta > Diptera > Tephritidae > Rhagoletis > Rhagoletis pomonella. The sequence goes on along the minus strand of NW_023458556.1, from coordinate 108,968,342 downwards.
AAATCTCGAAGTAGTCTCAAAAAACCCGAATTAGTCCCAAAAATACCGATATATTCCCGAGACCACCGAAAATCTCGAAGTTGTCCCAAAACTTCCGAACTAGTCGCAAAAATCCTGAAAATCTCGAAGTAGTCTCGAAAAAACCGAAATAGTCCCGAAAATCCCGACGTAATCTCGAAGATCCCAATATAGTCCCGAGAACCCAGTAAATCTGGAAGTAGTCTCGAAAAACCCAGAATGGTCCCGAAAATTCCGAAGAAATCTGGAAATAGTCCAACAATCTCGAAATAATCCCGCGGATCCCGATATTTCTCGAGAATCCCGAAAATCTCGAAATAGTTTCGAAAAACCGAGAACCCCGAAAATGTCGAAGTAGTCTCGAAAAACCCGAAACAGCCCCAACAATACCGAATTAGTCCCAAAATCCTGAAAAACCTGAAGGAATCTCGAAAAACCCGAAGGAGTTCCAAAAACTTCGAATTAGTCCCAAAAATCCCCAAGTAGTCCCGAGAACCCGAAAATCTCGAAGTAGTCCCGAAAATCCCGAAGATTTTCGTGGACAATACCGAATTAGTCCC
>NW_023458556.1:108961142-108967664 GCF_013731165.1 Rhagoletis pomonella | reverse complement strand
AAATTCGCCATCAACACCACCTTGTATAAATTCGCCTTTGTCTGATTATGGCAACGTAACGTAACTTATGGCTCTCTTAAAAATTCTGTTAAATGGGTGTTGCTTATAATTGAACAGCCGAAACTTAACGTAACTTAATGCCACGTCGAAATCTGGTTCATTTTGATTCTCTAAGTTCTACGTTCAGTTAAATTGAGTTAAGTTACCATAATCAGGCATAATCATTTTGACAAAATACGCAGTTTCAAGGCGAATTTATGTTGTCCAATCAGCTGATTTCTTCTTCTTTCCTTCGCCTCACATGTATTTTGTTTTTGCTTTTACTGATTTGACAGCATTCCCCTGAATAGCAACAACAAAATACATGTAAACTTTGAGGCGAATTGAGATTTGACATTTTGCCCCTGATACAAAATACATGTGGTTGTTGTTTGTTGTATTCTTGCTACCACCTTGTATAAATTCGCCTTGCGCAGTTTTATCCTCTTGAGTAGACATGGGCACTTTCTTGCCCGCGAACAGGGTTGCGTGATTTCAAATCCTTTTTGATTTAAAATCCGCCTTTAATTAACAAATATATTTGATTTGTGAATTGGTTTGTTGACCAAATAAAAAATAAAATTTATTTGTAATTTGATTTGTCAACCAAATAAGAAATACAATTTAGTTGTGATTTGCTTGGTCAAGCAAATAAAAGATAAGTTTTATTTGTGATTTGCTTGGTCAAGTAAATAAAAGATAAGTTTTATTTGTGATTTGCTTGGCAAATAAGAAATAAAATATATTTGTGATTTGCTTGGTCACCGAAATAAGAAATCAAATTGATTTGTGATTTGATTTGTAGAGCGAATCAATTGGATTCGTGATTTTTTAGCTAAATATAACTTTTTTATGCAGCACAAATGCGATATTCAAGTATCTTCCAACTTCGAGTTCCACGAAAATCTTCGGAATTTCGGAATTGCTTCGAGATTTTTGGGGTTCTCGTGACTACTTGGGGATTTTTGTGACTAATTCGGAGTTTTTGGAACTCCTTCGGGTTTTTCGAGACTTCTTCAGGTTTTTCAGGATTTTGGGACTAATTCGGTAGTGTTGAGTTCGAGTTTTTCGAGCCTGCTTCGAGAATTTCGGGGTTCTCGGGATCTTAGAAACTACTTCGGGATTTTTGGAACCAATTTGGAATTTTTGGGGTTTTTCGAAACTATTTCGAGATTTTCGGGATTCTCAAGAATATATCGGGATCTTCGGGATTATTTCGGGATCGTTGGACTATTTCGAGATTTGTTCGGGATTTTCGGGACTATTCTGGGTTTTCCGGGACTACTTCGCGATTTACGGGGCTCTCGGGACTATATTGGGATCTTCGGGATTACGTCGGGACTATTTCGGATTTTTCGAGACTACTTCGAGATTTTCAGGAATTTTTTCGACTATTTCCGAGACAACTTGGAAATTTTCGGTGTTCTCGGGAATATATCGGTATTTTTGGGACTAATGCGGGGTTTTTGCGACCACTTTGAGATTTTCTATGTCTCGGGAATATATTGGGATTTTTTGGACTATTTCGGTACTTTTGGACTATTTCGGGATTTTCGAGATTTCTTCGGGATTTTCAGGACTATTCCGGGGTTTTCGAAACTACTTGGAGATTTTCGGGGTTCTCGGACCTATATCAGGGTCTTCGGGACTAATTCGGTATTTTTGTGACCAATTAGGAATTTTTGGGACTATTTCGGGTTTTTCGAGACTACTTCCGAGGTTTCTCGGAGAAGTCTAGAGAAACCCGAAATAGTTCCAAAGGTAGATCCCGATTTAGAGCCGAGAATCCCGAGAATCTCTTAAAACCCGAAATCGTTTCAAAAATTCCGAATTGGTACCAACAATCCCGAAATAGTCCCATAAATCCCGATATATTCCCGTGAAAACCGAAAATATTGAAGTTGTCCCAAAAATTACGAAATAGTCCGAAAAATCCTGAAAATCTCGGAGTAGACTCGAAAAACCCGAAATAGTTCCAAAAATTCCCAAAATAGCACAAAAACCTCGAAGTAGTCCCGAAGATCCCGATATATTCACGTGAACCCCGAAAATCTCGAAACCCCCGAAATAGTCCCAAAAATTCCGATATATTCCCGAGAAACGCGAAACCCTCGGAAGTAGTCTCGAAAATCCCGAAATAGTCCCCAAAATTGCTAATTGGTCCAAAAAATACCGAAGTAGTCCCAAACATCCCGATATAGTCCCGAGAGCCTCCAAAAATCCAGAAAAGTTCTGAAAATACCGTAGAAATCTCGAATTAGTCCAGCAATCCCGAAACAGTCCCAAAAATTCCGAAATAGTCCCAAAAATCCTGAAAATCTCCAGGTAGTGTCGAAAAACCCGAAATAGTCCCAAAAATCCCAAAGCAGTCCAGAAGGTCCCGATGTCGTACCGAGACTCCTGAAAATCTCGAAGTAGTTTCGAAATAGTCTCAAGAATGCCGAGAAAATCTCCAAAATCTAGAAGTTATCCCAAAAATTCGAAAATACTCCCAAAAATCCCGATATAGTTCCAAAAATTCCTAATTGGTTCCAAAAACATCGAAGTAGTCACGAAGATCCCGATATAGACCCAAGGACCCCGAAAATCTCGAAGTAGTCCCGAAAAACACGGAATAGCCCCGAAAATCCCGAAATAGTTCAAAAATACCAAAATAGTCCCAAAAATCCCGATATATTCCCGAGAAACCCGATATTCTCGAAGTAGTTCGACAAACCCGAAATAGTCCCAAAAACTCCGAATTGGTCCCAAAAATCCCTGAGATCCCGAAATAGCCCCAAGAGCATCGAAAACCTCGAATTAGTCTCGAAAAACAGGAAATAGTACCAAAAAACCCAAAATCCCGAAATAGTCCAAAAATCCCGAAAACCCCCGAAAGAAAATCCCGAAGAAATAGTCCCAAAAATACGGAATTAGTCCCAAAATCCTGAAAATCCAGAGAAAGTCTTGAAAAATTCAAAATAGTCTCAAATATCCCGAAGTAGTTGCGTTGCCTAAAAGGGTATTATTTAGCTGAAAAATCACAAATCAATGATTCGCTCTACAAATCAAATCACAAACCAATTTGATTTCTGATTTGGAGGCGATTTAAATAAATTTTATTTCTTATTTGTTCGACGAATCAAATCACAAATAAATTTGATTCCTTATTTGGTTGACCAAGCAAATCACAAATATATTTTATTTCTTATCTGCTTGACGAATCAAATCACAAATAAAATTTATTTTTTATTTGGTTGACGTTCAAATCACAAACAAAACTTATCTTTTATTTGGTTGACCAAGCAAATCACAAATAAAATTTATTTAGGATTTGATGCGGCTTTCAATTCAGAAATAAATTTGATTTATGGATTTGTGATTTGACTAAATCAAAATCACGCAACCCTGCCCGCGAAGCAGCGAAAGTGCGAGCGCGGGCTAGAGAAAGGGAAAAGCAGTTTACGGGAGGAAGGGTATGAAATAGAGCTGTAGCAAACCGTATGTATGCGTTACTGAGTAACGAATACAACCCCTGACTCTAAGTACCGAATCGTTACTCACATAATAATCTCGTTACTCGCATGTTCCGTATATGCACCATCATCGTGAATTAATACAACACAACATATTATGCGGTAACCAGTGTTGTGAGTAATTCCTCAAAACGTGAGGAATTTCGGGTGCGCTTGAGTATTTTTTGAGGATTTTGATTTTGAGGATTTTTTGAGGAATTTTCTCTCGATATATTTGCAGATAACAAATGCAACCATGTTTTACACATCAGATTTGTTAAATCGCTCAGCAAATTTTTGAACAAAAAGCTTTCCGAAGTTTTAAATATAAAGAGCGAAATACACTACATAAGCGGCTTGTCAAACATTCTTCAAACCTACTTTTCCCATTTCGCCATACACCATGCAAACATGACTTGTTCAAGTAAAGAATTTTAGTTTTCTTCCGGTTCACAATGTAAAAGGGTTTGGTTTTCTTCGATTTTTATCTCTTGCATCCTCATTCGGTAAAAATTCCGTTGCAAATAAGGCGATTTTATCATACACAACGTAAGCGGTTTGATCAAACGTCAACATGGGGGCCAGAAAATCAAACAATTTTGATTTTTGTTCACATTTCTCGGCTTGTCAAACCTTCAAACACCACCATACGACATAAATAGCTTTAAGGAAAGGGATATTTCGCTTGGTTTGTCAAGCCGCTTGTGTGGTGTTTTTCGCTCTTAAGCACATCTGCATTTGCTGCTAAATATTTTATTTATTTATTTCAAGTCTTTGAATACAAATATTCTTACAGACTGCGTATAAAATCTAAAACTATGTAGAATTAATGCTAAATTAAAACTAACATACAAATAAGATGGAGTGAACGGGCAATTAATGGCTATTGGTGTATCTGGGAAAAGAATTGACGTAGATAGTTGATTGAAGTGGCACTAGGTTGCAAGAAATCAACATCTAAGGCATTGAAGACCGAATTTAATTCTGCACAAGTACGAAATATAGGAGAATTTGCACCATAGTTGGTTCTGGAGAAACCAATATTAAAAAATTCAGAATAACGAAGTATTCTGGACGGGACATTGAACGCGATTTTATCTAGAAGGGTGGGGCAATCGATCGACCCATTTATGAGTTTGACAACAAAAGAGCAGGCTAAAAAAGATCTCCTATTTTCAAGGGTATCTAGGCTGATTAGCAGGCACCGAGAGTGATAAGAGGGCAATGGTACAGAAAAGTTTAAAGATCGGAGAGCAAACCGAAGAAAAACTTTTTGAACGCGCTCTAAGCGGTAGGATAGAGTCTTACTGTAAGGCCTCCAGATAAAAGATGCGTATTCTAACATTGATCTGACAAACGCACAAAACAGAACTTTATGTGTGTAAGGATCTGTGAATGCTGAACAATTTCGTCGAATAAATGCTAACTTTGAGTACGAACTTGAAAGTTAACTTGGAATCAAATACAACGCCGAGGTCTTTCATTTCAGCTACGGACTGTAAAGCTGAACCAGCGATACAATACGACGTATGCAAAGTATTTGTGTGTTTAGCAAACGTCACATGAAAGCATTTATTAATGTTAAGCATCAACTGATTTTTACAACACCAACCATGAAGTCTGTCCAATTCAGATTGCAAATTAGCAGAGTCTAATGAATTTTTTATGGATGCAAATATTTTGAGATCGTCAGCATATAGCAGGAAATTGGCGAAGCTAAAACAGGACCCAATGTCGTTTATAAAGAGAACAAAGAATAGGGGTCCAAGTATGCTTCCTTGAGGAACACCAGAAGAAGCAAAAAAGGCTGCGAAATAGCATTGTCAACAACAACAAAGCATTTCCTATTAGATTAATATGATTTAATTCAGGATAGAAATGCCGAATGAAAACCAAGTGAGGCCAGCTTCGACAGAAGTATACGGTGTGATACTTTGTCGAAGGCTTTCGAGAAATCAGTATAGATCGTATCTATCTGGAATTTATTTTGAATTGCGGAAATGCAGTAATCTGTGAAAATAGCAAGATTGGTAACTGTCGAACGGTTAGAGACGAACCTATGTTTATTTGTGGAAATAAGGTTTTTTACAGCAAAAGATAGCTTACTGTTTACTACTATCTCAAATAATTTGGAAACTGAAGATAATTTTGACATTGGTCGATAATTACGGACGTCATTTTTATTCCCACTTTTAAAAATAGGAGTTACTAGTGTATGTTTCCAGTCTTCCAAAAAAGTTCCGGAGGCCAAAGATAAATTAAATATAAAAGAGCTGAGAAACCGTCTGAATCCGTTTGAGACGATGGCTTAAGAGTTCCAATGCCTCTAAAAACATCCTCAATAGCAAAGCTTAAAAAGCCGAAATTGAGCACCGAGTCATTCGGACAATATGTGTTCATAATGTCCAAATCAGAGTCGTTGACGAAATTAGAGCGGAAAAATTCCGCGAAAAGATTAGCCGAGAGTTGGCAGTAAGAGTGTTATAAAAAGCGTTGGTTGGGATTGATGAGCAGGACTTTCTTGAGTCAATAAAACTCCAAAAAGATTTGGGATTTGAGATAATGTCGGCTTCAAAATTGTAAATATAGTTTCGATATAGAAACTTATTTAAACAATTAAATTCATTTAGAAAATTCCGGTACTTTAGCAAATGTGTGGGATCTTTAGATGATTTGTACATCTTGCAGAATTTATTCTTCAAATTCTTAAGACGTTTCAAGCGTTTAGTATACCACGGTAATTTATACAACCTTTTTTTTAGAACGGGAGTGTACTGCAAACACAGCTTATATAAAATTGACTTAAAAATACTGTAACACGAAGCCACATCACTGTCAAGGAAAATATCAGTCCAATCTATGTTTAATAAATCATTGTTCAAAGAAGAAAAATCACAGGCTTTATAATTGAACTTGGCACTAAGATCATCTGGTAGAGTAGTAAATTTATAGAACTCCAACTCAAGGTTGAGAGGGACGTGATGCATTA
>NW_023458556.1:108948113-108961042 GCF_013731165.1 Rhagoletis pomonella | reverse complement strand
AAGTACCGCGGCGAAAATCTAAATTCGCCATCAACACCACCTTGTATAAATTCGCCTTGAATCAGACCATAAATCAGTGGCAGATAGATCGTCTTCTTTTTTCTTTTATAAACTCTCTTAATTTGGCCAGTTCAATGCGAATTGGTACGGTTTCCTGACGTACTGATTTTATCAGTACAGTACTGATTTTTCAACTCTTGTACTGATTTAATTAATTTCTTCAATCAGTACGCTAATGTCCTGATTTTTAAAATGTTTTACTGATTTTTACTGAATTATTAATTCAAACAAAATAATTTAGGATTTTCTTAAGGTTTTTACATAACGTTGGAGCTTCCTTAAACTGTACTGTAAAAAGTAAGAAGAAAATAATTTAATTATAGTTGACATGTTTCAGATAATGTTTGATATGCCCAAGAAATTAATACAACAAAAAGATCAATCATTTTACGGGCATATCGCCGGGTCGTTACATGCCAGTTGCGATAATAATATTATGATGCAGCTTAAGTTATTCAAAAAGAAGGCTGACGATTTTTTGTCGTGTGTTGTTAGTTAACTCGAAAATAACTTTCAGCTTAATAACAACAAATTTTCCTATAACTTACAATTATTTTTTCACAATTTACTGACATTGTTAAAGAGTTGTGCATGCGTAACATAGAGTTAGATACACTTTTTAGCGAATTCTCAGTCCTTCAAAGTTTTTGCGTAGTTGAAAAAAATAATTTAAGCCATGAGGAAATATAGATGAAGTCCTTGAATAGTGGTACTTTTCCTCAGTTTGAAAGAAATATGTAATTTAGTTTTCTTTCAATACCACACTCAAACGAAGCAACTGAGAGGATCTTAAGTATATAGCATGATAAAAATATAGTAAGGTAGAACCGCTGAGAGTCACTTTTGAAATTCTTGACGTTTCCAAACAATTTAATTTTTAAATTTACTCACAAACTCACACACACATTTTCATTTTCAATCTCAAGCAACAACAATTTCGAACAATTTCAATTTTTTATTTTTACTTTTATATGATTTTAAAATGTTGGCAAACTTCAAAAAAAAATCATGACCGACAAATTGAGAGAACGGTTCTACCTTGCTATGTTTTTATCATGGTATATAGTTTCCTTCCTGGCGAAAAGAGAGAAATCGGCTTCTAATTAAAATTTTTTTATTTTTGATATTTTTCTTGAGCTTTGTACCACGATTGTTTATTAGGAAAGATTGAAAAAGCAACAAAGTCTAAGCGATAGAAGTTATAGCAGCTATTTCGGAGATCACCACATCTCCTCATCAGACTTCTTTTTTTTTTTTCTAGACTTCAGCAGGGATCGAACATGCGTCATCGATGTTCAAAGTCAGAAGCGTTAACCACTGAGCTATGTACATCCCGTAAACTCTTGTTGCTAATTCATAGCTCAGTGGTTAAACGCTTCGGACTTTGAACATCGATTACGCAGGTTCGATCCCTGCTGAAATCTAGAAAAAAAAAGAAGTCTGATGAGGAGATGTGGTGATCTCCGAAATAGCTGCTATAACTTCTACCGCGATTTTGTTGCTTTTTCAATTTTTCCTAATAAAAAATCGTGGTACCAAGCTCAAGAAAAATATTAAAAATAAAAATGTTAATAAGCCACAATAACATTGACAAATACATAGTTTAGGAAGAGCCTGCCTGAAACTATACAACAAAGCAAATGGATGTATAGAATTGACAACAACAACCACGCTGTCGAGTTTAAATAGCGGCAAATCAGCTGCACTTGATAGTAGTTGGTTGAATAAGGAAAAAGAATTTGCAACAAGAGTTTACGGGATGTACATAGCTCAGTGGTTAACGCTTCTGACTTTGAACATCGATTACGCAGGTTCGATCCCTGCTCAAGTCTAGAACAAAAAAGAAGGCTGATGAGGAGATGTGGTGATCTCCAAAATAGCTGCTATAACTTCTACCGCTTAGACTTTGTTGCTTTTTCAATTTTTCCTAATAAACAATCGTGGTACAAAGCTAAAGAAAAATATTAAAAATAAAAATGTTAATAAGCCACAATAACATTGTCAAATTGTTTAAAGTGAACTTCAAATTAAAAGTAATTTTAAAATGAAATTTATAGAATTCTTTGACTATTTAAACACTGAAGATGGATATGATCTCATTATTGCTATTCAAAAATCTCATAAATATAAAATAATTTATTGGCCTCTGTTTACAATGATATCAACACTGATGTTAAAATGAATAACACTTTTATTTTTTATGAACTATATTCTATTTATATACCAAAATGGTGTTAAAAACAAGTTCTCTGGCACTTTAAAGTAATATCTGTTACTTACATTCATAATTTTGCTTAAATAAAAATGTACTGAAAAGTACTGATTCTTTTAGCAAAAAACAGTCTAACGTACTGATTTTGCGCATAAAAAATCTGGCAACCCTACGAATGGTGTGGCCGTCTTACAGGAACTTTCTTTCAAAAACCTAACCAAAATTTGGGAAGAAGGTTGGACGGTTTCATTACTCTCTCACATAAAGGAGTCACGATTTATATTTTTTCCGAAAAAATGTCTTACGAGAACTTGCTTTCAAAAACCTAACCAAAACTTGGAAAGAAGGTTGTACGGTTTCATTACCTTTACACATAAAGGAGTCACGATTTAGATTTTTTCCGAAAACATTTCTTATGAGTAATTCTGGATTTTTGGATAGCGTATACGCCACTATTGCCTTTGCTGAAAAAATGTACATATATATGTTTTTTGTAGTGTGTAGTTTACAGAGGACAGGTGTTGCCTCAATTCCATTATTTCCTTAACTATCTGCTAATGGGACATCTTATTAGATTTAAAACAAATTAAAAGGAATTCGAAGACTGTGCAATATATTGTATTACGTTTGAGTGATATTTTCTGCCGCGGTGTTTTGTGTAGCTGCTAGTGACGCAGTTTCCCAACTAAAATTGAAAAAAGTAGAGTTTCGAAAAACTAAGCTTTTTTAATTCTTATCAAAGAGTTAGCTGAATACCAATATAGAAAAATTTTATGTTTCTGTGCGTTTGCTTTTCCTGACTGGTGCACTGCATTATAAAAAGGCGCCAAATTCAATACTCGCTCAGAGAGGTCGGATGGCCCGGCCCTATCTATAGGTCTATAGAAACTATTAGTGTTGCGTCTTAGTATCTACTTACCATAGAACCAAGTAATGCCGATAACTTCAAAAACTGAGAGAGAGAATACAATAAAAGTTCCAGCAAAATAGTCCACAAGATTTAAAATCCATTGTCCACCCTGTTATGAAAAAATATCAATGAATATGTTATGAATACTACATATACATATTCGTATGCATGTATGTATGTAAAACAGGCGTTGAACTAGAACTCACCGGGGTCACATACGTTATGCCGACGCCAAATCCTATTATTGTTACAGCCAACGAAACCAACCAGAATTTTTTCAACTTAAACTGATCGCAAAGAATTGTAACGACTGTACTTTGCAGTGCTGCTAAGGTTCCGATTCCCAGGACAAAGAGCATGAAAAAGAATAACACCGAAAAGAGCTTTTCGGTTGTAATAGAGTCTGGTTTAGTGTTATTTTTTTAAATGCTTTTTGAATAATGATTTGTTAAATTATTCCGGCAGCAACGCAAATAATGCACTAAAGTCCAATTTGATCACTGACACAGGGCAAATTTCTGATCAAAATTACTTGGCATTTAAGTTATGTAATTGTGAATTCGTATTCGAAATCAGGGTTGGATTTTTCATATTTGAATAGCCGACATTGGTCATTTAAATACAGTTTAAATATTTAAACTGAAAATGAAGATTTTCTAGTCAGCTCTTAAATTGCTCATCTGAAATTGGCCCTTAGCCAGTGTCATAGTTAGGAGTGGGAGAAGTGATAGATCGTCATTACATTGTGCTTTCTACATTTCCATTAAATGAATAATAACATTTTACGCATTTATATATTTTTTTACTACATTCTTTTATCAGCTGCAAAAACTTGTCAAATTTCCATTGTAAATTTTCTTCGAGTGAACGTATGCATGGCAACTAAACTATCAGGCCGATTCTGAACAGAACTCCCTGGGAGTTTTCTCTCTTTTCCCTTTCTTCTATCATGAATAAAACTTCCCTGAGGATTTTTTATATTAAATGGCGGAGTTGAGCTGTCAAAAGAGTGTCAAACAGCTTTTTCGAAGTTCGAATTTCCTCCTCCCAAATTTTCGGTGAAAATGCTACTCCCTGGGAGTTAATTATTGGAGGATTTCTTTCTCGGGAGAAACGAATTCCCGGAGAACAAACTCCCCGGGAGTATTAAGAATGGGGCTGTATTTGTATTTAGGGAATTCACAAGGTCACAGCAATCATATTCTCATATAGTCATCAATTTTAAAACGTTTAAGTTTTGTCGTGCTCCGATTCACTTAAAAAATGACCTTAAAAAATTCATGACATCATAACAATATGACTAGTTGTGATACCTTATGAACCCCAATTGTTTACATTTCCTGAACTCACAAATGTTTCTTTATTTTATTTTTTAAGCCACATTTTACGCATTACATTAAATTTTATTATTTGAATTTTGGGCATTGTTTATTGATAAATTTTAACAAAAATCTTTTAATGCGTGAATTAAAAACGTATGACATTTAACTTTTTAAAAGAAGTAACTTTTGCTCAAACATCAAAGCCCTGGCTTGCAGTGTAAAAATTGCAGCGAAATTGGTCACCGCATTAAGTGCTCTTTCAAAAACTTAAGAGGTTTTTCGATTGCAGAAACAAATTTTAAAATTTGTTGGACTGTGTACCTAAAAAATCATATACACCCAGAAAAAGGTTTATTTATAATAACCAAGATTTGGTTATAGTGATCAAGTGGCATAGTTGGATATGGCGAAACAAATATATAGTTCACGAAAGTCTGCAATTTACTTAGGACTTCTAGTTGGGACAAATGTATATTTGTTAATAATTACAAAACGACTGCCTTGATTGGACAATATCGTTAGTTGAATAAAATCATTGTTGAGCAAATATAAACAATGCTTTGGTTGATACAAGTTGTCAATTAATTTTGTGAACTTGCTGTAGACTTGAATCAGCTAACCGTTTATTATTGGAAAAAAAGTTTCAGTTTGGCACAAATAAAAATTTACTCGATGTTTGTTGTGTTATGTTTGTTATATTAAGCATAAAAAATACGTACATATTTACATAAGTTAGTTACTAAAGTAAATAATACATATGTATGTGGTGGTAAGAATTTCCTAAAAAACAACGATGAAACAGGAACAGTCGGCGAAAGCCCAGGTCAATATCTGCTGGAAGTATACAGCTTTGCTTTTTCCTTGCCTAAATAAACACCTTCAAATTATAATTCACATGAATTATATATCCACTGAAAACCCCCGGTTGGCATCAAACTTTATATTTTTAAATAACTATGTGCGCACCGAAACAACTCGCGGTGATAGAAAAACTGAGACAAACAATTCTGTGTATGTCATAGTACACACTTTTCTTTCTCTACCTAGCGCAGCGATCGACATGCCATAGCTTACTGAGCGCTCTGGGACCACATGCGTGTTTCAGCCATATACGAATAGCGGTAGCGGAGCACTGATTTCCACGCACAATGCAATGGTCGGCATACTAGCCCATTCAAACGATTCAATAAGTGGGACTGTGTGCATTGCTCAGCTGGCGCTCTTCGTATGTGAAACACACATTTGCTCAGAGCGCGCACAGCATTCTTTAGGGGTGGCTCACAAGCACGAATATGTTCCACTCTCAAACCAAATCGTGGTTGCCTCAACTAAGATTTGGTAACTATGACTAAACCATGTGTTGAAAGAAAGCTTATCTGCATTAGCAGAGCTTAATAATATCCTTTTATGAACCATACGTTAAGTTGAATGGAATTTGTAGAAATATGCTTCAAAGAAATATTTATTAGTATTAACCAAACCCTTCAACTAAATTAACGATTTGTTACAACCTATGTAGATGAAGATTAGATTTAGTTATAATTACCAACCCATGGTAATAGTTCCCAATCCTTGGTAACAGTTCCCAAATATTGTCAAAATTCGGGAACTAAATATCTTTAGTTGTCGAAACTAATCCTTTTTCTCAGTGTACATACATAGTACTAGAGCTTTAAAAAGAATCGACGGCAACGCCGCACAGTATCTGAGAGTGGCAGGAAGTCCTAATTTCGAAATGTGTAGAAATATGTGTCCAACTAAGGGTGTTACCGCCGATGAGTGCGGCCGAACAGTGAAATCTCGATCTGGCAACACCGAACCGGTTCTTATTCTCTGTATCATTTTCTTATCCTTTTGAACTATTTGCCATTTTCAACATCTACATGCATCTAGTATTTTCTATTAAATTTATCTGAATAACTGCGAATGTAAATTTCTATATATATAGCTGCAAGCACTTTAAACTGTACAAACGTGTAGTGAGTTCAATACAAAAAGTTTTAAAGTGCGTAGCCACATGCGTACTATATAAAATTTGTGTTTTATTTCAGTATTCTTCACGTTTGCCGCGCTATAGAGTAAGCGCAACAAAGGGGTTGACTCGATTCTAAACATGTCTAGTAACAGGTTTTAAGGATTTTTTTCGAGAAAAACTACTCTAGCAGTTATCAAAGGACTCAGGAAGTCCGTGTTGTATGAATTGGATTTTTACGTAGGAATTTGAATACGCATTTTACCGGCTCAGAAACGGTAGTTGAATGATCTATTGAAACTGGATTTGTCTCCATCTGCAATATCAATAGTATGCAAGGATGGCTCCAAGTCATATCCTCTTAATTTTTCCTAGTCCTTACTGAGTTAAGGATATTTCTGTGATATTATGCATTTTAAATGTTTTTATGCGAGTATAAGTAGCTTGCGGCGCCGTGCGGTGGAGGGTGATTGGTACAAAAATACTTTACTTACACTTTAAACCAGAGGTGGCTAAAACTCACACAATCATATATTTAAATTTTGATAAACGATGAGAGAATGAAGAGAAGAAGTCGCTCACGCGTCTGATGGAAGCAGTGTTGTCAACGATTTCGAGTTGCAAATTATAAGAAAATGGTATTTTTTTTATTATGTATTGTGTGAAAAGTAGAGATTATATTAAAGAATTAACCTTTTAATATAGTTTAATTCACTTTCATTGCTTGCTTAGATCTTTTATTATAATTAAAATTAAAATTTACTGTGTCTTGCATCGAATCGATTGCTTCAAAGTTTCGCATTGATTGAGCACGATCACAGCAAAACCATAATCGTCGGCATGGATCTGTGAAAGCAGCGCCGTTTTTCTCGAGTACGTGTGAAAGCAGAATAGAAACTAAACTAATAGCAAGACAAATTTCAGCTGTGTCCATGTCGTCAATCCGCCATATGCTGAACGCTTCACACTGGTAGATCTCTACATATAAAAGTTGCTGGAAAAGGTAGTAAACATATTTCAATTTAGCCGAAATTTGCTACTTGAACCACCTTCACTAAGGAAAGATAAAGTATGAAAAACTGCCACGCCCACTATACAAAAGGGTGGATATGGTAAATGTTATCCGATTCCAATTAAATTCGGTTTGTAACTTGACTTAAGCTAGGAAGACATATATATATATATATGGGTCATTCCATACAATATTTACACCTTAATATTTTTTTTGGGGTGAAATATATTTTTTTACACTCTTTATCGAAAAAAAAGAAGACATAAATTTTTATATTTCGTCATTATATTCGCAAATCTCGAAAAAAAATCCCGAAATTTTAAACTCACGGAGAAATATCTTTTTTCAATTGTTTGCAGTTAATAAACTATTTGTCGGAGAAAATCTTAAATCTTATGTATAAACTTTATGAAACTTTATGTACGCAGGTATGAAAAATTCGTAACTTCTGCAGTTTAAAAAAATAAAAATCGAACATGGTGAAGTTAATGAAAAAAATAAAATAATGAAATTTTTGAATGCAAATTTTTTTTTTATTTTAATCTATCTCACACTCTCATGGAAAGCCGAGGTAATTACGCACATTTTGATACCTTAACTGAATTTCTCCGACAAATAGTTTATTAACTGCAAACAATTGAAGAAGGATCCTTCCCCGTGAGTTCAAAATTTCTGGAATTTTTTTTTCGAGATTTTCGAATATCATGACGAAATAAAAAAAAAATTGTGTCTTCTTTTTTTGATAGAGAATGTAAAAAAATATATTTCATCCCAAAAAAAAAAATTGAGGTGTAAATATGTGAAATATGGTGAAAATGGGCCACTACAATCAGCTATCCCAATTTTGAATTCTAATGGTGAAAATACTAGTAAGGATCCTTGAAAATAGCAAACATTTTGTATTCTAATGGCGCAAGTACTGGTAACGATCCTTTAGAATAGCAAATGGTGCAAGATCTATTTTTGTATAAAAACCTCACTAGTATGCGGGAATGGGAAAGGTTATCCGATTTCAGTGATATTCGGTTTGTAAGGTACAAATCGGTTTTAATAAAATCGGGTAGTATTTCCCAATCCCGCCCACTAGTGTGGGGGAGGGAGGGAGTGGCTGGTTGCCAATTCACACAATTTGTCATATATCTGGGGGTTTTTATGTAAAAATATATCTTGACCAAATATTTGGTATTTTTCAGGATCTTTACTAGTCCTTGCCACATTAGAATCCAGAACTCGGATGGCTGGTGGGCGTTTCCCCATCTTTCAGATTTATGTCTTCCTATGTTAATGTAAGTTACTAATCGAATTTCATTGAAATCAGAAAAATTTACGCGCGGCAGTGGGCTTAATTCAACAATTTCTCATATTTATTCCTTTCTAGACAAAAGTACTTCACGTTACAATTTTCAGCAAAATCGAAGCATATTTACTACTTTTTGCCAAATTTTATATGGAGCCCTTACACTGTGCGCCGGCGCGTCTGACAGCCCCGCAAATCCATGATTCAATAATTACAGGTTAGATAATTATTGACAGCCGCGGTTTGACACTCCCTTACAAACGGTTGCATTTACGAAGGACAGAGAAAGGGGAAGAATGAAATCCCTTGGTTAGAAAATTGTAATAGTAAAGTGCGCAAAGTAGGCTATTAGTAGTAAAATTACTTTTGTAAATTATAATGTATTTTCAGGAAATTTGGCATTTTAAACGATATATTGAATGAAATATTAGATATCTACGTGAGTTATGTAATTTATGTCCTATTTAGCGGTATAAAAACTGCAAAAGGGCTCTAAATTAAAATAAAACTACTATGAGTTTTATGTAAACATCGTATTTGAAAACAATTTATGTTTTCATCAGTTAAATGTACTTTATATGCATATACAAATAAACATATTGCACAAAATCGTATACTTCTATTTCACACATCAGCTACACTTTTTCAAGTAAATTTACAAAGAAGCAACACGGCGCCACTGCTAAGGGAGCGGTGCGAGAGAGACAACTGTCAGTTTATCTAACCTTAAATTATGGAATCATGCCGCAAATCAAGTTTTACGACTAGCCTTGAAAGAAATTTACTACTATGCAAAAATTCGTCAGATTACCAGTGTCCGACCCTAATTTAACTGTACTGCTTTCGATCGAAAACGTGTTTCCTATTTTTTTTTGGAGTTAAGTTTTTTTGTGGGAAAAATAAAGAAGTTTATATTCCTGTTCTTCGACCCAGAAATATATTTTATAAATGAATTTTGGACGCTGCATTCAAAAATGATATTAGTGTGAAAGATAATAGGGGTATTCTCGAAGTCTTGTACGATGCACGGATTGCACGAAATGCAAAAATTCTATTCCAAATAAGGCGAAATTATACAAGGTGGTGTTACTGGCTAATTTAAATTTTCGCCGCGGTCATTCTCAATGTCAAAATGATGTGTTTGTTGTAAACAATGCGCCCCATTGCAAAGTGGTAGCATGTATAGGTAACAAGCAGCGAAATTGTGTATCAAACTGTAACAAGAGACAGCAAAAAAATGACGTGAGCGAGATGAGAGAAATATGTAGCAATTCCAAAAACAAAACAACTTGCACAGGGTCGCATTTATTTTCCTATGATTTTTTGCAAAATATATACATGGGATTCGACGTTGCATATTTTGCGGCGATGGGAAATGTTGTTTCCCATGTATTTTGTTGTTGTGTGTTTGCAAGTTATGCAATCCGTACTACGTGCAACGCCTTTGCAAGATTTCGAGAATAACCCTAATGTACTTAAATGTTTGCTTTGCAAAATATTTTTGGTGCTAAACTATTAAAAAGTGATAAGCTCATTACTTGTATCAACTAACATCGAGCGCACGTTTAGAACATTCAAGGCTTTTCTTCGCGAAAATCTAATGAAAATTCTGCCAGAAAACTGCAAAATGCATCTTGGGGCTCAATGTTACTACAACTATAGAGATTAAAGTTTTGTGAGCTAAAAACTCGAAAGGAGAAAATAGTCAAAGATTCAAAGTAGAAATTTTTCATATAATGAAACTAGAAGAGAGAGAGAAAGAGAAAACCATTTTTCTTGTAAAATAAACATTTCTAAAATAAATCTTTTTTTTGATAATTTTTCGGTTTTTGTCTTTTTTTGTGCCTCCTATTGCCTTTTTTGCGATTCCTAGTGCCTTTTCCTACCTATTTCACTATTTTATTTTGCCTTTTCTGCCTATTTCGTCATTTTATTTTGCCTTTTTTATAGATTTTTAGGTCCTAAAAATCCGTTCCCTGACGAAAACAAAGGTTGCGTATTTGCCGTTGTTGTTGTTGTTGTTGTTGTTGTAACAGCATACAAATTCCTCAAAGAGTTTTTGGGGTTTATTTGCCGTCGTCTAGTTTGGTGTTGTTAGAAAAACATAAAAGGTACGTTCTAAAACTTTTTCGTATAGAAAAAAATGCACAGCACCGCTAGCAAACAAAAATATCAAAAATTAAAGAATTTTTCATCAACATCAATCTTGCACTTTATTGTACTAAAATTTATTGGGCTACAAAACTGCATACATAATTTTTTTATTATTCTGATAAAAATCTTGAAGTTTTACAAACATGTGTTGGATTTTATTTAAATATTGCACAAGGTTTGAAACCAGAATTTATACGGTTTTAGGTGCAGAATACTCTATTAAAAACATGTAATATAAATTAAATAACAAAAAAATAGTTTGTTAAAACTTGTCTCAATGTGTTCCGGTTATAATTTTCCAATAGGGCGTAAAACAAATATAGAAAACTGGAAGTTGAAAGGTGATAAGTCTATTTTTTGATCTTACAGGAACTGATTATGCCTTGAGTTTATAGGAATTGAATAATTAAAGTTTTCCATTTAACACGTGTACATCGTTTATTAAAAACATAAATATCATATATGTACATATCGTCGTTTAAAGTACTAAACCGAGTATCGTCATTCTGCAGAACCGCGTAACTGACATTTGCTGCCAAAGATTGGATTTGCGCGCACAAGCTCTTGGCTCAATCCTTATCCATTCGTCTTGAAATACACCAGCCAGAAAAGCGATTGCTTTATAAAAAAGAGAACCATTTTGATATATGAGTGTTTTTTCTCTCTAGAAAATAATTTATGCAACCTCACATACGCGGTTTTGCATTATCTTGATACGCGGTTTTGCATTTTGTTGATACGCGGTTTTGTACTTTAAACGACGATATGTATGTGCATTTTTAAATATTTCTTTATTAATCATCATGCCTCCTACGCGCGAGGCTTATAATCTTATCTTATAATTTTTTAGACAGGTGGAAACACTATTAAAAAAAATAAAACTTCATTGCACATCTGGAGGCTAAGTCCTTTCATTTAACAACCCACTTTTTGGTCCAACGAACAGCCCACATCTTATAATTTTTCGTACAGGTGGGTGGCAACCCTATTCGAATAAATAAAACCTGATTACACATCTGAAGGCCAAGCCCTTTCATTTGACTCCTCATTTGTTGCGTGCGTCTTGATGTTGGTGCACAAAGGGGAGGGACTTATAGTTTTACGCCGACTCCGAGCGTTTTTTGTTCTTTTATCAGAAGCTGCTTTCATGGCAGAAATACCTTCAGAGGTTTGCCATTGCCTGCCGAGGGGCCACCGCCATTAGAAAAAAAACGTTTTTGTATTTTATTTTTTGATGTTGGGTTGAACCGGTCCCTGCGGAATGGTAGCGTGCACTGCTAACCACTACCTCACAGCGGCCGCAGATTAGAGATTGGCGTGCTCAAAAAATCTCGACTTTGCGTCATACCAGACCTGGGCAGCGTCTGCCTGGCGGGCGTCGCACAGTGTTTCGACTATATGAAGGCAGGTGGAAATAATAGTACACCTGCACCGATTTCACTGAATCTTGACATGTGCTCTAGTTTTACTTAGAAATAGGGAATTATGAAATTTGGTAAAGATGGAATAATTGCCACGCCTTCTGCTTTTGTGGGCGGAAACATTAATTTTCATCCGATTTCGATGTAATTTAGTTTGTACTCTCTCTTTTATTAGAAAAACCTAAATATAAAATATGGGGAAGATTGGATCTCTATAACGTCCAAAACTTACAAAAATATGGGCCCAGTCATTAAATGTGATGGAATTTTGGTTAATTTTTGTTTCCTGCTTTCCACTCTTAGAAAACAAAGGTTATACTATAAAGTGACTTAGGTGTAAATACTCGTCTTTTCCCCAATGTTTGGTGAGATTTTTTCATTGTTCGAAAAATGCTTTTCGCGAAATTATGCAAAAAGAAGCTGAAAATAAAAAATTAAGAAAATCAAACATTACACATATTTGCAAAGTGGCGCGCAAAGATCAAATTATATATTCGAAAACTACATAAAATTCTCTAAAACTTCGTCTAATTTCAAGACCTGACGGACCGGTACTCACACTTTTTTTT
>NW_023458556.1:108941328-108948013 GCF_013731165.1 Rhagoletis pomonella | reverse complement strand
GATTCGACTAAAACATAAATATCGTAATCTAAGTGAGTGGTTAACATTCGCACCACCGAACATTTTGTACGAAGGCCAGAAACATTTTGGTAATATATTTTTAGACGTTTTTCACCATGATTCTGCAATACTGCTTTCTGCATAGGACTTAAGTACCTCCTTCCACATTCAACGGTTGTTGAAAAAACTTGAAAGGACGAACTTTTACTTCTGCTGGCCAAAGATCCGAATTAAGCAAGGTGTCGTAAAGCGTCGATGGAAATCCCAATTTAAAATTAACCCATCTCAATGAATCCTCAGAGACATCCCCCTTGACGAGTCTATAGCAGGAGATAGTGCTTGAATCAGTAGATGAATGCTTTGACACATACGCTTTGATATTATCTGCAGTGACTGAAGGCTTGAAAGAAGATAAATGTAGCCATTTCAATCTTGGCGCTACATCTAATTCAGCAGTATTATTGCGACCAACAATGATGGCATGTGGCTTTGATTTCTTGCTGGGTTTTTTGGTAAACATACTTGCAGAGTCAAAAACAGCAGTATCAGCGGTAGCAGAGGAAATATTATTATGCTCAGCCACACAAGCAGAGTTAGCGACATCAGCATAAGAAGCAGGCGCTGAGATAGAGGCCTCACAATCAGCAGTAGAGTTACGTTGTTCACTCATTTGAGCCGCCTTAACAGGCGCACCGCTCAGTTCACTTACGGACGAGCTGGAATGATTGTCAGCAGGAAAAGCAGGAACGAGGGTATCAGCAGGCAACGAAGAAGATGATGATGAGTTAATTTTTTGAGTAGCATCAGACAGAGTAGAAGACGAAGAGTGTTTTTGCATAGTTTTATTTTTCGTACTTTTCACATTTTTATTACGGCACTCGCATGCATTTACACACAAACGAAGATCTTTAACCTCAGCAGTGAGCAACGCAAAGGCAGAGGCAATATCTTCGGACTGACGTTTATGCATGGCTTTGATTTCTGATTTCATCTCATCTGTTTTGTTTATCAAGAGCTGTTTGTCTGTATGAAGAGCACTAATCATTTGCATTGCACGAGCATACTCAGACTTAAAAGCAGCAAGTTCACTACATAATGTAGCCAGAGAGATTTGCGAACTATTCTCATTACGCATTGTTTTCGTATGTTGACATCGCATTCTCAATTACTTGTGCCGAGGTATGCGAGTTAGTTGCGTTTGTTGACATCACATTCTCATTTGCGCTATCCACATTAGGCATTGTTTTCGCATTATCTAGACTGCGTTTATACACGGAAACTTTTGTCGACGCGATTTTTCACATTCCCTTTTGGTGTTGCTCGTTTCATTTGTCCCAAAAATTACGAAATAGTCCGAAAAATCCTGAAAATCTCGGAGTAGTCTCGAAAAAACCCGAAATAGTTCCAAAAATTCCCAAAATAGCACAAAAACCTCGAAGTAGTCCCGAAGATCCCGATATATTCACGTGAACCCCGAAAATCTCGAAACCCCCGAAATAGTCCCAAAAATTCCGATATATTCCCGAGAAACGCGAAACCCTCGGAAGTAGTCTCGAAAATCCCGAAATAGTCCCCAAAATTGCTAATTGGTCCAAAAAATACCGAAGTAGTCCCAAACATCCCGATATAGTCCCGAGAGCCTCGAAAAATCCAGAAAAGTCCTGAAAATACCGTAGAAATCTCGAATTAGTCCAGCAATCCCGAAACAGTCCCAAAAATTCCGAAATAGTCCCAAAAATCCTGAAAATCTCCAGGTAGTGTCGAAAAACCCGAAATAGTCCCAGAAATCCCAAAGCAGTCCAGAAGGTCCCGATGTCGTACCGAGACTCCTGAAAATCTCGAAGTAGTTTCGAAATAGTCTCAAGAATGCCGAGAAAATCTCCAAAATCTAGAAGTTATCCCAAAAATTCGAAAATACTCCCAAAAATCCCGATATAGTTCCAAAAATTCCTAATTGGTTCCAAAAACATCGAAGTAGTCACGAAGATCCCGATATAGACCCAAGGACCCCGAAAATCTCGAAGTAGTCCCGAAAAACACGGAATAGCCCCGAAAATCCCGAAATAGTTCAAAAATACCAAAATAGTCCCAAAAATCCCGATATATTCCCGAGAAACCCGAAATTCTCGAAGTAGTTCGACAAACCCGAAATAGTCCCAAAAACTCCGAATTGGTCCCAAAAATCCCTGAGATCCCGAAATAGCCCCAAGAGCATCGAAAACCTCGAATTAGTCTCGAAAAACAGGAAATAGTACCAAAAAACCCAAAATCCCGAAATAGTCCAAAAATCCCGAAAACCCCCGAAAGAAAATCCCGAAGAAATAGTCCCAAAAATACGGAATTAGTCCCAAAATCCTGAAAATCCAGAGAAAGTCTTGAAAATTTCAAAATAGTCTCAAATATCCCGAAGTAGTTGCGTTGCCTAAAAGGGTATTATTTAGCTGAAAAATCACAAATCAATGATTCGCTCTACAAATCAAATCACAAACCAATTTGATTTCTGATTTGGAGGCGATTTAAATAAATTTTATTTCTTATTTGTTCGACGAATCAAATCACAAATAAATTTGATTCCTTATTTGGTTGACCAAGCAAATCACAAATATATTTTATTTCTTATCTGCTTGACGAATCAAATCACAAATAAAATTTATTTTTTATTTGGTTGACGTTCAAATCACAAACAAAACTTATCTTTTATTTGGTTGACCAAGCAAATCACAAATAAAATTTATTTAGGATTTGATGCGGCTTTCAATTCAGAAATAAATTTGATTTATGGATTTGTGATTTGACTAAATCAAAATCACGCAACCCTGCCCGCGAAGCAGCGAAAGTGCGAGCGCGGGCTAGAGAAAGGGAAAAGCAGTTTACGGGAGGAAGGGTATGAAATAGAGCTGTAGCAAACCGTATGTATTCGTTACACAACCCCTGACTCTAAGTACCGAATCGTTACTCACATAATAATCTCGTTACTCGCATGTTCCGTATATGCACCATCATCGTGAATTAATACAACACAACATATTATGCGGTAACCAGTGTTGTGAGTAATTCCTCAAAACGTGAGGAATTTCGGGTGCGCTTGAGTATTTTTTGAGGATTTTGATTTTGAGGTTTTTTTGAGGAATTTTCTCTCGATATATTTGCAGATAACAAATGCAACCATGTTTTACACATCAGATTTGTTAAATCGCTCAGCAAATTTTTGAACAAAAAGCTTTCCGAAGTTTTAAATATAAAGAGCGAAATACACTACATAAGCGGCTTGTCAAACATTCTTCAAACCTACTTTTCCCATTTCGCCATACACCATGCAAACATGACTTGTTCAAGTAAAGAATTTTAGTTTTCTTCCGGTTCACAATGTAAAAGGGTTTGGTTTTCTTCGATTTCTATCTCTTGCATCCTCATTCGGTAAAAATTCCGTTGCAAATAAGGCGATTTTATCATACACAACGTAAGCGGTTTGATCAAACGTCAACATGGGGGCCAGAAAATCAAACAATTTTGATTTTTGTTCACATTTCTCGGCTTGTCAAACCTTCAAACACCACCATACGACATAAATAGCTTTATAGCTGAAATACAATGCCGGCGAACGGCGAACTCACCACAGCGAAATTCGCGCTGTCAAAATTAGAACACCCGCAAGCATATGAAATAGAACACAGCCAAAGCGAAAAGCGAAGTTCGCTTGGCGGCGTTTCATGGCGATAGATTTATTTCTATCGCCCTGCTGGGCGATGACAGCTGTGCGTGCCAAAGGTGGCCGTATTTGTTTTTTGCTTTCAAAGTTTTAAAAGAAAACAACCTAAACACGATTTATTTTTGCTGTTTGAAAAATATAGTTGTGGATTCGTTAAATCTGGCTTGAAACAAATTATTTATAATAATCTTTCTTTGTTTTACAATTTATATTTGTTATCATTTCCTCATTTCTAAATATGGTTTAGTTTTTTCTAAATATGGTCACCCAAATTATAAAGGCGACCAAATGGGATCAGCTGCTTTCGCTACCGCTCTAATTCTGTTTAAGTAGGCGAAATAGCTGGGCGAACGGTGAACGACAGCATCGCCCAATTCGGCGAAGTTTGCCGTTCGCCGGTATTGTATTTCAAGCATTATACGCCATATTAAGAAGGCTAATACCGAGGTAGTTAGAACATACCCTCGGTCTTGTGGATTGTGCAGAGGATGCTCAAACTACAGTTCTCAGGCCGCTATTTTCAATGTTTTTACCATATGGATAAATGTCCCCCCACATTTCGAGCATGCTCTTACTATCGGCCACTACACACAGAAATTCGCCCTGGTCTTGAAGTCCTACATGTAAGTAAAATATAGCCACCTAAAATTCTACCTTACGTTGCTTATTCATTTAAAAGGCTTTGCGTTCATTTTCTGACAGTCAGTTACGGCAGCTTATTCATAGTTGCGATCCCGTACGAGTCCGGACTAGTCAGAAATAGTCAGAATCAGTCAGATTTTACTGGAAATCTATCCCGAACTCGGTTCTCTTACTATTAAGAGGACAATAAAGAGAATAAATAAGGTCCTCTCTGTGTCAGAAGTTACCAGTTTTAGTCCGAAGTGTGTTTGGCAGCCAAATTGTAAACAAAAGAAAAGTTCACGCTGATAATTCATGTTGAAAAGTATTTAGTTACTTGTTTAAGTGGATTATAATAAATTTGAAGTATTTTTGGTTATTTACATGTGTGAGCTGAGTGTGTACATACTTCTTCTTCTTCTTATTTGGCTCTGTAACCGCCTAAGCGATTTTGGCCGAGTTCAACAAAGCACACCAGTCGTTTCTCTTCTGTGCCAACTGACGCCAACTCGAAATGCTAAGTGAAGCCAAGTCCTCCTCCAACTGGTCTTTCCATCTCAGAGGGGGCCTCCCTCTTCCTCTGCTACCACCAGCGGGTCCCGAGTTGAATGCTTTCAGAGCTGGAGCGTCGATGTCCATTCGAACGACATGGCCAAACCAACGGAGCCGCTGTATTTTAATTCGCTGCACTATGTCCATGTCGTTGTAGAGCTCATACAGCTCATCGTTCCATCGTCTGCGGTACTCGCCGTCGCCAACGCGTCAAGGCCGGTAAATCTTCCGCAAAATCCTTCTCTCGAATACTCTAAGAGCCGCCTCATCGGTTGTTGTCATTCTGCGCCATATACCAGCACGGGCATGATGAGTGATAGTGATGTGCTGAATTGTCGGTACCCAGTACTCGGTACTAGGAATGTTGCGAATGTGGAGTTTTAGACATCCGCGGATGCAAATGCGGATGCGGATGTTTAAAAGCTAACATCCGCGGATGCGAATGCGGATGTCAAATATTTTTAGGAAATAATTTTGATGAGTACATTAGGGCATTTAGGTAAATAAGAAATGGAAAAGTTATTAAGATTTAATAATGTTTTTTTTTTTATTTAGTAGAAGGAGTAATTTTGCTGCCTTTTCGGGTTACAGCCGATTTCCCAACGGGTCGTAAATCAAACCTTCGCCACTAAATAACTGAGGCGACAGACTTGAAAAACTTGAATCTTGACAAAATGTAAATTCTTTTCGATTGACGCTGCACCTGTTGAGAGGACTTTCAATTATATTTCTTTTTTATTACGGTGCAACAATTGCTTTTTGGGAATTGCATCGAGGCTGCAAATGTCGGATGTATCCTCCTGACTTTCATCTTCACAATCTAGCATCACCTAGCAAGATCGCTGTTTAAACACCGTTATGTTCCAATTTGGAGCACCAATTCGTTTGGTTGTTTCAGAATTTGGAGAACGTTTTTCGTTTTGCGGGGGGGATTTAGGGGGATAGATCCCCCCTTCGTCAGTGAAATGAAACTTTTTATTTTTGAATTAATAACACAATACTATTTTACCCTTCCGATTTATAATTTTATTATTTCAGACTGATGACAAATTATCTTTTAACGAATATATAAAATTATCGGTTGATGGATTATGTATTTGAATATTTGCGAAATACACTAGGCCATTTTACTTAGTTTCCCACAGTGTTGGGAAATAACCTATAATCTATACAAAAACTGTACTTTTCGACTGTAAATTGCATCGACTTTTTAATCTGCTCATATGCATGCATGTATACATAGATTCCCTTCAAGACCAATGATTTGATGGTATTCACGGGAAAGTTTATGTAGGTACATTTACATATTTTACACTTTTAACATAAATGTCAAGGCAGATATTTTAAGATACACTTCTGAACAAACAAATTTTTTCAAGTTATTATGAATGGATAAAAGCGACATCTTCTTTGAATTCAGTACTAAAACTTGACATTTCTAGTGCTTATCAAAACTTTATACATGTTAACTAGATTGGCCATTTATCTTAAAATTATATAATTTTAATTATTTGTTTATATAAATGCAGTTTACACTTTAACAAACCCCGTATAAATCCAAAGTTTAATCTTTGCGCAACATTAAAAAACTCAACGAACTTTCGTAAAGCTTTATAATTAGATTTCCTAGAAATACATATTTTGAGTATGCAGTTTTGTAGCCCGATCAATTCAGATAAAGCGCAAGTTTAAAATACATAGCTGCGACTTATCGTTGATTTTTAGTACTTTTTTTTTTGATGAAGGCGTTTCTCATTTTCTTCAATTAAAAATCGTCGAACATACTTAGATAATATGGAAGAA
>NW_023458556.1:108939399-108941228 GCF_013731165.1 Rhagoletis pomonella | reverse complement strand
TAGAGTGTAAGCATTGCTCGAAAATCGAGAGATCCGAGGGAATAGTTCATATCAGATTAATGCAATTGCAACCCGATGACGAGTGGGAGTTCAGCGCAATAAGAAGAAGTCAATTGAACGATGACTTAAAAAGAATCATAGGAGCGAAAGACGCTGGAGAGAGACCATCTAAATCCGGAATGGCGATAGAAAGTCCTGCGGCTAAGGCATATTGGGCGCAGTGGAATAGCCTTAAAATAATTGATGGAGTTCTGCATAGCGTATGGGAAAGCGAGGACGGGAATCATGCTCGCAATTTGATCGTAATTCCTAAATCCAGAATTTCATCTGTGTTAGAGGAATTCCACAATGGACCAAGCGGTGGTCATCTGGGTGTTACTAAAACGCTTGAGAAGATTAAGCAGCGGTTTTACTGGGTGAATTGTAAAGAATCAATTGCCGAATGGATTCGAAATTGTGCGCAGTGTATGGCAGCGAAAGGTCCAAAGACCAGAAGTCGTGGAAGATTACAGCAATATAATGTGGGTGCACCATTTGAGAGAGTGGCCATGGATGTGGCAGGTCCGTTTCCGATAAGTGACTCGGGCAACAAATATGTGCTCGTTATTATGGACTATTTCAGTAAGTGGCCGGAAGTCTACGCTGTACCAAACCAAGAGGCCAAAACCATTGCTGGTGTTTTTGTGCAGAACTGGGTTGCTCGGTTCGGAGTACCTATAGAGTTACATTCAGATCAAGGAAGAAACTTCGAGTCCGCGGTATTCAGGGAGTTGTGTTGCTTGTTGGGAATTAGGAAAACGCGGACAACACCTTTGCATCCGCAATCGGATGGAATTGTCGAAAGGTTCAACCGCACTCTGGAGGAACACTTACGAGAGGTGGTGGGAAAGTGCCAACGAAATTGGGATAAACACATCCAAATGTTCCTGTTGGCCTATCGCTCAGCTGTACATGAAACTACTGGCCAATCGCCGGCTAGGACACTCTTTGGAAGTGATTTAAGGCTGCCGTGTGATTTAGTATTCGGAAGTGGTGCTGCTCCCACAATGGACGAAGGCAGTCATTGGGAAAAGCTGCAGGATGACATGGATAAGTTACACCATCATGTGAGGTTACATACCCAGCTAATGAGTGATAAGATGAAGGATCGGTTTGATCGTGCTGTAAACTCTGAAGGATTTAAGGAAGGAAACTTCAAGCATCCTGGGAAGGTCCATACAAGGTGGTTAAAAAGCTAAATGATGTGGTGTATCGTATACGGAAATGTAATACGGGGCAGGCGAAAATCAAAGTAGTTCATCTGGAGAGATTGGCTCCGTTTGGAACGAAGAAATTTATGTCTAATCGGGACGATCAGACTTAAGCGGAGGGCAGTGTGACGAATTTGAAAAGTCGCGATACTACTAGATACTTGTAGAGTTATTGCACCTGTTACTTTTCATACTTGTTGTTATTTGATTCGTTTAATTGAGTGTTCATAGAT
This sequence comes from Rhagoletis pomonella, assembly GCF_013731165.1. Taxonomy (NCBI): domain Eukaryota; kingdom Metazoa; phylum Arthropoda; class Insecta; order Diptera; family Tephritidae; genus Rhagoletis; species Rhagoletis pomonella. The sequence goes on along the minus strand of NW_023458556.1, from coordinate 108,939,745 downwards.
AATATTGAATTTTCACGGAAAAATGTATGTGTAGTTGGAGTTTTGTATCTAAAAATATAGGTTGGTTGACGAGCTTTATTCGACAATTCAGTCATCGAACTCAGATCTTAAGAGACTGGGAAAGGACGTAACAATACATTTTACTACTATATTTGTGAACACATACATACCTAATACCTTTCATCTATTTTAACTAATGAATTGTTATATTGCTAATACTATATGTATTTAAACGTCTATTAGTTGTTTTTTGTTAAATTAATGCGCTGTTATATAGTTGTTGTATTGTTAATAACGAGAAAGACGAAAATGAACTGATTTTTATGGCTTTGTACTGATTTTTGAT
>NW_023458556.1:108934810-108939299 GCF_013731165.1 Rhagoletis pomonella | reverse complement strand
GAGCTGGTTCGTTTTAGTTTAACGGCTGTTGAGTTTCAGGAGCGGTATTGTCGGTCTCACTGCTTCGCTTCCTTCCACCCGAGTTTGCCTTCGATTGACTATGTGGTGTACTACAATTGCGCGAAATATGCCCAATCTTACCACAGTTGTAGCACTTAACATCCGAACTGCCGCGACGTGTCATCTGGGATAAGGAATCTCGTATTAAGTCCCTTATGGTTTATTCCAGAGAGTTGGGCTCTTCAACATCAACCCGATGAACTCTGTGTACTGGTTTGCTCAGAAGAGCTGCTGTCTCCTGTGCCAGCGCAAAAGACATTGCTTCAGCAAACGTCCCCTTTGGTGTTAAGTATGCTGCCCGTTTCGTCTCCGGATCTCGTATACCTCTCACGAATGCCTGGCACTTCATCTTTTCTATGAAATCTGCCGTTTCTTTCGGATATGCCAAATGCGCCAATCGCTCGATCTCTGTTGCGTACTCTTGCAGTGTCTCATTTATCTTCTGAAAGCGATTCATCAATTCCATCTGGAACATTTGTTGCCTGTGGTCACTGCCGTAACGTCTCTCTATTGCGGCCATTATAGCGTCATAGTTACCCCGGTCGATTTCTGGAACTGTCTGCAGTACTTCGGCTGCAGAACCCTTAAGCGAGACAACCAATGCAGCTACTTTGTCTGCAATACCCCAGTTGTTTGTTGTTGCTGTTATTTCGAACTGGAGCTTAAATATTGAGAAGGATACAGTGCCATCGAAGGATGGAGCTTTTACTTTGGAACCGCCAGTTAAAACATTCGGGCGATTCAGTTGTAGTTCACAGAGGCGAGCTTTCATTGCATCTACTTCAGTCTCAATGCCTCCCGTCTTCTCCTGTAGCTGCGTAATTTTAAGATCCTGCGTTTCCAGTTGCGACGTTACATGTGTCTTCTGTGCTTATAATTGGGATAAGACCTGTGATATACGGGTATCCTGCTTTTCCAGCTGCGCATTTATCTGCGACGACAACTCTGATGATATTTGAGAAGACAGTTGTGACATCTGCGACGATATTTGGGAAATTGCAGTCATCATCATATTCATGTCTAAACCTGCTGATGGACCTGGAGCTTACCTACCTGGACCCTACCTTCCACTTTAGTCGATAACTCCTCAATTCCTGTTGGAACGCGTATTCGTCCACACTGACGCCCTCCGCCTCCATAGCCTCGCGTAGTCGTGCTTGCAGCTCTGCTTTGTTTCCAGCAGCTGATAAGCCCCGCTGTTCCAACTCCTTCTTAAGTTGCGGAATCTTAAGTTCATTAAATTTCGTCATTTCCAAGATCTTGTTTTACGAAACTTTATTCGACAATCCCACTTCTGACACCAATTGTTACGTCCTTTCCCAGTCTCTTAAGATCTGAGTTCGATCACTGAATTGTCGAATAAAGCTCGTCAACCAACTTATATTTTTAGATACAAAACTCCAACTACACATACATTTTTCCGTGAAAATTCAATATTATCTATGAACACTCAATTAAACGAATCAAATAACAACAAGTATGAAAAGTACCAGGTGCAATAACTCTACAAGTATCTAGTAGTATCGCGACTTTTCAAATTCGTCACAGTATTGATAAGTTTTGAAAATTTTTTCTTTCCTTACTTAATTAAATTTTTTTTTTAAATATAGTTAACCAAACCCAAGTAAGTTGAAGTCACAAACTTTCTAGAAAATTAATAAAAATTGAAAAATTTCAACAAACTATTCATGAAAACATCAACTTTTTGTTCCGAATTCAAAAAAAGAATTGGAGTACGCAGTTTTGTAGCCCATTCAGTTTCAGTATAAGAAGAGCTCGAGTCAGAATTTGTTTGCATATTTTAAGCTACAAATATAAAACATATTTAGAGGGTGTGCTTATTAAATACAACATTATCATTAAAATGTTGACTGAAAGGTGTAATACCGAAACATCGAATTAAACGAATGAAATTTAATTAACACTATTACATGTTTGTTAAACGTGTTTGTCATCAAAGTAAAGCTACACATTTATATCATATCCGAGAGTCGGTAGTTTGCCCCATTTCCAAATTTTTAGAACTTATATTGCACAAGAAGCACAAAACCAGCCGTAGTCTTCTTCAGTTTGAAATACTAAGTCTGTTCCAGGTGTTTCACGATTTGCAGATTTTTACAGGAAGTCGTTCCCGGTCGCAACCTTCCATAAGGTTTATTAATAGCGAAAACAGCTTTTCCTGTTAATCCTATAAAACCTGCAAATCATGAAGTACCTTGAGCAGGGCTATTTTGTTGGGTTGAATTCAAGCAGCTGTTATTTTGCGAAATGCTAGGAAACGAAGCAATTGCAAACTGAAACCTTTTGTATTATGGTTTAAATTTAGTTAATGCTTTCCAAATGCTTTCAATCTGTTCACACATATGAGTTGTCAAAACCATTTTTTTAACATGTTAACTCAAGTAAATATCAATTATACCAACTTACAAAAATATTTATTAAATGTAAAAATCAGCACAAAATCAGTACAAACTCAAAAAATCAATAGATTTTGCATACTGATTTCGGGTTCCTAAAAATCAGTACAATGAGTGAAAATCTCTCAAGTGAGCCACCCAAAATTGGACGGTCCTGATTTTTTTGCACAAATCACTTTATTCTACTTACGACTATAAAAAAAAATATAATTTGAGCAATTTTGCTTGTTATTAACTTTTTTTTGATAAATTCAGTAATTATTTATTATCCACCGGTTCATAGCATGTATCTTGCTAATTCTTTCCACGATAACAGTTAATTAGACCCACTTTACCCTGATTGTTTAAATTTTTCAAATAATCATTATTTTGTATACAATTTTTATTTATTCTTATTTTTATTTTTATAAACAAATGGAAATATTTATTACTTCTCGATCAGATTTTTAAATCGTTTACTTTAAATATCAATCCTAATTCTATAATACATTATTTAAAAGAAGAAAAAAACACGGAAACTTGCACGGAGTCGCTAGTTATTAATTTTTTTCGCTCCTGCCACTCGCAGCGATCGTGGTGCAACCAGAGAACGCAAAAAAAATAAAATTTATTTATAAACATAAGCATATATTATTTTGTAAAGTTGTATACATAAATATGTACATACATTACATGCATATTTATATATGTACGTATGTATGTACATATGCAGGTATTTTGTCTCTATTTGTGGATTGTTGTTCAATGACATATGTACATATGTACATATGTATGTATATATAGATATGGGAAAATTTGCGTAAACAAAGAATAGAGGCCGGTCCACATACCTACAATTTTGGGTTTGCTTTGGCGTCTAATTTCAATGCAGCCGTGCCCATAGCCGAAATTTGGCAATAGAGCTGTAAAAGTAACAAAAATTTATTTACTCGTATGTATTCGTTACTAATCCAATCAACACCCCTATCTTTCGTATCGTTACTTTACTCGTTACTTTTGATACAAGCACTTGTACTTCACACGAATCATCGCAACCAATCTTGCAGCGTAAGGAAATGTTCGTTCGTACATATGCATACATGTACCTACCCTATACTGCATCACAAAAAAAAAGTAGCTGTTTTCCCGCGGGATTACAAAACGTACTATATTTTAAGACTTCTACCAAAATATTTCGGAAAAGTATTAAGATTTACGTGAGGAGGACCGGTTTAAAAATACCTCTAAAAATGGAGTTTTTTGTGAATAAAAATAGTTTCAACAATTTTTATTGAGCTCGAGGCCGTTTTTAATGAAAAACTTATTGTGGAAAGCAACAATAATTTAAAAATGGTAGAAGTGATAGCTATTTCGGAAATCACCACATTTCCTCATCAGACTTCTTTCAGTAAGATTCGAACCGACGATCCCACTGACTCAGCCAGTTTTTGCCCATTTTTGAGGTTATGTAGCTACGAAGATTTTGCTCTTCATAAAAAAGTAGACGTGGCATTTTAAAGTATAAGTCTTCCTCTTTTAAATGCCGTTGAGCTTGCTCAAATATCTTAATTTTTCACTGAGATATCGCATTTTGAAGTCTCAAAGGTATCTCCATGTTTTGACACGACAGCACTCTATTATTCAAATCCAATGTAAAACCATGGAGCAGCATAAAATCCACGCCAATTATTACTTCATCTACGATTTCAGCCACTAAAAATGTGTGAACAACCGACAAAGCTCCAATAAAAACTTTACAAACTGTATTTCCGGAAATCGTAGCTTTCTCTCCTGTAGCCGTCTGAAGTTTGTAACCAAACAGTGGTTCCACATTACCGCTTACCAAATCTGACCGGATGATTGAGTTCGTCGCACCTGTGTCCAAAGTAAGCACCAGGGATCGACCATTTACAGTTCCCCTCACCGACAAACTATTGCTATTCTGTCCAATTTGCGAGACGGAGACAGTGGAGCAGTCAGTTCTGAGAACCAGCTCACGCCCCTTAGAGCTGGTTCGTTTTAGTTTAACGGCT
>NW_023458556.1:108931862-108934710 GCF_013731165.1 Rhagoletis pomonella | reverse complement strand
TTTTTTTTTATCAACTGTCACCATAACTTTTTTCTACCTGCCTCCATATAGTCGATACACTGTGCGTCGTCGTGTCGTATTTGCGTATACACGCACGCTCTGCTTGGGAAGGCAGCGAAAGCTTCATTAAACTGCACGACTTGTTCGCACTCAAACAGTGACATAAATTGCACACACACTACAAAAATGCTCTGCCTAAGCTGCCCAGCTCTGCTTTATACTGTGTATAGAAGATAGTAATTTTTAAATACGTGGCAACCCTACTCAAAAAATTGAAGCTTTTGTACATGCGAAGGCCATGCCTTTCCAGTTTGTATCTAATTTTGTAATCTAACGAACGACGAAACCCTGCTCAGAAAAATAATACATTTATAAAGCCTTTTCGTTTGACAGTGGCGGTGCAAAAATGATGCCTCCGCTTGTTATAATTGAATATAGTAATTTTATTAACAGGTGACAACCCTATTAAAAATTTAAAACATTAGTGCTTTTCTGAGGCAAATCCCTTTCATTTAACACCTCATCTTTTGTAATCCAACGAACAGTGCTGATTTTATTGTTTTTTAGACAGGTGACAACCCTATTAAAATTGTAAATAAAAAGGGTCACTCTCCTATCTATACAGAGTATATTAGAGAAAATCTCTTAAAAATGCGTTCAGTAGTTTTCGAGATTAGCGCGCACAAAGAATCTCGACTTTCCTTTATACTATGAGTGAAAATCTCTCAAATGGGCCTCCCAAAAAAGGACGTTCAAGATTTTTTCGTACAAATCACTTTACTTGGTTTACAACCATAAAAAAATATAATTTGAGCAATTTTGCTAAATTCGAAGTTTTACAAGAGTTATTGTTATTAACTTTCTTTTTGATGAATTCAGTAATTATTTATTATCCACTGATTCATAGCATGTATCTTGCTGATTTTTTCCACGATAATAGTTAATTAGACACGCTTTAGCCTGATTGTTTCAATTTTCCAAACAATCATTATTTTGTATAAAATTTCTATTTTTTTTTTATGTTATAAACAAATGGAAATATTTATTACTTCTCGGTCAGATTTTTTAATCGTTTACATTGAATATCAATCCTTATTCTATAATACATTATTTAAAAGGAAAAAAAACACGGAAACTTGCACGGGAGAACGCAAAAAAATATATAATTTATTTATAAACATAAGCATAGATTATTTAGTACATATGTATGTATTTATGCATGTACATATGCATGTATTTTGGTTTTATAGAGAGAAATACAACTAAGCACTTTTTAACACCCCAAAATAGTTTGCTAATTGTAGAAGTTATGCTGTATACCTACGGTGACCATCCGTTCTGTTTTTTGCAGGACCGTACTGTTATTTAAAGGTCTGTCCTGCGTAGTTTTTCAAAACAGAAAACCCCCAAAATGTACTGATTTTTCCCAAGTGTCCTGCCTTTGTCCCGCATTTTCTTCGACATCTTAAAATTAAATTTCTTAATCGAAATAAAAGCAGTGTCGAAACTAATTGATAACTACATAATGGTAAGCTGGTTTTGAAGGTTCAACCAGTTAATGCGTTCTAAAGCCAATTTTCTTTTCAAACAAACGTTTTCGTAATTTAACCTACAGTTACTTTGCCAATTTCGATGAAAATTAGTGTTACAACCGACCAAAATCGAAAAAAGTGAAATTTCAATCATTTTGTTTTTACAGTAAATGAAAATCAGATGAGCAATGTAGATGTAACGGATCACGATCTGCACAAATTATATACTTTTGCAAAGGGCCCATCAATACCTTTCGAACTGTAGGCCATTTCATGAGATATTGACGAACAACTGAAAACAGTACAAAAAATATGTTTTCGAACAAATATCGAAAACACTTTTTTGAAACCATGGGTATTTTTTTCGTGTTCAGCGACCCAACGTTTGCCTAAAAAATTTACTTTACAGAGGTTCATATTTCGTGTAAAGTAATATGTAATATGCCTTATTATAATTTTGTAAATATTCATTACAAAAGGGTTAATACCAAAGAAGGGAATATGATTTATGTTTAAAATTTAAAATTGGATTAATAATTAAGAAATATACACTCTTCGTTATTTAAATAGCGCACTGGACTGTATCCTTAGTAGCTACAGTTTTCCTCGTGTTTGTTTGATATTCATAAATTTTTTATAAAACGTCTACGTCTAAACCCGATAATAAAATTTTTGGAAAATTAAAATAAAAGAAAACAAAGGGGCGACATTTTTTTTGTGTTGACGGTGCTGCGCATTTTCTTCCATATAAAAATGTTGTCAAGCATACTTTGTATTAGAAGAAAATCCAAATAAAGGGTGCGCTATTCAAATGACGAGGAATGTATATGGCTCATTACATCTCAAATCACCCAGGCCGGGAGAAAGTGAATTTAAGTTTGCGATAAAACTCACAGGGATTGTTCCTTGAACAATTTAACGAGACACGTATTTTTTCTTTTTGCTCAGAAATGTGAATTTTTCGAATGATGAATTTTTTTCTTTTTGAGTACGAACGCTTTTTTTTCTCTCTTAATAGCAACTTTTCATGAAATCGTTTATAACTGCCGCAAAAAAGCAAGGATTTTAACGATTTTTTTTTAAATTGCAGATATTGATCTACCGAATCGAAAATTTTTCAAGAAAAAAATTAAAAAATATTTTTTTTCGTAGGGAATTTTGATGTGTGTATGTGTGATTTTATCGATAAAAACGTTTTAATTGCGTATGCATGTTCATTTGAGCAAATTGTGCGCACTGGTTGGGGAAATCTTCGGTAGATTGGGCAAGTCGCTAATTGGGCCCCAATAGGGTCAAACTTAGAGCCCAATTGGGAA
>NW_023458556.1:108931255-108931762 GCF_013731165.1 Rhagoletis pomonella | reverse complement strand
ACTCACAGGGATTGTTCCTTGAGCAATTTAAGGAGACACGTATTTTTCCTTTTGCTCAGAAATGTGAATTTTTCGAATGATGAATTTTTTTCTTTTTGAGTACGAACGCTTTTTTTTCTCTCTTAATAGCAACTTTTGATGAAATCGTTTATAACTGCCGCAAAAAAAGCAAGGATTTTAACGATTTTTTTTTAAATTGCAGATATTGATCTACCGAATCCAAAATTTTTCAAGAAAAAAATTAAAAAATATTTTTTTTCCTTCGGAATTTTGATGTGTGTATGTGTGATTTTATCGATAAAAACGTTTTAATTGCGTATGCATGTTCATTTGAGCAAATTGTGAGCACTGGTTGGGGAAATCTTCGGTAGATTGGGCAAATCGCTAATTGGGCCCCAATAGGGTCAAACTTAGAGCCCAATTGGGAAAAACTTTTGGCTCTGATCGGGCAACCTCAAAAAATTTCCAGCAAGGAAATTTTGTCATAATGGGCAACAATTTTTGTGC
>NW_023458556.1:108926056-108931155 GCF_013731165.1 Rhagoletis pomonella | reverse complement strand
AAAAAAAGATGTGGCAATTTGAAAAAAATCTATTTGAAAAAAAAAAATTTTTTGTTTATAAACAATAATTAATTATTAATAAACAATTACTGATGTTTAGTTCACTAGATCGATTCAGTAGATCAATATCTGCAATTAAAAAAAAAATCGTTAAAATCCTTGCTTTTTTGCGGCAGTTATAAACGATTTCATCAAAAGTTGCTATTAAGAGAGGAAAAAAGAAGCGTTCGTAATCAAAAAGAGAAAAATTCATTGTTCGAAAAATTCGCATTTCTGAGCAAAAATAAAAAAGTACGCGTCTCTTTAAATTGTTCAAGGAACAATCCCTGTGAGTTTTATCGCAAACTTAAATTCACTTTCTCCCGGCCTGGGTGATTTGAGATGGAATGAGCCATATATATATCTCATGATCCACTGATCGGATCTCAACCAGATTAGTATGGGACCACCTCTGAGGCACTACCGATGCAAAAAGAATTAACGAAATCGGTTGACGTGGTCCAAAGTTATGCGGTAACATACATAAAAAAAAATAAATAAATAAAATATTCCGACGAACTGATAACCTCCTCCTTTTTTGGAAGTCGATTAACAAGTAAAAAAGTGTAAGTTCGGTCGGAGCCGAACATTAAATACCCGGCGCAAGTATTAAATATATGTTTTTCACTTTTCCGAAAGCTTACAAAATCGCAAAACTCTGCGAATTGTGGATGGCTATTTTCATGAAACTTATTTTAAAATGATTTGGAGCAATTATAGTTTTTTATTTTAGAGTTTTTTGAATTAATGCAACTTGTTTCAATTTACTTTTACAACCCCCAGTGTGAAACGTCACGTGAAGTAGCGTCACGTGACATAAATTTCCATCGATACATTTTTGTTAATATTGCTTTTAAATGAATTTTTAACGCAAATAAAACATGTATTTTATGTAGAATATACTTTATATTTTGACTTCAGCGCCAATTCAGGGTGAATTATTTGGAAATCTATGACTTATTATGTTTCAACTACATACGCCAAATTCAAACCAAATCGGACCATAAATACGGTTTTTCGAAATATCTCAACCTTGGCGCCAAAGCAGATAAATCGGCCCGTAAATACGTTAGATATAAGACTTTTATTTTTTTTTTGTCGTGGTGGACCTTCCGATGGAACCACCCATATGGGATGTATTTGGTATGCTGTACCAAGGCCAACAACTGCGCCAAGGTTGGAAGAAATCGGTGCAGCGGTTACCAAGATATACACATGCAACCATAAGTGGGCGAGGCCAGGCCAATTTTCCAAAAATTTATAATATTCTTATTTTTCGTCTAAAACTTATTGTAGATATCAATTTTAAGTGAATAATCTTCAGTAGTTACTAAAATATCGCAGTTTTCGTATTTCTGAAAGTTATCGTTATATGGGAAGTGGGCGTGGTTACAGTCCGATTTCGCCCATTTTCAATACCAACTTACCTTGTATTAATGGAAACCTACGTACCAAATTTCGTTGAGATATCTCAATTTTTGCTCGAGTTATCGTGTACACGGACAGGAGACATTGTTTTTACCTTCCTTTTATTATTACCTTCCTTTTATTAGCTCCGGATGTAACTATGTAATATTGATGCGCCTAAGAGATGCAGCGATTTCTATTCTAAAGTTACATACCTGATGACAGTACGAATGGCAATTATTTTCGCTTATTTTTATTGGTAAGGTGTTAAACATCCGGTTTTTGCAAAAAGTAAAATTTTATTGTGGATTCCGATAGAATACCTATCCAGATATAATATTTGTATGGCAAGATTTTTCTTTAAGGCGAAAAACCCCTAGAAATGGGCGTGGCAATTGCAGGACTAAAATTAGCAAAACGCAGATTTTATTGCGGACTTCGGCAACATATCGCTTCGTTAACAATATCTGTTCCACAACTTTTTCAATCAAAGAATATTCTAGAAATGAAAGAAGGGGTTTGTCACCTTAAAGAAATATCTTGCCATATAAATATTATATCTGTATAGGTATTCTATCGGAATACACAATAAAATTTTACTTTTTGCAAAAACCCGATGTTTAACATCTTACCAAATATATCTTAACATAAGTTTTCGAAAAAAAAATTACAAATAATTGTTGATTCTCACAAAATAAACCATCTCGTCATAAAGAAAAATATTTTAAAAATAGTTCTTGATAAACCCCCATTTTTTTGAACCACGTTTTTTATAGAGCATTAAACAATACGATGGTATAATTTTAAATGACTAATTTACTGGTCTTCACTATCAAATCAACTTCAAGAAGTTCAACTGTTAATAGCTAAGTTCGCTTTAGGACAATATATATATATATAGAAATGTTAAGCCCATTTCTAAGCTTTAAAATGACGTTAAGATGAAGGCTCTGCGATCAGCAGAACCCGAGATATAACGATTTGAAGGAGTACATGATTAGTCAGAATCACGAAAAAAGCAAACTTTGACAGAGCATATCTCCGAAGAAAAAAAATTCCTCGAACACCTGTTAGCTTATTTCATGTATAGAACCCATGATTCATTAACAAAAGGTTTGCTCAAAAAGCAGTTTTCTCGCTCCCTCTTGACAAAATCGGCTCCCTTAGCAAAGCATTGTGTGTGGGTTCGTGTGTGTGTGCAAAGCTTTTGTAAGGGAGCTAAGGGAGTGTCAAAACTCTAATGTCAATAATGAGCAATCCTTTAATTATTGAATTATGTATAGAACCCACAAACAAAATTTTAAGCGAATCGGAGACATGACATAATTTTTTTTACGAAATCCGTCTGACTTAAAAAAGAATGGCTCACAGACGGATGGACAGACAGACATGGCTCAATCGACTTCTCTGTTCATTCTGAGCATTTATGTATACATTTGTCTATATCTATCTCGACGCGATTTGGCTGTTACAAACAACCGTTATTTGAACAAAGTTAATATACCCTTGTGCACAAGTGTGCTCGGGTATAATTAGTCTACTACGGTACATTCCGTTTAGCTGCCTATTCCCTTAGCTGTTTTAGTATAGCTGCACTTTTACGGGAGAATGTGTATTTCGAAAGGAGTTTTATTCATTATGAATGAACATTTTTCGTTTAACAGCATCGCGGGATCAAAAAAACGATTTAATCTTTCTATTTCAAAATGGTCTAAAGACTTTAAGGTTGAAAAAGAACACAGTTTTAAATATCCGAGTGATATAATAGATGAATGCATATTTATCCCACTTTTAAAAACTCATTTATAATACTTTACTCTTCTTCTTCTTCTTCTTTTTTGGCGCTGTAACCGCCTAAGCGATTTTGGCCGAGTTCAGCAAAGCACGCCAGTCGTTTCTCCTCTGTGCCAACTGACGCCAATTGGAAACGCCAAATCCTTTTCCACCTGATCTTTCCATCGCATTGGGGGCCACCATCTTCCTCTGCTACCACCAGCGGGTTCCGAGCTGAATACTTTCAGAGCTGGAGCGTCGGTGTCCATTCGAACGACATGACCAAGCTAGCATAGGCTAGGTTAGGTACGAGAAAAGGAACAGCAGGCACAGCTTCAAAAGATCTGTTTGAGACCACATCTCCCTGGCTGCAAATTAACGTCCTGTGAAACCTCCAAAAGACGCTGAAAAATATTTCCAAATCAATCGCTGAAAAGTTTTGAGGATTGAAAGAAGGGTTGAAATAATAATCATAATATTTACAAACGAATAGTGGAAGCGTTTTGGTTTTTTGCAGTTGTATTGGTTTTCAGCTTTTACATAAAGTTAAGCTACCATGAAATCGATGTTCTACATTAATTAGCTACAGACTCAGAAATATCTTAAAAGTCAGAATAAATTCAAGGTGATTTCTGGGTATGCAGTGTGAAACTATTCAGGAATTTCTTTTAGGGATATTGGCATTCATGCATCCACATTCATTCACAAATAAAATCACTCATAGTGTGTATGTATACATATGTGCCCACATAACGTATGTATGTATGTATGTTTACATGTTTGTTTATTTATTTTTGTTTGCATTGTTCTATAATTGTTACTAATTTAAGCATTGCGTGTATGAATGTGTTCACACGTGTGTATAGTATGTAGTAATTAGCTGCCGCTTCTCATTATTGCTTAATTTTTTAAATGCCGTAACCGTAATTGTTGTTGTTGTTTATATTGTAGTGCCTATTTAAACAATTGCAATGCATACGCAAATTATTTACAAATCGTGTGAAAAGCTTAATTTTTGCAGTGCGTTTTTTTTTCTCAGTTATTATTAACATTATTACTATTATTGCTTTTGTCATGCATAACTCATTTTAATTATCACAGTCTTGGTTAATAATTTAGCCAACAGAGCTGAACCGTTAAATAAACTGCAATAATTTTAAATTGCTGCACATGTATGCTATACTATACACACATACATACATATGACCATGTACATACATACATACATTCATACATATGTATATGTAACTAGGTATGGATATAGTATGTATATAAGTCGCTGTGTTTGTTTAGTATAAGGTATATCCATGTCACAATAATAATGATAATGAAAATGATTTTCAACTTATAGTGTGAAAGTGACTATTAGCAAAACCGATCGTTACGCATGGCTACGGTGACCATCCGTTCTGTTTTTTGCAGGACCGTACTGTTTTTCAAAGGTCGGTCCTGCGTAGTTTTTCAAACCTGAAAAACCTGAAAATGTACTGATTTTTTCCAAGTGTCCTGCATTTGTCCCGCATTGTTCGTTATGTTAAAATTATCGGACAATGGATGGATTTTATCAAAAAAAGAGTTTTTTGTTACTTTTCTTAGCTTTTCTTCAATATCTCATGAAAAAATCTCCAAATTAACGTAAGCGACTTACAGCTCGAAGGGTATTGATGTGCCTCTTACCAAGATATATAACTTGTGGCGATTTCAATGAAAATTATTAGTGCTACAGGGGAAAAATTGAGATTTTCAATCAAATACGCAGATTCATTTGATTATTTTTTTTTTCATTATTTAAAAAATTCGTAAACTTTGAGCCAAAGATAATGAAAATCGGATCAGAAATGTAAATGCTATGGAGCGCAATCTGCACAAATTATTTTTTT
>NW_023458556.1:108924919-108925956 GCF_013731165.1 Rhagoletis pomonella | reverse complement strand
CTTTTGATGAAATCGTTTATAACTGCCGCAAAAAAGCAAGGATTTTAACGATTTTTTTTTAAATTGCAGATATTGATCTACTGAATCGATCTAGTGAACTAAACATCAGTAATTGTTTATTAATAATTAATTATTGTTTATATTGTTTTTTTAAATTGATTTTTTTCAAATTGCCACATATTTTTTTCTCAAACTTTTTTGTCTATTAGGGAATAGTATAAACTATTTTCAGTACGAGTAGCAATATGCTAAAATTCGTCATTTTCGAGTTATGATTTTTTTTCAGAAAATGCACTTATATGATGCTAGCAGATTTTCGTGCCAATTGAGGGCACACAAATTGTTGCCCATTATGACAAAATTTCCTTGCTGGAAATTTTTTGAGGTTGCCCGATCAGAGCCAAAAGTTTTTCCCAATTGGGCTCTAATTTTGACCCAATTGGGGCCCAATTAGCGATTTGCCCAATCTACCGAAGATCTCCCCAACCAGTGCTTACAATTTGCTCAAAGTGAACATGCATACGCAATTAAAACGATTTTATCGATAAAATCACACATACACACATCAAAATTCCCTACGAAAAAAAGATATTTTTTAATTCTTTTCTTGAAAAATTTTCCACATAGATATAGTATAATAAAGTGGAAGTTTTAAGCGATTGCAAAACTGCCGTAAAATTTTTTTAAATTTTCTTTGAAAACGGTTTTAGGCATTTTCATCGATAAGGAAAAAGTGCAAAAAGCCGTGAGCATAAACAATATTAAAAATCAACGCAATTTTGCAGTAGCTTAACACTTGCACTTTATTATAAAGTTAAAATTTAAAGGGCTACAAAATTGCGTACTCAAAAAAATTCTAAACAAAATTTAACTTTTTTTAATTTGTAATGTACTCATTTCACTCAACTTCGGTGGAAAAAAATGCATAACTCAAATTATTGTAGAGTGCACCCCATAACATTATACTTAAATATTGCGCAATACTCAGAGCTACCATTGTGATTTTTTCAAATTTTTTTTGAGATGGCATATTTTCA
>NW_023458556.1:108881618-108924819 GCF_013731165.1 Rhagoletis pomonella | reverse complement strand
ACTGTGCCAAGTTTGGGAGAAATTGGTGGAGCGATTCCCAAGATATACACATGTAAACATAAGTGGGCGTGGCTACGCCCATTTTCCAAAAATTTATAATATTCTTATTTTTCGCCTATAAATGATTGTAAATATTAATTTTGAGTGAATAAACTTCGGTAGTTACTAAAATATCGCAGTTTTCGCATTTCTCAAAACTACCGTTATATGGGAGGTTGGCGTGGTTACCGTCCGATTTTGCCCATTTTCAATACCATCCGTCCAACGCTCAAAAGAAGTACACATACCAAGCTTCTTTAAGATATTTCAATTTGTACTCGAGTTATGGTGTGCACAGACGGACGGACGGACGGACGGACAGACAGTCACCGCTTAAGCGATGTCTCTTTCCATACTCATCATTTATGTATATATTTGTCTATATCTATCTCGATTGGTTTTGCATGTTACAAACAATCGTTATGTGAACAAATTTATAATACCCTTGTGCACAAGTGCGCTCGGGTATAAAAATACTTGACATCCGCATTCGCATCCGCATCCGCGGATGTTAGCGCTTAAACATCCGCATCCGCATTCGTATCCGCGGATGTCTAAAATTCCACATTCGCAACATCCCTGGTACATATTTATGTATACAACTTTAAAAAAGATTTTACTAAATAATCTGTGCTTATGTTTATAAAAAAATTTTCTTTTTTTGCGTTCTCTGGTTGCACCACGCTCGCTGCGAGTCCGCGCGGCACGCGGCATGAAAGCAAAAGCACCCGTGGCAGGAGCGAAAGAAATTAATAACTAGCGACTCCGTGCAAGTTTCCGTGTCTTTTTTTCTTTTAAATAATGTATTATAGAATAAGGATTGACATTCAATGTACGATTAAAAAATCTGATCGAGAAGTAATAAATATTTCCATTTGTTTATATATTTTCTTTAATTAAAAATTTTGTACAAAATAATGATTATTTCAAAAAATTTAAACAATCAGGCTAAAGCGTGCCTAATTAATTATTATCGTGGAAAAAATCAGCAAGTTACATGCTATGAATCAGTGGATAATAAATAATTACTGAATTCATCAAAAAAAAAAAGTTAATAACAATAACTCTTGTAAATCTTCGAACTTTGCAAAATTGCTCAAATTATATATTTTTTTATGGTTGTAAACCGAATAAAGTGATTTGTGCGAAAAAATCTTGACCGTCCAATTTTGGGTGGCCCACTTGAGAGATTTTCACTCCTATGTAAGAAGAAGAAGAAGATGTACAAAATGTGCATACAGTGATCTTTTTTATTATTAACAATCTTTTTCATGTCAAATGTTTTTTGCAAACTTTTTATTTACAGCTGCGAGTAAAATATAGCAGCAAAATTCAAAAATATGTTGTCTGCTACTTATGTGTAATTATTTATTTATAATAATTTTATTTTTAATAGTTGCATCTACTATACAGGGTGTCCCAGAAGTAACCTGCCAAACTTTAGGGGAAGGTAGGTGGGGGGTGAGCTCTCTGATAAACAAAAAATTTTCTGGTAAAAGTGTTACCGATTTTGAAATATTTAAATTTTTTTTAATTAAAAAAAAATCGTGCCTTTTCATGTATTTTCTTTAGCTGCATCTACAAACCAGGCTATAACTAGTAAATTTTTTATGTAAAATACTTCCGGATAGTTGCTTCTCCATACTCAAATGCAATGTAGTTAAAATATATTAAGGAACCATCATAAAATTAGGACTATTTTGGGATTTTTAACTTTTTGATATTTTCTTCCCCAACTTTGACTATCTCTGGTGAAAAAAGATGTACTGAGCAATAACTTTACATTACATAAAAAAATTGTTCATTTGATAAAGATTTCAGAAAGGTGCACCTCTTACTGTTTCGAATAGAAAATAAGAGTTATAGCCGCTTTTGTGGGCAAACGACTGAGACACACTAGAATGTATTTAATAGATTTAAATTTAAGTTGCTCTTGTTACTGACCAATGACATGCTAAATAGTACAAAGGTACATTATTACCTGCTCCTGACATTATTTTATGTTACTTACCGGAATTCGGACTAGAGCTATATCTATCAATATTTTTTGTGAAGGATGGGTTCACGTGAAATAAAATATACATGAGTTTGAAGTAAAATTTATTTATTCTACTTTAATATAAGCCCGGCACCTTTTAAGAAATGACGCTTTTAGGGATCTTAAACTCAATTGGGCTATCTCAGTAGCAGCTCCATTTATTTGTTCCCGCAAATGCTCTTCGTTTTGAATTGTTTTTGAATAAATTTTGTCCTTAAGACAGCCCCAGTAGAAAAAATCTAATGGATTCAGGTCTGGCGGTCGATGGGGCCACGTGATTGGCCCGTATCTTCCAATCCATCGGCGAGGATAAGTTTCGTCTAAAGGAGCTCTTACTTCACGCCCGTAGTGAGCAGGGCACCCGTCATTTTGCAGCCATAGTCTTCACCGCAGGTTTAAGGGTACATATTCTAAAAGAGTTGGAAGCCGTTCCTGAAGGAACTCTAAATAACTGTGAGAGTTGAGCGTTGGCGGCAGTTCCACAGGTCCCAATATCTGACAATTAAAAATACCGCATTATAATTTATTTTGTACCGGTACTGCGAACGAGCTTCTCTCATTTCGTGAGGATTGTCTATCTGCCAACTGTGAAGGTTATGTAAATTAAAATACCCATCACGTTTGCATGATGATTCATCGCTCCAAATTATTTTATTAAAAAAGTTGGGGTCCGATTCATGCATTCGCAACATTTCACGGCAAAATATAACCCTCGACAGGTAATCTCTTTCTTGAAGAGCTTGAACACGTTGAATGTGGTAGGGATGAAATCGATGGTCTTTTAAAGCTTTGTGAACTGTACTTTTTGGTGTTCCCCGTCCGTCTTTCTATCATTCTCACTGAAGTCGGTGGACCTAGTTCCACTTCCTCTAACACAACTTCAACATCTACCATTGCAGGACGTCCTGTTTCGCCGCCACGCCTTCCAGGTATGCTACCTTAAAAAAGTGAAAAATGATAGTTAACAAGCAGGCAAACAAGAAAGGTGCAAAAATCACTTACCTTCATATATTTCTCTATGGGTCCGGGCGAATACTTCACGACCCGGATGCCGACGATTGGGGTATCGCTCTGCATAGAGTCTTTGAGCAGCTCTGGCATTACAGCAAGCTTCACCGTAATTTAGGTGAATATCCGCATATTCATACTGCGTGTTCTCTGTCATAGTATTAATAACACAATGTGCGAGGGGTCCAATTTCACAAAATCCACTTTCACTAATTCCGGTAAGTAACATAAAATAATGTCAGGAGCAGGTAATAATGTACCTTTGTACTATTTAGCGTGTCATTGGTCAGTAACAAGAGCAACTTAAATTTAAATCTATTAAATACATCCTAGCGTGTCTCAGTCCTTTGCCCACAAAAGCGGCTACAACTTTTTTTTCTATTCGAAACAGTAAGAGTGGCACCTTTCTGAAATCTTTATTAAATGAACAATTTTTTTATGTAATGTAAAGTTATAGCTCAGTACATTTTTTTTCACCAGAGATAGTCAAAGTTGGGGAAGAAAATATCAAAGGTTAAAAATCCCAAAATAGTCCTAATTTTATGATGGTTCCTTAATATATTTTAACTACATTGCATTTGAGTATGGAGAAGCAACTATCTGGAAGTATTTTACATAAAAAATTTACTACGTATAGCCTGGTTTGTAGATGCAGTTAAAGAAAATACATGAAAAGGCACGATTTTTTTTTAATTAAAAAAAATTTAAATATTTCAAAATCGGTAACACTTTTACCAGAAAATTTTTTGTTTATCAGAGAGCTCACCCCCCACCTACCTTCCCCTAAAGTGTGGCAGGTTACTTCTGGGACACCCTGTATAACAGAAACCACATAAATAAAAGTTTCAAAGTTGCTTAAAATTCACAAAAATCAATCAAACTTAAAAAAAAAATGTTCACCAAGATTTCGAACTTTTTATTCAGAATCTTTATAAGATTTTCGGGTATACAGTTTTGTAGCAGTTTTGTTTCAATTTCAGTCTAAGTTTTAGTCTTCTTTACACATGGAATTATCTTCGACTAGTCGTGCAATTGATTAACTGTCATTATTCGAATAGTGAAAAATGTTTAAATACAAATTTTTTCTCATTCTATCCAAAATGAGTTTACGTAAGCGTAGCTGGGTGTGGAACTTCTTTTCTAACTCCGAAGGTGGAAAAGAAGTCAAGTGTACAATATGTGGACAAAATATGGCCTATAATAATTCGACATCGTCTTTGGCAACCCATTTGAAGGCCATTCGTAAAAAGAACAAGGAGCAGGACCTGGAAATGTATGTTTATGTTAACGAACTACTAAGTGGTAATTTTCCATAGTTTATCCTCCCCAGGACCACAGATGTAGCCAAAGTGAATGTGCCGAACCAAGCCCGGCAAAAAGTTTCAAGCGTAGAAGAAAAAACGAAGATGGCGAAACAATTTCAAACGAGCGCCAAGAGACCATTTCTCGTGCCTGGATTCCATGAGTTTATGAAGGTGATGGATGCACTTTGAATTTTGCTATAAGTCACGTATTCATCTCCATCATAATTCATGCGGTACCACACCATTTTTGGTACTATAAATATTCAAAGCCTATCAACCGCAAAACTTATGAAATATTGAAACAAAACAACTATTCGAATAGTCGAATCTGTCAAGTAATCGAATGAAAACAACTAGTCGATTATGAACGGTTAGTCGAAAGTGAGCGGTTAATCGATTAAATGGTATTCGATTATTTTTTGAAACAACTTTTTCTATTCGATTAACCGATTAATCGGTTAGTCGATTAACAAGAGCTCTACTGGGCAAGGCCGAGGCCGAAAAGAGCCACATGTAAATTCTAAATGCTACAAAGAACCACAAAAAAAAAACAAAAGCAAAATTTTATTAGATTATTATTAGAAATAAAAAACATTAATTTTATTATTATTGTAATGGACGTAAGACAGATATTAAAGAAAATTAAAAAGATCCCTTTGCCTAAATTTTCAAAATCTAGTTTTGCGTCGGTTAAAGCCGTTCGTAACAGTTTTGTTAAATGTTGGTTAGTCAATAGGTACGTTCGTTTAAAATCTCCAGTAAAAAATTTCCAACAGCAAAATTCCGGAAAATGTCATCTATTCTCTCACGAGAGAAAAATATCCACAATAGTACGCGAACAGAAAATTTGCAGAAACTTGTAAGTTAGACGAACAGCTGATAGAAATTTGGTTTACATTCAAAAGTATACAATTGAAAACGTAAGAAAACAAATTTCGAAGTCTTATCCTGACATAGTTGACTGACTAAACGAATAATTACTTACTTCTTACAAGTTTAATTAGTCGCATTTTACTATTTTAACTTCCAAACCATCAAATTAAATTTAGGGATTTGCGTAAATTCCAACCAGTTGTTTTTTATCAGCTGTTTTTTGTTGGCAATTGGTGTTTGCTAAAATTTTTCAGCAGAAACTAGCAGCGTTCCCTCGAAATGAAATGTCATTTTGCTCTCTCAATTTCCCCTACTTTGCAAGTTTTTTGCGTACGCGAACACAAAAAGCTGATAGTTTTATAACTTTTAATAATTATCAGGTACTCGAATGCAACTAATTGTGGACGGTATTTTGACTTTACGAAATTCATTGCAGAGTACAAAGACTTACATACCATGTTTATAGCTACGACAAAGCCGCATTAACAAAAAACAGAATTGATTCAACACATATTTCTTTCTAACGGTTATTCCTCAGTCCTTATAAATACAATTAAAAACGAGCTGTATAAAGAAAAACGCACCCAATTTTGATTTCGCGTTAAATGAATTATTCGTTTATACCGGGTTTTCTAACCGATGTGAAAAATAAAAAGCCGATTTGAAAACAAGTTCGAGTCAATACACTTTTCAATTTCAACGCGTATTGCAATTTTGTTTATGCATCTGTTTTGAATCACACCGAACTGAGTCACAGCGCTTTATGTGTCGGTATAAACAAGGTAACAGTTACGCTACGCGCACACTGCAGCCGGCTTCGGCCCAATTGTGCTCGGCCGATATAGGCTATATGCGGGCGATATGAATAAACTTGTGATTATATGACCGCTCTCACACATAAACCAATAACCGAACCGACATCGGCCGTTGACGTCCGTCAGTGACGATAAATTCAAACATGTTTGTTTTTCTCGTCCGATGTCAGGTTAAAATTACCAAAATGGACTGCGAAAAATTAACTTATCGGGTGCAAAACAAGAAAATTACCTATACAATCACATGTTTACAGCCAGTTTCACCAGATTCATTTAAGTTAGATTTTCGAAATTTCTGTTTCACCAATCCATTTTAATTTGTTTTTAATTTTGATTTAAGTGACCTATGCTCTTCACTTAAATAAAAATTAAGTCTGAATAACCAATCTCAGAGGTGTTACACGTTTAATCACCTGATCATTGTGTATTTGCTGCTTACTTGTATACCAGCCCTGCTATTACAACACAGCGTGCCAAAGCTTTTAAAAGCTCTCAGTACAAATGAAAGCTTTCGCTTGCCTAGTCTGTTTTACAACCACTTTTTACTCACTTAAATAAATAGCTTATTGAAACTGAAAATTATTTAACAGCCAGTTTCACCAGATTCATTTAAGTTAGATTTTCGAAATTTTGGTTTCACCAATCCATTTCAATTTGTTTTTAATTTTGATTTAAGTGACCTATGCTCTTCACTTAAATAAAAATTAAGTCTGAATAACCACAGTCAGAGGTGTTACACGTTTAATCACCTGATCATTGTGTATCTGCTGCTTACTTGTATACCAGCCCTGCTATTACAACACAGCGTGCTAAAGATTTCAAAAACTCTCAGTACAAATGAAAGCTTTCGCTGGCCTAGTCTGTTTCACAACCACTTTTTACTCACTTAAATAAATAGCTTATTGAAACTGAAAATAATTTAAATGAGAATTAAATAAAAAATTTAATTAAAGTTAATTTTCACTTAAAAAGTTTGGTGAAACTGGCTGTAAATGAGAACTAAATAAAAAATTTAATTAAAGTTAATTTCCACTTAAAAAGTTTGGTGAAACTGGCTGTTAGAGTATGTCAATTAAAATTTATCAAAATATTGCACTGCTTACAAAATGAAATGAAAACTATCTGGTTTAGTGTGCGCATCAGTTCGGACGGTCAAATTGTTCGGCCGAAATCGGTCGGCCTACCGGATGCTATGTGCGCCTAGCGTTATACGTTGTACCAAAAATTCAAATTATATGGCACGCAGCTGAATTCAAGCAATGCACATTAGGTCAAATGATACATTTGGCTGTGCGAAAGTCCAATTTCGTAAAGGCAGTTTTACATTATTTTTTGTTGCCATTCTGTAGAGAATACTCCAAAATAACAGACTCTTCACTTAGTTTTTGTAAAATAAAAAACACCGTTATACAGCAATAAACCAAAGTTACACTTTCAAAACGTTATTGATACGTTGTTTGCGCAACCGGTTTATTTTCTAAATTTCAAGTGCATTGTTTTTGTAAAGTTCGAATAACTAAAGGAAAATTTTAAATGGGGAAAAAAACTATATCTAAGTGAGAACCTATGTCCCAATTTAAAAAAGTGACTTTTTATCATTTGTTTGCAAAAAACTGACTTATTTGCATAACCTCAAAAATTTTTCTGATTTATTTCAATTTATGATTTTATGTAAGCTTTTACAATTTTGTTAACTTTCGGCAAACAAAATGGAATCGGAAATGGATAAATTAAGATGTAATGAGTTCAATTTATTTTACTTAATTTGCCGTTTTTTGCCGTTTTCATGAAAAAAGGTTTTTTGTGGGCTATCATGCTATCACAAAAGGCAAGTTGTTTGAAGTTTGGCTGATTGGATGTTCGAAAAAAGAAAAGCCTTTTTCGGTTGTCAACCATGTTGAAAAAAAATTTGGTGCTGCTGATATTTGCGAAAGTTCCATGAAACTCTTAGAAGAAAAAAACGCGTATTTTTTGCAATTATTTATCAAATAAATATGAAAATTATGTGAAACAATTTGGAAAGGATGCTAAAATATTTATATCTGAAAACATTGCGTTTCTTGCTGATGAGGTTCTTTTCGAAATCAAAAAGCCAACTGTGTCGACCATCAGCCGGATTCTAACTTTCGCTATCGCTAAAGTGCTAAAATAGGATAGCCAACCTTTTTCCGAATTTTTAGCTATCTCCAAAAATATCTCCAACATTTTTTGGTGATAAATAATCCATTTTAATGGTGATAAATAGTGAAAATGGAAGTATGTGATACCAAAAAAAAAATAGCAGCCCCAATTTGCATTATATTTCATCTCCTGTAGCGTAGCCGAGGCTATGTTACAAATACACTAGCGCCTTCGCACAAAGGCAAATCCTTGAGAGAACTCACCGACTGAAATTTCCAATTTTTTTTACTCAAAGTGAATAGAGCTTTGAACATTCTTTTAACAAATTAGTTATATAAACATTCGTATTCTTTTCAGGAAGTTACCAGCGATTTTCGGTAAATGTGTCACAAAGCAGCATTTGTATTCTGAATATAAATAGATAATATCGGTGGAGAATTTGGAAATACTGAAACCTCAAGTGAAAATGAAGTGATTTATGAAGACAAACTGCTTTAGGAAT
The DNA here is from genome assembly GCF_013731165.1 of Rhagoletis pomonella. Classification (NCBI taxonomy): domain Eukaryota; kingdom Metazoa; phylum Arthropoda; class Insecta; order Diptera; family Tephritidae; genus Rhagoletis; species Rhagoletis pomonella. The sequence continues at coordinate 108,916,119 of NW_023458556.1, read as the reverse complement.
CTCTCCTCAAGACATATCTGCGAGACATGTAGTAAATATTTTTCTTTTTTTAATTTAGGAATTTCGATAATGCTATAACTAATCGCTAGAAGAAACCATTTATGTACATGTGACCATACTTATTTTATTATATAGCTCATTTTAAAGAGGAGCGGGTTGTGTATGATAAGAAAATAACTTGTGTCAAAACCAAGCTAATTGGACAATGTTTTTGAGTAATACCTAAAACATATACTCATCATTTGAACATACAAAAAAGCAGTACGTTCTGTTTTACGAAAGCCAAGTCTGTTTAACATTTTATTTACTGCCTTTACACTTGTTTTAACGTTTTCCATCTTTTTACATTAAAATAATGCAATATTCTAGCTGCTATTAATTTCGCACAGAAAAAGTAATCATTTGACCTAATGTGCAATAGCAAAGCTTTATGTTGCATTTTCAGTGCCTTATCTTCTTTTAATTAAAGGAGTATTTCGGATATTGTAAATACATCCTCAATTATATTACATAAAAAAGGGTTTATGAAGTATGCAAACGTACATTTAAATAATTTCAAATCGGCAACTCTTTTTTCAAAATCTGCTTTTAAATCGTGTGCAATATTTTTTTCTAGCCATTGAAAATGATGAAATATTCTTTTTTAAAGATCATGAATAAAAAGACGTAGCTAAGTTTCAAAACTTAAAATAATTTGCGACAAATCAAAAACATTTCTATTCTCTCCTTATAGAGATAAATTCAAGTTTTCCAAATGTTCCATCATATCGGTAAAAAACATAAGTCAGAGAGCCAATTTTCATTCATTAAAATAATTTGCGACAAATTAAAAACTTTTTTATTGATTCCTTGTAGAGACAAATTTAAGTTTTGCAAATGTTCCATCATATCGGCTAAGAACAGAAAGCCAAGTTTCATTATCCAATTGCGGGTAATGTTCCGATCTCAATTTCCGTATGTGTATATATATACAAAGAATAAAATAAAAAAAACAACACAATGGAAGAGAGTGTCCAGCAAAGAAATGTGTTTTTTTAAGTAAAAAGAGCCAAAATATGCTTAGAATATTTTGGCGCTTTTTACTTTTTAAAATATATATTTCTTTGCTGGATATTCTTTTCCATTGTGCTGTTTTTTTTATTTTATTCCTTTTATATATACACATACGGAAATTGAGATCGGAACATTACCCGCAATTGGATAATGAAACTTGGCTTTCTGTTCTTAGCCGATATGATGGAACATTTGCAAAACTTGAATTTGTCTCTACAAGGAATCAATAAAAAAGTTTTTAATTTGTCGCAAATTATTTTAAGTTTTGAAGCTAAACTACATATTTTTATACATGATCTCAAAAAAAAAGAATATTTCATCATTTTCCATGGCTAGAAAAAATATTGCACATGTAAAAGAAGATAAATTGGACCCCTATGCCGCAGAACTACATGATTTAAAAGCAGATTTTGAAAAAAGATTTGCCGATTTGAAATTATTTAAATGTACGTTTCATACTTCATAAATCCTTTTTTATGTAACATAATTTAGGATGAATTTACAATATCCGAAATACTCCTTTTTATGAAAAGTGAAGAAGCGTTTGAGTTTTTGGAATTAAAAGAAGATAAGGCACTGGAAATGCAACATAAAGCCTTGCCATTGCTTGAATTCCGGCAACTACTTGAATTCCGTCAAGTACTAGATTTAAAATTCCTCTGTTGAAAACAGCTGCGTGCCGTATATTTTCAATTTTTGGTACAACGTTTAACTAGTACCTTGTTTATACTTACGAGAGAACCGCATTAACAAAAACCCGATTTGACTCCACACATATTTCCTTCAGGCGTTTATACCGGTGTAATTTCCGCGCACTCGCTGAAACCGTATTCAAAAGGAAACAAAAGTTGTTATTTTTACCTATTCCATATTTCTTTAATAAATAATTTGCGCGGTGGACCGAAATGGAAGCGAACAAGAATTCAAATTTGTTATAATAATGATTAAATTTTAAAACGGGCTGTATATTTTTCACTTCGCGTCAAATGAATGATGTGTTTATACCTGTTTTCTAACCGATGTGAGAAATAAAAGAGCGATTTTAAAAAAATTCGAGTCAACACACTTTTGAATTTCTGAGCGTATTGAAAGTTGGTTTATGCCCATGGTACAATTACTAAAGGTATTGTCTTCCCAGAGAGCGCATATTCCGATCTGCCATATTTGAAGAACATCATTGTTGCCCAACACCACCACCAAAAAGTTTACTGTAAGGGAAAAGGGGCATTTCTATACACCAAGAACCATATACTTTACGTATTTTTGTAAACAAACCTTCTTGCAGAGAACTTATTCAATTTGCAAAAGCCGAAAAAAAACATTTGCTTACTAAACAAATCTAAAATTTTTATTTCTCACTATATTTCAAAAGTTTTTTCTTTTGTTTAAAAAATTTTTTTTTTAATAAATTGAGTGAAAACAATAAGCGAAGCCAACTAAAAGTAAAAGGATCAACATTGAAATGCGTCAAAATGAAAATAAGGGAGCACGAATTTCGATGTGAAGTAAAACTCTCTGGAAAGACAATACCTGTAATAATTGTACCATGGTTTATGCCTCCGTTTTGAATCACAGCGAACTGGGTCAAAGCGCTTTATGTGTCGGTATAAACAAAGTATGTGAGTCTTTGTACTCTACAATGAAATTCGTAAATTCAAAATACCGTTCATAATTGATTAACCAACATTGAACAGAACTGTTTCGAAGGGCTTTAACTGACGTAAAACCAGATTTTGAAAATTTGACCAAATGGATCTTTTGAATTTTCTTTAATATCTATCTTACTACATTAGAATAATGATAAAATTAATGTTTTTTCATTTCTAATAATAATTTTATTTAAAAAAAAAAAATTTTTTTTGTGGTTTTTTGTGGCTCTTTGTAGCATTTAGTATTTACATGTGGTTCTTTTCGGCCTCGGCCTTGCCCACCCCTAGCATATGCAATGAATTTGTGCCCATTAGCGGCAGCACAGTTAGTGAATCTCACAATCGTTACTGCAAACAACAAAAATTGCTAGCTTACAACTCGACAAGTCGCTTTGTTAAAAGTTAGTGAATCGCACTACTGGTCGAAATGTCACATAACTAAATCAGCTGACCACAAGGTTACAAGCATACATAAATATGAACGCAGGATTGTGATTACCTCAAGTGTCTTTTTTGTCAGCTATTCATAAAAAGTATTGCACGTTAGCTAATAGTGTCATAATCTCCTTTCTTATCTATATAATTTTTACGCATAGTAAATACATATCGTCGATGTTTTTGCAAAACCTCCTAAATCGCCGGTGTGGCAAAAATGAGATTTGGTAACCCTGAACTCCAGGCATCGAGATTTATGCATAAAAATCATATAATTGTTATTAAAACAACAGATTTTTAAAATAATAGCTAGAGAAAATACCGCCTCTCAAGGCAATGCCTTCAAAGAAAAACCGTTTTTTCGCTCTCCTATAAAATTTGAGTGCCGTAAGATAGGCGGTTTTGCAATTGGTCGATGGGCGGTTTTGCAAAAACATCGACGATATGTATATACATTTATACATACATACCTGAGGTACAAACTGAAACTGGGCAATAGCGTCGGGATATGATATAAAGGCCAATCCAGTGCCACTACGTACTACTTCACTAATGTTGTCAGCATTTAAGTTGAGCGCCAGGTTTCCTAAAATCCCGAAGATAGTAATTCCAGCCAATAAAGACGTAAAAGTGTCCAAAGTGGTTACTATCATAGAATCTCTGACAAATGGAAAATAATAAATTACTAAATAAGAACTTCGACCGAGACACACTTGTGCATCTGTCCAGAGAATAACTACCGGTAAACATTATACCGAAAACGGTTATGCGATGAAAATGTCGCAATCGGGCCAAAGCAAAGAGCCAAAGAAAAGAAACACTGCACAACAGCTTCCTTCCATACCTGCAAAAATTAAAATAGACCCTTAATACATACCTTTAGAATTTGTTTAGTTGTAGTGTATTATACTATACATACCTTAATATATAATAACTTATCCCATTCAGGTTTTAGGAAAAATATAATGCCATCTCCGGCTCCCTCCAATGTGACTGACCTTATAAGTAACGTAATTAATACTACGTAAGGGAATATTGCCAGAAAATATGCGACTTTCCCCAAACTTCGGATTCCTTTAATGATAATGAAATAAGTGACGATCCAAGCAAACAAGAGAGTTAATGTTAGCCGCCAACTAGGTACTCCAATGCCGTCGGATATGTCCTCAAGTTCTCTAAGCACAGTTTTACTACGTACGATTTTATAAAGTTAATTTTGATCTATATACATACATATATAAAAATATTATAAAAAAGGACAAACCTGAAATACAGCTCAGAACTGCTTTGCAACCTTTCGGTCTGATTGTTATCTTCATTATTTAAAACACTGGAGCTTACGCAATTTGCTCCCCATTCATCCCTACAAAGTGCCCACGGTAATGGCGATTGAAATGATGCAATAAAATAATAAACAGTAAGAGCTATCAAGGCTGAGTAATATGTTAAAACTGCTAGCGTCGCGAATGATTGTCCGATGCCCACACCTGCAATATACATGTACATATACATATATGTGTAATATTTATGTACAATTGAAAATATGAGTTCAGGAATTCATATAAGTATGTGAATATGTATACCCATAATTGATAACTCACCCAAAAATACTGGGCAGGCTGCCCATATTTTTACAGAACTTTTACTGGAAAACTGACCCAAAAGCGCTTCCATGTAGTACATTGGTTTGCCTAAAAAGCATTTAAAAAATCAAATTAGAACATTATGATTCTCAAGTGTGTATTCGAAAAAATTTGGATTCTCAAATTAATAACTAAGGGTCAATTACAGGTCTATTATGCGCTGGTAATAAAAAGTTTGTAAACGGTAAATAAAGTTCCTGTCATTTTTTAAACCCTTTTCGCATTCTGTGTACTTTTGTAACCGGTAATTTTTGTTACCATCTCATAAGCTGGTAACAAAGTATTGCCCCGTGAAATATACAATGCTAGAAATTGCACAATTCTTCATAGCTGAATTGCTGAATATTTTAACTGCATTACCAACGTACCTAGAATCGCGGTGACAAGAACTGGTAACATTTTTTGGTAATAAAATTTTCCGATTTCAAAATCATCGGTAACGTGCAGAATAGATCTGTTAATAGCAAAGTATTCTGGATTGTAAATTTTTGACAATTATGAGGTAAATAAAAATTGCCAAGCCAGTAGGGCTAGTGAAAAATTTTACAGCATAAAGCACACCTACCCGACGGTTTTGAAATGATTTTCGTTCTAATATTATTGCTAAGACGTGTAATAAATGAATGGCTCTCAGTTTTAGAAGAGTTAAAATCAGCAAAGCCATTTTTTATATAATTGCTGCATTTTAATTGCTAAACTTCTTCTGCATCAGAAAAACTGTCAAAACTTTCCAGCAGTAAAAAGTTACGAATTGGCACAGCAGAAATGTAAAATCACCATATTAAAAAGTTTATTCACTATGGAACTTTGCTACTGATTGGCACAGGCCCAATGCAAAGCTTTCTCTACAGCTCAATGCGAGCGTGAACATGAATCTATGGCGAACATGTCGGATTCACAAAGGCAAAGAATTCCATTCGCATTCTTTTGCATGCTCACACACATCTGTCAAATTGAATCTATATACCGTGCCGTGCTGAATACGTAGCGGGCTTGTTCGAGTTGCAATCACAACCGCAGTGTTGCGCGAATGATTAAAGTATCGCGTTCTGTGTGAATTTCTAGCAATGAGCAGTTGCAACAATGTTGCCATTTTTCATCAGTACGGCAGTAATGCCGCTTTTATTATGTGCCTCGAACAGGCCCAGACTTTCCATTCACATGCGAATGCTGTAGGATGCTAAAGAGGGAAGCGAGACGCAATAAGAAAAGAGAATAGTAGCAGCACTGAGAGCTGTGGAGAAGACGAGCCCGAGCCCCCAGTCGGCGATGGCGTGTGATTTCTGTAATGTGATGATAAGAGCTGCAGAACTGTACAGCTCAGGAAAAATTTACTACAAGAGCGTGCAATTTCTGGCGTAGTCTGGCTTTTTCAAGATGGGTAAGGAAGTAAAGCGAATGGGTCTGGTACATACTATAAGTCACTCATTATTCCTGTGCTGGTATATGACAACATCCGATGAGGTGGCTCTTGGAGTATTCGAAAGAAAGCTTTGGGGAAGGTAAGCTGGCGACGGCGAGTGCCGCATACGATGGAAAGATCAGCTGAATGAGTCCTACAACCACATGGATATAGTGCAGCGGCTCTGCTGGTTTGGCCATGTCGTTCGAATGGACATCGCCGCTTCAGCTATGAAAGTATTCAACTCGGAACCCGCTGGTGGTAGCAAAGGAAGATGGAGTCCGCCACTGCAATGGAAAGACCAAGTCGAGAAGGACTTGGCTTCACTTGGGATTTCCAATTGGCGTCAGTCGGCAAAGAAGAGAAACGACTGGCGTGCTTTGTTGAACTCGGTCAGAATCGCTTAGACGGTTACAGCGCCAAATAAGGAGAAGATTTCAGTTCTCAATCTTTTGATATAAATATTAACTATTGCAAAAAGTGGAGTAATAACGACGATATTTCTCAAAATTAAAAGTTCACGTTCGCGCTCGCGCTCGCATTGAACAATATAGAGGACTTAGTGTTTTAAACACATGCCGGCGAACTCACCACAGAAAAAATTCTCCCAAGAATTGTTGATAGAGACTAGGGATGTCAGTGGCAAAAATACATTGATGCTTTTCTTTGATTCGATGCGTTGAAATGTACATCGATATTTTTCGATGCATCGTGTGCCTAGTGGAACTTTTAGGAGCCTTTACAATTTTTTGGTCAAAGTCACTTCTCTCTTTTGTACAATTGAAAAAACTGGAATGACGGTTAAATAAACTGTGATGTTGTTTGCAAGAACATCGATGCATCGATACATCGACTATTTCCACTTTATTTCGAACCAGTATGCGGAATTGTTTCAATTGACCTTATTTCCGTTGATTTTGTTACCTGTCACCTTTTACGGGTTAAGTGTCAATATATAGAGCTTACATATATTTACTTTGGGTAGTGCATGTCTTCTTACCACCAGTGTGTTTTTGCCGTCCCTTTTCAAACATTAAATTTGCGTAGCTTCGCGCCTCACCGAGTCGCGCCGCTTTCATTTCCAAATTTTTGTTGACTTTATTTCGCTTTTTAAAAGGTAATAATGTCAATTGACTTTATTTCGCACCAGTATTCGAAATAGCGTCAATTGACGTTATTTCCGTTGATCTTGTTACCTGTCACCCTGTAAAAACTATATGGTTGTGAAAACATCCAGGTCTAAAGAACTTCATATTGAATTTTATTTTATTGGTAACCTGATGAAATTACGTCACGTCGGAAGCTGAAGTAAATGCCAAAGCATTACAAATGATTTTCGTATCTACTTAGAAGACAATTTTTCAGAAGAATGTCGCCACTTTCGTGCCCAGTGCAGTATAAAATAATTATCGTTTTTTTTATTTTTCCTATAAAAGTTAGAAAGAACATACATACATTTAAATTATGGGACAATTACATGCTGAATAGCTTTCATTGTTGCTTGCAAAATGTGACTTCTCTCTAACTCTCTCTAAATAAATAAAAAAAACCTACCTGAAAATTCAATTAGTAAAAAAGACTGTTACGTTACAAATAGTTTTTCAATGAAGAGTAAAAGGAACTATTTTATTTTATTGTGAAAGAAGGCTGAAAATTCTCCAAGAAAACTAGATTTCCCATTTTTTAGCCTGGTGGATTCCGCGCCAAAAAACGTTTTGATATTTTGAACTGTTACATTACATTAAAAAGTACTGCCGGCTTTGTTTTCATATAGAAAGCTAATCACTAATATTTTTTTTAGTAGCTTCAAAGTAGAGATGGGCGCTGGAGTGATTTTGACCCACGTTCACGCACGCTCACGTTGATGGTTTTGTAAATCGCGCACACTCACGCTCTGTTGTATTTTTTTCAATCACGTTAAGGCACGCTCACGACGCCCAGTTTTTTAATCACGCACACTTCTTCGCTCACATTTTTCTTCAAATTGAAACTTTATTTATATGTACATATAAATTTATATGTTCATATAAATAGGCTTTATCGCACAGGCATTGCAACAAAAGCTTGACCAGTCAATATTCATTCAATGTAATTTTAAAATGACATTATCTCATAATTTTGTTTAAATCGTGTTTGTTTCACCAATCGTGTACGTCTTTGTTCTAGAATTCTGTCTGACACAGAAAAACAGCCTGATTTTTTAAATAAAATCTGGGCTCGAATCGTCACATCCGTTCACGGATCGAAAACGATACGAAAGAAAATTACGTGATACGTCAGGCAGTATAAGCTGAATGGGACAAAGAGTACGTTCACGTATATCATGATCCGAAAAATGTATTTTTACGTGACGAATAGTACGATATCGTATGTGACGATTCGAACCCTGTATTTTCGCATTAATGACTTCAAAAACTGATTCTACAGATTCATACCTGCATATCTTTGAATTCGTCAAAACTGAATAAGGTAAATAGATTAAACAGTAGTTGTTTATGATTTTATTTTGGGTGAAAATACACATTTGTATGTATGTACATTAGGGTGGGTCAAAAAAAATCAAGTATTTTTTTTTTGGATCCGACCCACGAAAACTAGTTCCTAGAAAGTACTTACCAAATCTGAGCTCTTAATATTAACGGGAAGATTATGCTCATCATAGTTTTCCATTTTCAATTTAGTCTCATATAAAAATGGTCATATCTTATCACCAATAGATCGTTAAACCAGTTGCATCGTAAATATTTATAGGAAATTGAACGCTCTACAAAAATGGTCTGTTATACTCTTTTCATTAATCTAACCATTTAAAAGATATTGAAGGTCAAAGATTGAAGTATTTTAAAGAAAATAACTTTTTGTTTGTAACTAACTAAAAAATAATTATTGTCAAATGAGTTTCAATTATTTCTATAGGAAATTGAACACTACAAAAAAGGTCTCATGTAGTTAATCGATTACTCTAACCATTTAAAAGATATTCGCAGTAGAATCCCAATGCCTGATTTTAATAGTTTTTCAATAAATATTTTCCATTCAATTTATGAATTTTGACAATAAGTGAGAATTTGAGTTTGTCAATTTTTATAAATTCAATTTTCAATCAAGTCAATTTTTATAACTTAAACTAAAAGAAAAAATATATTTTTGTATCAATACTGTATTGAATTATAAAATTTCAAATGGCGAAATAGATTTTGCTTCAGCTGATATGTTTGATGATATTTCTTAAATAAAAACCTTCTTTTTCTGAAATAGATCATAAATTATCTCAAAATTCATAAATTAAATGGATAAATTGGAAATATTTATTAAAAAACTATTAAAATCAGTAGGCATTGGAGTTCTACTGCGAATATCTTCTAATGGTTAGAGTAATCGATTAACTACATGAGACCTTTTTTGTAGAGCGTTCAATTTCCTATAGAAATAATTGAAACTCATTTGACAATAATTATTTTTTAGTTAGTTACAAACAAAAAGTTATTTTCTTTAAAATACTTCAATCTTTGACCTTGAATATCTTTTAAATGGTTAGATTAATGATAAGAGTATAACAGACCATTTTTGTAGAGCGTTCAATTTCCTATAAATATTGACGATGCAACTGGTTCAACGATCTATAAGATATGACCATTTTTAAATGAGACTAACTTGAAAATGGAAAACTATGATGAGCATAATCTTCCCGTTAATATTAAGAGCTCAGCTTTGGAAAGTACTTTCTAGAGGTACCTAGGAACTAGTTTTCGTGTGTCGGATCCAAAAAATAAATAATAGATTTTTTTTTACCCACCCTAATGTACATACATACAGACATATCGAACCTTAGCCGTCACAAAGATGGAAGCAAAATTGTTTCCCAAGTTTTAATTTTGATGCAGTAATGCATCTGGATGCTCTATGAACATTTCTGCATCAAAAAGAAAATTTTGAAAAAAATTTCGCTTATATCCTTTTGGCGGTTAGTGCTCGATATGTAAAAATTAAAATAATGCATATATGCACAGTTTCGGTTGAAACCCGAAATAATGCATATGAGAAAAACCGAAAATATGCATATGCACACTTTCGTTTGAAAACCGAAATAATGCATATAAGAAAAACGAATTAATGCATAAATGCACAGTTTCGACTCAAGACCGAAGTAATGCATATAAGAAAAACGAAGTAATGCATACAGGCAAAGTTTCGACTCAAAACCGAAATAATTCATATGACAAAAAGCGAAATAGTGCATACATGAAAACATGAACTTCTTCCTGTGTAGGCCGCCTTCGAGCCCGCTTAGGGATTATAACCCTTACTAAGTAGAACTCTCCTTTCTGGGTTGCCGGAAAAGAGGGGCGGAAGTATTTTTGCGCAGAACTTCTTTTTGCGTAGGCGGCATTCGGTCGCGCTTAGTCATTATAACCCTCACTAAATAGCATTCTCCTTTCTGTGTTGCCGGAAAAGAGGGCGGAAGTATTTTTGTGCAGAACTTCTTCCTGCTCCTACGCCTTCGGCCGGGCTTAGGGATTATAACCCTTACCAAGTAGAACTCTCCTTTCTGAATTGCCGGAAAATAGGGGCGGAAGTATTTTTGCGCAGAACTTATTTCTGCGTAGGCGGCCTTCGGCCGTGCTTAGAGATACAATGCTGTTATCTGTGTTGCCAGAAAAGAGGGGCGGAAGTATTTTTGTGGCGGCGGTGTAGGCGGCCGTCAACAGCGCTTACTAAATAGAATTCTCCTTTGTGTGTTGCCAGAAAAGGGGGGCGGAAGTATTTTTGCGCAGAACTTCTTTTTGCTTAGGTGGCCTTCGGCCGCGCTTAGTCTTTATAACCAGTTGCCACAGCATTTTTTTATTTGTTACCAAAATTACCGGAAAAAGTTACCAAATTCTACAAAAAATTACCAAACTTAATTTATGTGCAGAACTGTACAAAAAATGTCGCTTCCGTTATTTTGGCAGTAAGGGCTCGTTATGTCTGTATATATGTATTCCGAAGATATCAAGCTTTTCAGGCAATCAGTGCTTCATTCACCTCAAATTTTTACGAAAGTTTGTTGAATTTTTTTAAATATTGAACAAAGTTTGAAATTTGAATTTACACGAGTTCTGTTAAAGATGGAACTACATATATTTTTATAAAAAATAACCAAAATTAAATTACAAAAAATAATAATATGTTAAAACTTGTCAAAATATGGTGCGGCTATAATTTATAAATATATCAAAAATTCAACGCTTGAAGGAAAGCGTTCGACTCACACATACACAGGGTGATGACCCCCACTGAATTCCGTAGCTTTTTGAACGTGAACATACATACGTATTTACGTAGAGTTCTACTCCTACGTATGGATATGGTAGATATACTTAGTATTAGCCACTTTCAAGCAGTTTGTTAAAGATCACACAATTCTAAATAGTAACCAAGGAACGCTGGAACAACTTTCGCTTTGCGAAACTTTCAGGATAAAAGGAAACGCTTACGGGCCTCTTACTTATGTGGAATCAGAACCTATATTGACCATTTGACATGTAGGACCAAATCGAAAAAGTTACCAAATTGAAAAATAAATTACCAAATTACCAAACTTGAGAAATAAAGAAAAAAACTACCAATTGTGGTTAAAAATTACCAAAGCGGCAACGCTGATTATAACCCTTACTAAATAGAATTCTCCTTTCTGTGTTGCCAGAAAAGGGGGCGGAATTATTTTTGTGCAGAACTTCTTCCTGCGTAGGTGGCCTTCGGCCGCGCTTAGGGATTATAACTAACCCTAACTAAGCAGAACTCTCCTTTCTGGGTTGTCGGAAAAGAGGGGCGGAAGAATTTTTACGCAGAACTACTTTCTGCGTAGGCGGCCCTCGGCCTAGGGATTATAACCCTTACTAAGTAGAAGTAATTCATATTAGAAAAAATAAAAAGAAATTATCCATATGTATGCATATGCATATGTATGCATAATGCATGCATGCACAATTGCATATGTGAAAAACCAAGTAATGCATACATGCACTGTTTTGATTGAAAACCGAAAAAATGCATATGCTAAAATACCGATATTATGCATATGCATACTTTCGTTTTAAAAGTGAAATAATGCATATGAAAAAAACGAAGTAATGCATATATGCATAATTTCGGTTGAAACCCGAAATAATGCATATGGCAAAAACCGAAATAAAGCATACATGCACAGTTTCGGTTGAAACCGAAATAATGTCTAAATGCACAGATCCCACATGCGCAATTTCGGTGCCCCGACACGACGTTTCATGTAGAAAATCAAGTGTTTTGTCCATCTTTACTTCAAAGTAATACAAGGCAAGCGAAGAGAGGCAAGTATAATGCAAAAAAGTGGTAGTCCTTAAATATCAACTACCCTTTAGTTTCATGTTGGCCTTTTTTAATTTTCATTAATTAAAAGGTGTCTCAGGATTTAGTGAATTTTCATGTTTGAGAGAAGGACGTTCGTGTTAATATTTATTTTGTCTGATACCTTAGAATATGTATGACCCAAATATAATGAAAAATCTGCGAAACCTGAGAAAAAACTCTTTACCCTTAGTTTCGTTTTCGGCGATTTGTGGCATATGCTTTTAAATTAATACATTTTATATAGAGGGACCTGTGAGTTTTTAGTCCTGGGCTCGAGTTTTCTCTCAACGGCCCTAATCATGAACATGAAATGGTATTCTAAATTTGGTCCGATGTTTTCAAGTACGAGAAGAAAAAGATGTAGACCCACATAAATGTTTCAAAATGATCTAGCTGAGTCGATTTATCCAAGTCCATCTGTCTGTCTGTTTGAACGCAATCTAGTCCCTCAGTTTTCGAGATATCCGACTGAAATTTTATAAGCGAGTGTATTTTTATAATGTATTAACCAATTGTCGGAACCCTTAAAAATGGCCACTATAACTTATAGCTCCCACACAACTGATTGCTCATTTTAGTTCTCGGTCCTGGTTGACCATTCTGTGGAAAGGCTCATATGACGAAAGATTTTTGAAGTTTAAATTAAATTGTTAACTTTTTATGTTATCCTTGCTACATCTTTGTAAGCAGCAAATGAAGGAAGAAGAAAAATGTTGTTTATGGTGAATATTAAGACCACTAATTTTACCGATTTTAACATTACCTGTATCGAATGAGACAATTTTTTCGCAAATAAATTTGAACAAAACAGCAGCAAGATGTGGAAACATTGAATGGAATATGAATATTCGTTTTGTAGGGTGGTGTGTTTAGTTGATTAGTATACATTTTACCCACTCAATCAATTAAAACCAATTTTTCATTACTTAAATCGTGAACAACGAAAAAATCAATTAAACATATATCAAATTACTCGAGTAATGGTCATTTAGAATAAGCAGATCAGCTCGCCTCAGCTTATTACGAATTTTTCAGCAATTTTTTCTTGACGCATCAATTAGTTATTGCCTATTGAATTCGCAAGCTCATATTTTACTTTATTTAAACCTATATATCCGACTACAACCGACTTTCTAAATCCGCCACTTTGTGGTCACATTAAGCACTTTCGGCTTAGTTGTTATTTACTTAATACACAGTGGAACAAAAATGAGTTTAAAAAAACCTAGAGTGCGTACTAAGGTGATCCAAAAATGCATATGAAAAAGTAAAGTCGGAATTTTTATGCTCTCACCCCTTAGGATTGTTCTATACCGACAAAAATATACCCTTATTTTTTATTTTGAAATCAAAACATATTTAGAGGTCGCTCAAAGCGCCCAAAGTTGTCCATGTATTTAATATGGGGAAAAAACAACTTTTCGTAGAAATGGTATAGTTAAAAGTCAATATTTTGAAGAGAACCAGAGTTTTCCGATCGAAAAATATTGACTTTCAAGAATTCTATACCATTTCTACGCAAAAATTTATTTTTCCCATATAAAAATGCATGGAAAACTTTGAGCGCTTTGAGCGACCACTAAATATTTTTTTGATTTCAAAAAAAAATAAGGGTATACTTTTTTTTCGATATAGAACAATTCTAAGGGGTGAGAGCATTACAATTCCGACTTTACTGTTTTTGGACCACCCTAGTGCGTACACATGAGGTTTGATAGCTGTTGGCCATGCGAACAATGCCTCATACTCGTTTTACTAGATCAATTTGTATTCTTGAAAAAAAAAATCATGATCAAAAAATCTGAGTATAGCGGCCAAATTTTGAAAATTCATAATTTTTTGGCCTATATTTGCTTTTTATGCTATTTTCAACAAATATAGGCTAAAAACAGCACATTTTCAAAATTTGGAGAAAAAAATTTGGCCACTATACTCAGATTTTTGGATCCTGAAAACTTTCTAGAGAAGACGAATTGATCTAGTAAATCTGAGTATCTTCAATAGAACACCGTGCGACAAAAACAGAAAAATTTCAAAACACACTCACGAAACTATGGGCCAAATATAGTAAAACTGCATTTTTAGTTTTTCACTCTGACGTCAGGATTTTTTTAAAGGACTTTGAAATTTTAAAGATTCAAAAAATGATTTAAAGAAATCAGTGCAATGCAGAATAACAATATAGGAACCACACGAGAGAGAAAATTCTGTAGAACTTAAAAACAATAACGTTTTTTGGTTTACAAGGACGAATAGGTATTGAAAATGCGATTTTAATAAATTGTATCTTTTTAAGTTAATAAAGTTTGCAGGACGAAATTCGATGATGACGTCGTGTATATTAGTCCTGAAACAATTATTTTTTCAAAAATTTTCAAGAATATTTAAGGACAAAATTTGTAAAGGACATTTTCCATACCATTCGCCCATTTGCACCAAAAAATTTATTCTGTTATAATTCTACAGTTTTTTTTCTTTTATATGATACTCTTATTGTTATCCTACATTGCACTGAATTTTTTGAAATAATCATATTTTTTAAATTTCAAAGTCCTTAAAACAATTCTGACGTCAGAGAGAAAAAGTGAGTACGCAGTTTTACTATAATTTATCCATAGTTTCGCGAATATATTCATTTTTTTGTGTGTAAAATTTACTGTCGCAGAATCAAAGACAACTGTTTCGGCAATAACAGAATTTCAGAAATTCGGGTAATTGGCCTTGGCAAGTTGGCATCACTGTACCCTCAGCCCCAAGAAAAAATAAAACATAAATGACTTTAACAACTTTTCTTTATGATTAGCAAGGTGTACTTTTTTAGTTGTTTTCAAAATTGTTGTACACATTCAAAACCAGACTCATTTGAAAGAACGATCCTTCTGCTATAACACGAGTATTTTTTAGTCATCTTACATATCTA
This sequence comes from Rhagoletis pomonella, assembly GCF_013731165.1. Classification (NCBI taxonomy): domain Eukaryota; kingdom Metazoa; phylum Arthropoda; class Insecta; order Diptera; family Tephritidae; genus Rhagoletis; species Rhagoletis pomonella. The sequence goes on along the minus strand of NW_023458556.1, from coordinate 108,900,648 downwards.
AGGTTCTGTTACGAGATATGTATAAGGATTTATATCAGGCACCGAAAATATTCCTTATTTTAAATTTTATTATTTCTCAGCAAAAATGTGCAAGTTTTATCATTAGTACCATTTATAGCCACATCTTTGGCAAACAAAATGAGTCATCGCAGAGAATATTACGTTCAATAGAGAAAATAATTTAAAAATTGCGCTTTAAAAGTTGATTATTGCTTAAGAAAAATTTGCAATTTTTCGACACTACTACTCGAATTTATAGCCACATCCTTGGCAAATAAGATGAGTCGTCGCAGAGATATCGCTACTTCTCGAGATATCGGTAAATTACTGAACCAGTATCTGGATGGCTAAAACCTATATATATATAGTAATATGAGAAATATTTATATTTGACACCGGCCACGCATCCAGGTACAGGTGCGACAAATTTCGTATGTAAAAGTAAACAGGCACTGTTTAATTTGTGTGTAAATTTCCACGTATTAGGAGAAGAAACTGGTTACCACTCTTTATATGCGCAAATTCAAACAAACATTTTTTAGAGCAAATTGGATGCATTTTATGTGTAAATTGTGTAATTGTGAACATTAAAGGCCCTCGGTTCAGTGGATAGCAGTTCGCGCTACCATTGCGCAGGGCCTGAGTTCAAGCCCGCTTCAACCCAACGTCAAAAAATAAAAAAAAAAACAAAAAAATAATAATAATAGCGGTCGCCCCTCGGCAGGCAATGGCAAACCTCCGAATGTATTTTTTGCTATTTTTTCGGTTTTCGCAACTACCTCGAAATTTTGAGGGCGTAGGAGTTAAACGTACCGCAGATTCGTATTCAGCGGGTCTAGATCAGAGCTGGGCGATAAGAATTACGATTACGAAACGATTAGGATTGCAGTAATACCAACAAGCTAAAAAAACAAGATTGCGATTACAGTAATCCATCATCGAACAAACTTAGATTACGATTACAGTAATCGTAATTTTAAAAACGTTAAAATTACGACTACTGTAATCGTTATCCAAGTTCGTTCGAGGAACGATTACTTTAATTGTAATCCTGTATTTTCTGTTATAAGGCTTTAGATAAATACAGATTTTCCTCATATTATCCTCATATTTATAGAATCACTTCGTTTAAAATTACTCAAAAAATTGTAATTAGAACAATTGTAAATTTAAATTTATTGTAATCATTCATCGAACGAACTTAGATTACGATTAAAGTAGTTATAATTTTAAAAAAGTTTAAATTACGATTACTGTAATCGTAATCTAAGATGCCTTCGATGAACGATTACCGAAATCGTAATTTAATAATTTTTGAAATTGCGATTAAAATAATCGAAATCCTAGATGCAATCGATTACACATGTAATCCTTATCGCCAAGCTCTGGTCTAGATACATGTCGGTGGATAGGTCAGGCTAATAGCACACGCTACTTTTTTATTGTGCCGGTGCAATTGAACTTTTTTACATGTACGCGTTAAAAATGTTTTTCCTTAAAAGTGGCAAATATCAAAGAAGAGTTATCCACAAAACGGGATGTTATTGAGGACTAGTTGTTTTCAAAAGAATACTGTTCTTCAAGTATCCCAAAAATCGCAGGCTTATATGCCAATAGTTATGCAGGTAGTCTAAAAGAGGTGTCAACAAGCTCGCATTCCAATCGTTACAAAAGTTTTGTTCTACACTGCGCTTTCCGGGGTCATAAGTGTCAAGAATGTGTTCATGACCGGAATCAACAAACCAGCTGTTCCACATGTTTTTGATTTATTTCCGATTAAACAAGTGCGGAAAACAGTTAAAGTTTATTCAATTGAAATTTCAATTTAGCTTAATAACTACTTTTTCATTTTACATCCTTTGTTTTATTTGCAAAATATGGAGAATACATTACAGATTTGTCGAACCTTCATTTGCGAGAATCTGAAAGCAAAAAATAATTATTTTATGTGTATTTATCGTATGTGGCTAATAAAATTAGCAAATACATAATATTTCTGAAACTTTAGTAACATTTTCCATTTTTGTGTTTTATAAAAATTGCTTTCAGATGTAAACGAATAACAGCCTTATGCAATTTGACTTTTTGCACATTTGTGCCCGAAAAAAAGTCCGGGCTCTTTCGGCCACGAAGGAGAAGACATTTACGATCCAAAAGTCGAACTTATTCGCACTCTATTACCCATTTTCCTAGAGTGATGAACGGTTTCTGGGTGGTTTTGGGCATCCCGCGGGCTCCTGTGAAACAAATCTAAAGACTCGGGAGCTAAGTATGGACGTAAATTGTCTTTTTCACAGATATTATAGTGTAATAGAACATCCTTATGAATATTATGAAAAGGAATGGAGTAAGATACATATTTCATCTCATAGTGTCAGTGCATCAATATACTTGAAATGGCAATGTACTTTCTCTTTTCGAACAGAACTACTTTCAGTGTACATACAGTCAGTCAATAAAGTTTAGGTACAGCGAATTTTTTACAATACGGGCAACTATTTTTTAAATATTTTATTTTTCGATAATTTTTTATAAAAATATGGTAAATTCTACAACAAAAAACCCAAAAATCAGGGTTCCAAACCTTGTGCAAAATTAAAGACAATTCCCAAAAATTTCATTCATATATTGCACTTTTTATTTACGCTCTCTAGAAAGAAGTTGAGTATGCAGTTTTTTAGCCCATTCAATTTTAGTTTGTGGTGGCTAGGACTTACCATTGATTTTTAGGAATTTTTTTTTGTTGAAGGTGTCGCTCATTTTCTCCATATAAAATAATGTTTGATAATTTTTTTATATGGAAAAAATGTGCGACACCTTCAACAAAAAAATTTCTCAAAAATCAATGGTAAGTCCTAGCTTCCTCATACTTGCACTTTATTATACTAGAATTGAATGGGCTAAAAAACTGCATACTCAACTTCTTTCTAGAGAGCGTAAATAAAAAGAGCAATATTTGAATGAAATTTTGCAGAATTTTCTTTAATTTTGCACAAGGTTTTGAACTTTTCTTTTTGGGGTTTTTGTTGTAGAATTAACCATATTTTTATAAAAAATTAGCGAAAAATAAAATATTTAAAAAATAGTTGCCCGTATTGTAAAAAATTCGATGTACCTAAACTTTATTGACTGACTGTAAATCAGGGATCACACGATTTGTACATTTGTACACTTGTGGTGTTGTCTACAAATACTGATTTCCGCTCAATAACAACCCAGCAAACAACACCACTCTGTAACTGTGAAGATGTACAAATCTGTACAAATGTACAAGTCGTGTGATCCCTGCTTAAGAATATATTTAAGGGTAATGAAATTGAGCAAGCAAAAATTTAAATTGGAACTCTATTTAATTTTGAATTTTATACGACTCAAATCTCTCCGAGCTAAAAACTGATTTTCTTATAATACCGTTTAGTCATTGTTGCAGATTTCCTTTGCCATTCTCGAAACATTGAAGGATTCGTATATGTTTTGAGCGAGTCCTCACACGATGTCGTTGATGAGAAGCGCCTTGGTACATTTTGCAAAAGTTAGAAAGCAGCGTATATTATACCACCTGTACTCGGGTCAAGCTTTAACTCAGTAACTTCACAATGCCTAATTTTTTCGTATAAGCTGGTAAACAATTGCGTGCTATAACTTTACGGTTTTTGAATTTGGAAAAAGAGTTTAATAGCAATATCTTGATGAATTTTAAATTACTTCAGTTTTATGAATCAGAAAAGATCTTAGGGGCAACTGGCCCAACTGTGTGAAAACTACTTCGGAGCTCAAAAGGAATTTAGAAGAAAATATGCAACTGCTCAAGGCTGGCGCAATGACATATCGCTTTTAAAATCGGATGTCAAACAAGCAGGTTATAATAAAAAAAATGCGTGTGTAACACCGTACACATGATAGAAGTGAAACTTCTTAAAAAAGGTGTGAGTACCAGGTACCTACTCACGAAATTGGATGTGTAAACATATGTTTACGGTTCGGCAAACCATTAGGCAATTGAGTTACATACATAGGTTTGGTTAGAAATCAAACAATAATTTCATTTCATCTTATTAATTTTCTGATATACATATAATTTATTTATTCATTTTCCGGTAACACCACCTTATATGAATTCGCGCTTCTAGCATCCATAGGACCGGGTTGTAATGGAAGTAATTGTATGTTTAACAAATAAAGTAAAATGTTTATAATACAATCAATAGATCCTTACGAATTCGCCATTACCAAGGCACTAAGTAACGTACGCACTTTTGTTTGCAAAATGCATTTATTTAAGTTGAAAGAAGACAAATTTCTTTGTTCGGCATTTACTCTTACTGGCTTTCTATCTTCCAAGGCGAATTCATATATTCTTATCACGAATTCATATATTCATGTGGTAGCAAGAGCATAAAAACATAAAATTGTCTTATAAATTAAAAGCATAAGTATCACATGTATGCGTAGTCCAATTCACGAAATCATTTCATCGATCTGAGTAAAAACTAAGTGCATAAACTCTATTTCGCGTTAATTGTAATCATGAAATGGTGTTCATTCATTCAGTTTCTACTCAAACGCATGAAATGATTTCATGAATTGGCCTACGCATAATGGTAGTAAATGACAGAATGAATTACAACAAACACATCCTTTTGACATAATGCAAGCCGAAAACGTTGGTTCAAATCAATCCGCATTCAAGTTGGACGTTTTGCCCACAAACATTGCAATTTTGCGAGCAGTCTCATTGTAAAATCTCATTTTTACAATTTCATAGTTTCGGCTTACATTTATAAAATTCAACGAAAGCACGTACCTATTTCGGCTGAGTTATCCATTTTCGGTTATTTAGGGTACAAAATAAACGCAAATTAAATGAGTTTGTACAACATGGCCATTAATGTAGCGATAAGTTGTACAACTTGCCAGAAAATCCAAATTTTTTGATCTTTCATACAACCAAGACCTACATTCATTCAACAGGCCCACAAACGGTGCAATCTGGAGCAAAATAACACCAAGTTGAACCAACGGTCGCTACGTTTATGGCTTTCTTTAAGAAACATCGGGCGAAAATTTCAACTGCTCCTGTAACACTACCTTATATAAGTTGGCCTTGCTATCATCCTCACATATGTATGTTCATCAGAGTATACCAACGAAGGACGAGTTAATACAAGGAGATAGCGAGAGCACAAAACTACTCCAGAAAATTACACGCACAATGACAAACATGAACAAATGTCCACACATAATTTTTGACAATCAGTACAGTTCGCATTTATATCAACGAGCAGCTTAATAATAATAATAATAATAATAATAATAATAATAATAATAATAATATATATATATATATATATATATAATAATAATATTAGATTTGTTTTCGTTTGTACTACATATGTGCATACATACATGTACACAAACATATGTACATACACAAACATATGTACATACGTACAAATATATATACAACCATTCAAACATATGTACATACATGAAAACATTACTGTCCATAAGTACATACGTACATATGCCCATCAGTACATCAACGAAGCCCGTTTGCTTCATCATAAATATATCCATACAAACATATGTAGATATGTACGAATGGATGTAGTTACGCGAAGCACGCTTGCATCATTTATACATATGTGACACGTAAAGTTAAAAGGGACCTACGCTCAGAAAAAAAGATTTCGAGAAAAACGACGTTGAAGTTTACCAAGTTGATTTTGATGCTTCTGAACGTTTTGATGGATTGAAACTCATTACTCGGGGGTTTTCGGGGTCGCTGATTACGAATCCGATGTTGGTTTTCCAAAATTCAAAATGGCGGATCCAATACGGCGGATGACTTTTTTAAAAATTGATCGGAATCGCTTGAAACTCGTTACTCGGGGGTTTTTGGTGTCGCTGATTACGAATCCGATGTTCGTTTTTAAAAGTTCAAAATGGCGGATCCAATATGGCGGAAAAAATTTACAAATTTTAAAAAAGTCATCCGCCATTTTGAATTTTGAAAAACTAACATCGGAATCGTAATCAGCGACCCCGAAAACCCCCGGGTAACGAGTTTCAAGCGAATTTGATTACCAGAGTAATTATATGTAAAAAACAAATTTTTAGCTGCATTTTAACATGTCAAGGAAATAAAAAATTGAGAACATCAGCGTTTTTATAAAAAACCGACCAGCGCGACATCTAAGAAAACTTTTTTTTCAAAATAAAAAACACGTTTGTCTTTTTTTATCACAAATAACAATAATTTGAGGTAGCGTTTATGAATTTCCAAAAAAAAAAAATTTTTAACCACTCTAGTATACATATATATATGTATACATACATACGTGCATTCAAACATACATATATACATATGTAGGTACTCGTACCCGTCATATGTCGCTTTATTTCTTTTTTCCCCTTCCCTATACTACCTATATCTTCCTTCTCACTCATGTAACGTTTTCAGTTTTAAAAATTTCTCTCTCCATTTTTGCCATACCGCCGCCTAAGAAGTTTCACTTCAAGAAGTTTCACTTCAAAAAAAAAATTTCCGTTGTTTTAGAAGGATAAAATATTTTATTTATGGTGCCGGAACCCTCTTATTATAAGCTTTAAGTATAGGGGTAGACCACAACCATATCAATCAAAGTTTCAAACTTTATACACAATTTAGAAAACTTCAACAAACCTTTTTATCGAAATTTTTAGCAAACTTTCGTGTATGTTTGAGCGGCAAAAAATTTTCTTTGGCTTTTAACAATTTTCTTTCCTTGACGGTATTTTGCAATTTTTTTTATATTGTCTTGCCGAGCTTAATTCTATTCGTTCAGTATTTTTTTCATAAATGTTCCATATTGCTTCATACGACCCACTAATTGGTAATACATAATGGTTACTTTTTGATTTTCTAATAGAATGCTTACCAATAACAAATAAAACAATTATATATGGTACCAGAAAAACTCCACCTCCATTTTCGTATGCAATGAAAGGAAATCTCCATATGTTACCCAACCCTACGGACACTGATATACAAGACATTAAGAAGTCGAATTTTCCTGACCAATTTTCTCGATTCCCTTTTTCGTCTTCTACATCAACTTCAGTTTCTTTTTTTATTTCCTTTTCACAGTTTTTCTCCATTTTGAGGTAAATTACAATCGGCCAAAGCGTTTGAAAGCTTAAACTAGACTAAAGGTATTTTTATTTCAATTTAGGTTGTAAACTTAAACTCTGCGGGTTTTCACATGAAAAAAACGTCATACGGCAGACGCCGTAAGTGTAATAAAGTAAAACGTGAATACGTATGCGTCGCATTTTATTACTAACAACTTTGATATAATAAATTCGACATTCGATAGAACGATTAAAGAATTCCAAAGCTTCCTACTGATAACTATGTACACTCTGCAGCAGTTATTTTGTTTTCTTCTTCCTTTATAGCCCTCTAATCGCCTAAGTTAACTTTAATCTGTTATAACCTAGGATTACAAATACATATTTACATGTGAGGAGAGGATGAGGAATGAGCGTGTTTGATAAAATTTTGTACAAAAAGTGTTCGCAGGGAACTCCAAGAAAAAAGAAATTTGTTCTGGGGAAAAATATCCATACATACATACATGTATGTATATATGGAATATTCCACGACAAAATTGGTTTCTAAATTTTCAGTACCACATATGAAAATTCCATAAATTCCATATCGATGGCTGAGTGCAAGATCGACATATCTCGGCAGCCAGTTCGAAAACGCCCTATCTCAGAAAACTTTTCAGATTTCGGTTCAAAAACGCCCTATCTCAGAACATTTTCAATACATTTTCATTTGAGATAGGGCGTTTATGAACCGAATTCTGAGATAGAGCGATCTTTAACCGAATTTTGATATAGGGTGTTTTTCAATAAAATTCTGAAATAGGGCGTTCTTGAAAATTTTTCTGAGATGGGGCGTTTTCGAACTAGCAGCCGAGACATGTAGGTCGATCTTCCACTCAGCCATCGATATACAGTGACTTATTCAAGTGTTCACATGTTGATTTTTTTAATATCCGCAATGTTTTCAAGATAAAATTATTTTATTGTTAGGGGTCTCCATCTAAAGTGATAAAGAGATAAATTGCTTAAATTAATCAGCTTATCCGCATTCTTACATGAACGAAAAAAAATAATATGAATGGTAAATAATTGCATAGAATTGTTTATTATTTAACTTATATGGCTGATTCCGTTTCAGTCTTACCCCGTCCATTGTGTTCATTTATTTTTTATGTGTTCGTAGCAAAACCGACCAGCTGGCAAGTTATCAGGGTTGAATTTTGCTGATATGTATGTATACATTTATCCACCAAAATCGGTTGATAAAGTGATAAACCTTGGTTAAATAGATTTCCATACAAAGTATGACAGTTCATTTATCAAAATGATAAGTTTATCATTTTATCAAGTTTATCAGCAGTTTATGATTTTAAGTGAGCGTTTGTTAATGAGTAATGCGTTATTCGCCAGAAATCGCAAATTTTAAAGACTTCTTACTTAAATTTGCTTCAGCAAACACTTCTTTATTCTTTTCTGTCCCTTTCGAAAATGGTTTTTTTCTCTTCTTCTTCTTCTTTCAGTATAAATTTCATCTACCCATGGTGTGCATGGGGCTCGCATGGTGTGGTAGATAATATCCGAAGCCTGTCGTTGAAATTTCGCTTAAATGTCATAGGTTTCGGTATTCATTAATAAAATTTGTAGTATATTGTTCCTTTAAATTACAATTTTTGCTTAACCTTTTTTCTAGGCTCAGGAAACGAATTACCTAAAGCGTCCTCCGGTATTTCCCTAAATGGAATTTTCACTACAAAGCTTCCATCTGCCAGGCGTCGCATATTTCGCTCGTAAGTTTTTTGAAACGATATCAATTAATGAACGCAAATCGTTAAAATTTTCTTTTGCAATGGTATTAATGTTAAACAACACCTTAAGATGGTTATTTATCCTTTTGCATAGGAGTTCCCAGGCGAGATTGTAATTAGTTGAGGTAAACTCCAATGATCTAATTACCTCAACAGCACCTCCATCTAAGGCTGAACGAAGAGAATGAAACTTATTGATATCAGGTATTGGCGCGTTACAGTGGATCAGAGAGACGAACATGTCTCCAAATTCTAACCATTTTAAATACGAACAATTAGTTAAAGGAATATAAATTGCGACCCCCTTGCAAACGAGGCAACTTTAAATTCTAGGGTTATAGGTTAGAAATAATAGGATTCGGCGTACTTCCCTCGGTTCGGCTTCTCCACGTGCTATCGTCTCAATGAAGGCCTCCAATAGTAGGTAGCAGTACGTTTCTCCGAATATTTGCAGATCAATTGCCACGGTCACCAGTTTGTTAATGAGTAATGCTTTATTCGCCAGAAATCGCAAATTTTAAAGACTTCGTGCTTTAATTTGCTTCAGCAAAAACTTCTTTATTCTTTTCTGTCCCTTTCGAAATTGTTTTTTTTTCTCTTCTTCTTGTTTCAGTATACATTTCATCTACAATAGATAGATACGCAGCGATGCCAGCGTGTAAAGTATAATAAGTTCTTAATATTATAGTTTCGCGGTTGTGGCATGAACATCCCAATTGTTTTATAAAAAAAATGGTTCATGCTTTAACCCATCGGTTCCCAATGCACTTAAGTATGTAATTAAATACATGTACACAGGGCCGCCAAGAGAAAATCCAGGTCCAGTACTAAATACTACATACATATGTCCGAATTTCCAACGTTGTCATGACATGTCCCTCATTTACTTCAAGAGTGTCATAACTCAAAAAGCGAATCTCGAGAAAAACGACTTTAACCCACAGTAAAAGTGAATACATATTTTGTTCTAGTGAGATACTAGACCTGTTTTTGTACGCTCTATCTCAGCAAACATTGAGGTTAGTTATCGATTAGAGAATGATTAGAGAACTAGCCACATTCTCCAATCTCAAACGTTAGATAACGACTCGAAAAACTATCGAGAATCATAGCGATCTCAACAAAAATGGGACATAGTTCTCGACTCGAGAAAATATTAGTTCTCTAATCGAGTTCTAATGTTGATCTCTAATGGGATTCGAACGTGAATTTCAAACTGATTTTGCTTTATTAAATAAAACGCTTTGTTTGTAAAATTTTTATTACATGTATTTACAGTAAAATAATAATGAATTATTAGAACTTAAAAATAATTTATGCTTCATTCATTTGGAATATTGCTTATTTACATTTATTTTAATTTGCTTTGTTTCTCTAATCGTTCTTGAATCGAATTCTAATGTAGTTCTCTAACGTCGTCATCGACTCGAGAACGATTAGAGAATTACCCTAGTTATCTAATGTAGAAATCTAAATTTCTCTAACGTTAGAGACTGTGTTTGCTGGTATCCAGTAAAAATCAGTGGTGATATTTTGTACACAGTTAGCGACCACCCATTAGTGCTATTCTCTAAATTTTGTACCGACCGACAATCACCGTCGCAGTCATCGCTTGCGTTTGCGACAATTTTATTCCGTAACTATATCGTAGCGATAAAATTCGTTTATATTTTTTCCGATGATTGTCGAAATAAAATTAGAAAAAATATGAAGAATGAATTGAAATATGTATTTCTTCCACTTTCTCTCAATAGCTGCTGTAGCCGAATGGACGCATGTTCGACTGCCAACTGGTTGGTCATAAGTTCAAATCCTGTGATACGGATCATTTTTCCTTCTTTTTTATTTATTATTATTTATTATTTTTTTTTATTTACCAATTTAAGGTTAAGTAATTAGTAGAATAAAAGTACCCAACAAACATTTAGGTTTGAATTCAACTTGAGTTTAAGTTGAAAACTAAGGTATTTCTCAAATCTCCAACGTTGTTTCTCAAGAGTACCTCAAGTGGAGGATCATAGCGTTCTCCACAAAATGGAAATATGACCGTTTCTCAAGTTTAGCTTTTTCTCAACTTGAACTCCAGTGTGATTCTCCAATTGGTATCAAACATATCATTGAAATACTGAAATTAAAATAGTACAATAATTTATACTTTTTTGATTGAAACGATATAGATAAATTTAAATTATTATTTTTTATCTTTGTACTCCTTTTGTAATATGTAGTTAATCAATATCACATTAAAATTCAGGGGTTTTAATGATTCCCTTTTTCCGTTTACAGTCCAACAGCAAGTCTACCACTTGACTCACTTCGCGTTTTATTGAAGAAATTATTTACTTTTTTTTTGTGATTTTCTTCTTCATACAGCTTTAGTTTTCCACTTGATAATTAAAAAAATTAAAAATTCGTTTCTTTTTATGTATCTACGCGTCGATTTTATACATTCAAATGCATATGTTTTGCCAACGCTGCCACTTGCATATTTTTGTACATTAAAAGCAGTGCTGCCATGTTTGGGAAAATTGTTTTTCTCAAGTTCATTTCAACTTGCAGTCCAAAGTTAGAGATGAGTTGGATAATGATGTTGGATGTCAACTTGAGAACTGAATTTCCCCAAGGTTGGAGAAATATATTTTTGCAGTTAGTTGGGTATTGATGAATAATTGACTTCCAGAATAGATATTTTTCTTTTTATGAAGATGAGAGATATTGTATTGTATTTTAATTGCTTTCTTTTATTTATTTCTTTGTAAGTTTACTATTTACAAAAATTGGTATTAAATATTATATGTATATAATAATAAAAGGAACATACGGCTATGACAAAAAATACGTCGTTAGTCGGAACTTAACTGATGCATTCTTCTTATCCTTCTGTAACCGCCCTGCAGTGAAAAATTATCAATTGTTAAAAACAATCAACTTATAGTTAGCTTTTTGGCGGGACGTGGATAAATACCTCACTTTTAATTAGCTATGACAAAGCCAACTTAGAGTGACCTCTAAAGTCGTGCAGGCATCATGCAAACGCAATCAGGAGTTTGTTTTCTTAAGAAGTTTCTATTTAAAGTCCTCATACAAAAACTACTTTGAATACATTCTTTCTTCACTTCACAAATTCTTTTTCGAATTCAGGACAAATAAAATTAAGTTCGAAATTTTATATTATCATTTTGATGTTATATCTGACGGAATTCCAATATAGGACCACCTACTGCAGAATAAGTAACCAAATGAAGAAGTATGCAATGTTGAATGTAAATCTATATACATAAAAATGTTGCGTTCCTTTGTCACGGTCGTCAAAACTCGAGAACGGCTGAACCGATTTGAATAATTTTTTTTCTGTGTTGTTCGGTATATTACCAGGACCATTTATATTACAAACCTTTGGAGGGTTGCCACGTGTTTGAAAATTCTTAATTAATTAAATTTGTCATATAACTGAAATATTACCATGCGACTATCAAGATAAAGAAGGTTACAAAGGCTTAGAGTAGAAAAGAATTTTGAAGAGGGTTGAAACCTGTCTGAGAATTTGAAACTCAATTATAATATATTCAACAACTTTTAATGAGTTTGAGGCCGTTTTTAATGAAAACTGTGCTAAGTTCGCCTTGTAAATTACCGTTGCTTTTTCCACTTTTTCATTTGTTATGCCTACACAATCAAGCGCAGCTATTCGCTGCAATTCACTTGATCATGTGGTTGTTGGTTTTGTTGGTTTTTGCTAATACAGTGCTATCTGGGTCTAGTGAACTAATTAAGGCAAGACCAGTTCATAGAAAACAGATTGTTCACTATATCCAGATTGAGTTTTTTGTTCTTTAAAATCAATTTTATTGCGCAGTGCGTCTTTTAAAGTTAGATTTTTAAGAACTCTGAAATGTCGTATTTTCCCTCACCACTTGTTTTCTGTTGTTGCGGTATCGTTGTCGTCAAGGAAGCGTGCAGCCTCGATGGGGTCTGTCCATAAGGCCAGAGGCGTTAGCAGGGTGGGGTTCAGTGGGCATGCGAAGATATGCTGCGAGTCATGGGCGTCTCTCCTAATGCCGGGAATTCATTTGGCACATCTGCATTTATTCTGCTCAGGTATAAGTTCAACCTGCTGCAGTAGCCAGATCGAAGTTGGGCTATGGGGTCCGAGTCTCCCGAGGCAGACGAAGCCCTGTCTCGTCCACATCTGGTGGTTGCGTGCCCAGAACGGCATTCACTTCGTCCGTCAGTTCATTTAGATGCCTTCTGACGTGCCGTCGCGAGGGTCCTTCCGCAAGGAGATGTCTGTTCGGGTGCCTAACACGGTGAGACCCTACTAGGAATTGCTTGCAGAGCATTGTGTTATGCTCCTTAATCGGGAGCATATGGGCCTTGTCGGCAAGGTGATGTTGCGGCAACATCAGAAGGCATCCTGTCGCTGTCTGAGTGCCGTGTTTTGGCAGGTCTTCAGTTTCTTCCACTGATACCCAGTTGCAGTCTGACCTCCTTCGTCGAAGTGGTGAAAAGCGTTGCTGAGGATTTTGTAGGGGAGAGGGTTAGGCTCCGTGCAGTGACGAAGCGAGAAAGCTCGGCGAAATAACCATTATCGAGCAATCGTCAGTATAAGAGACAATCGAGACTGCCTCTGGTGGTTGAGGGAGCTTAGAAATGCAAAAGTTGAACAGTAGTGGGGAAAGGACAGCACCCTGTTGAACTCGCTGTTTTATTTTCCTAGGTTTGCTCGATTTGTCCCTAAAGATCACTGACGACCACTCAGGTGATTCGCATCCCACCGTTTGTCTTTTAGTAGCGTTACTTGAATAGTTCTCTTACATGGGGGGTTTCGGTTAAGGCCACGAATTATTTGGGAGTTTATGGCGTCAAGTGCTGTTGTTGTGCCGTGCACTTTACGGAACCCATGCTGATGCTTCGCTGGGGTCCAGTGATTTGTGTAGTGCGGGAGTAGAAGGGCGTCTAGTGTCTTCGCTACCGGGGAAAGGTGAGCTATCGGGCGAGAAGGCTCTTCTTTGTTGGACGGTTTCCCCGGTTTAAGCAGTGGAACCACTCTTCCCGTTTTCCAGATGTCTGGTACGATGAGAGTGGCCACAGGTAGGTTGAGGACCTTGGTTAGATAGTCCACTCCCACAGGACCCAAATTTTTGAGCATCAGCATGCAAATTCCGTCGGGTCCAATGGCTTTGGAGACTTTCGCCTTCCCGATGGCTATCCTTACCTCGTCGCTGGAGAAAAAAGAGGCGCACTTAGTGTTGACAGTTTGGGCAGCCTTCTGGTCGCTCTACGTTTGGCTTTGTCCGCCGGAGGATGCAGTATGAACTGTCGGCTAAAATAGCTCGCGCATCGCTCCGGGTCCGACGAAGCGTGGTCGCCAAAAGATATTTCAACTCTGTCATCACGCTTCGTCGGATTGGACAGTGACCTCACGGTTGACCAAAGCTTGCTCACACCAGAGGCGAAGTTACAGGTCTTCAGATGGTCTCCCCATTTCTTCCGCTTATCTACGTTCACTAGTTGCCGAATCTCCGAGTTGAGATCCCTGATACGGGGATTTACGGGATCGGCCTGGCGAAGGGATTACCCTTTTGGTTATTAAATTTGTCGTTATAGTTTTGAATTTGGAAGGAATTGGTTTTAAATTTTGTTCACTCTACAAAGACTCAAAATTGTTCACTCTATAGAGTACTCAATGGAAAAATTTTCGTGTTCACTCTTTCGAGGTGTTCGTAGCATCGGGTGTTCACTCCAGCCAGATAACACTGTAATTCTATTTTTAGAATGTTTAACTTTTAGGTGTGCTCGTCCTTATGTTATTTGTTTTTGTTATTTTATGGCCTTATAACAATTATATTCAACAATTTTTAATGAGCTTGAGGCCGTTTTTTTAATGAAAAACTTATTGTGGAAAAGCAACAATAATGCGCAAAAATGGTAGACGTGATAGCTATTTCGGAAATCACCACATTTCCTCATCAGACTTCTTTCAGTAGGCTTCGAACCGACGATCCCACTGACTCAGCCAGTTGCCTGCTCACTGTGCTAAGTTCGCCTTGTAAATTATCGTTGCTTTTTTCCACTTTTTCATTTGTTATGCCAACACAATCAAGCGCAGCTATTCCGCTGCAATTCACTTGATCATGTGGGTGTTGTCAATTATAATAGATTGACGCTTAAGCAGGGATCACACGATTTGTACATTTGTACACAAAATGCCAAATTTAGATTTGTCCACATTTGCGCATTTGGATAGCGATGTACAAATGATTTGTCTTGCGATCAGACGATTTGGCTGCCAAAGATCCAAATGATTTGGCACACATTTGCGCACAGCAGTAAAGTGACAAATATTGTCCACATTCATTCACACGATTTAACCATTTGGTCATAAATACTTAAACAGCTGATGCGGTGTCAACCATACTTTTGCATTTATGATTTCGTGAGATTTGAAGTGAAGTAAACAAATATAATATATACGCACAGGTACTCAGAATTTTGAATACACCCTCAAAATCTGGGCTAAAACTACGCATTTTTCATAGGTTGCCCGATGAAAAATACTTACATATGCCATTTAAGAAAAAACATTTCGTTGTTTACAACCATTTATAAATGGTAATTTGTCTTGAGAATGGCCACCCTATGTATGTATGAAGTCTACCACATATTCGCGTTTTTTAGTAGTTTTATTTTTGCTCAACATAATTTTCTTAATTTTAAGAGCAAACATTGTCCAACACTAAACACTAACAACAGGTAGAATGGGAGGATAAAATAAACTGTAAAATATTAAATTTTCTCAATATTAAATTTTTCGACATCAAACGTGGTTTTATTGTGTTAAATTGCAAAATATATGATTTATAAAAAGAATTAATAGCGAAAATGATAAAAACCGGCGATTTTTGTGAAAGGATTAGCAAATTTCAGTGCATCTAAAATTTCTAAAGCGTTGTTTACTTTTACTTGAGAATTGTCAAAATCGGCAAATCCCAAGTAGCATTTCTGGAACGAGCCACATTTGTTCGCTACATCGTGATGTGATAAAAAGAAAAGCTGGCAGTACTCCGCAAGGTTGCAGAAATCTTTCAAAATATGTTCGAAACTGTCAAGGAAAAAAATTGCCAAAACTCAACGCAATTTTTATCAACTTCAATCTTGCACTTTATTAAACTAAAATTAATTTTGTTTTAGATTCTAATTAAAATGTTTGCAATTTAGGTGAAACCTTGCAATTTTTTTTTAATTTTTGTACAAAGTTTAATCCAAAACCTGAGATCTACCACATTTTTTTGAAATCCACCACATTTTTTTCCAGATTCTACCACACAATTTTTTTTGAGACCCATCACTGATTCCTTTGCCATTTCTTAAGCAAAGCGAAATGTCTTATCTTGAATCACATACATATATGCGTATTTTTCACCGGGTAAACAGAAATAAAGTTGCGAGCAAGTATACCTGTGCGTCCCCCTTTGAAAAACGCGGTTTTTGACCTTAAGCCAGATTTTGAAGGTGTATTTAAAATTCTGAGTATCCAGATTTTACTACTTGAATAGACCTACGACAAGTATGAACCTCGAAAAAACTATATAAATTTTTTTTGTCACACAGTGTAATTTAGGTCGTCTTTAATAATCTGTATATCGTCGTTTAACGTACAAAACCGCGTATCAACAGAAAGGCAAAACCGCGTACGTGAAGTTGCAAAAATTATTTTCTAGAGAGTAAAAACACTCATGTTTCAAAATGGTTCTCTTTTTTATAAAGCAATCGCATTTCTGGATAGTATATTTCAGGGCGAATGGATAAGGATTTAGCCAACAGCTTCTGTAAGCAAATCCAATTTTTGGCAGCAAATGTCAGTTACGCGATTTTGCAGAATGACGATACACGGTTTTGTACTTTATACGACGATATGCATGTATGTATATGTGTATAGCCAGCAAAAACTGCGGAAAGAGATCCGAAAACTGAAAGAAAGGTGAATAGGAAAGTGTCACGAAGGGTTGTGAAACGAATACTTTTCCGGTTGGTTTTCTGAAATTTCTCATTCTGAACTTCACATATGCTTTCTCATAGTTAATTTTACTCAGAAATTAATTATACTTTTATAAATACTTTTTAATATGTTCGTCTGCCGGCATAAGAACCTGGGACCTCATGAAAGCTTAAAAATAGTCGCACACTTCTCTGCACACTCAGCTACAGTCGAATACGTATATGTACATGTTTCAAATGTTCAGTTTGAGCAAATATTTTAAAATTATTGTTTTCAAATAACGTGACATTTTTCGGTAGTTTTCGGATACGAATATTATATTAAATATTAAAATTTTGCCAAAATTGGAAAATACAAATGTTCACAAGCACGCTCAACAATATTTGTATATTTGTCAATGTCATTTGTCAGTCCCCTTTCAGACACGTCAAGTCTTGCTTTCAAGTCTGCTCGTTCGTAGGCGAAGGCGGTGGGAAGAGAGGGGAAGAGTACAGATACCTCCGTACCGTCAATTCGTTTCAAGTTTTCTTGTCTCTTTTGATCTTTTCGTTGCTTCCCATTTAAAGAACCAAGGACTTGAATTCAATTAAAGTTGACGCGTGTGGAAGCAAATAGAAAACACAAAAGAGAATGCGAAAAAAATTGCTTTCAAGACTTGACGTGTCTGAAAGGGGACTCATCAAGTGGCAAATTAGATATTTGGTCATTTGCTTAATTTTTATTTGGCTTATGTAGCAGCATTGCGTTCACACGATTTGGCCACCAGGGTTGTTTTTCATTTCCCAACAGAAGGCAAATATTTGGTTTTTTTAGGAGGGCTGCAACCTATTTGAAAATTTTAACTCAGTTAAATTGATAAAATAAATGAAATATTGCAATGTGGGTAACAAACTTTAGGGCTGCATTTCTTTATTCATTCTGAACGTTTGGAATAAACCTTTTTGTTTACTTATTCTCTAGAACGTTCCAGATGACATGTTAACGTATATTTCAAACGCATTCTGTTTATTCCGGCTGTGAAATGGGATTATCCGGAATGTATAAAGAAACGCAGCCTAGATTTTTGAGAAGGCTTACAGCCGAAATATATTTGAGGAGGGTTGTCATCTGTTTGAAAATTTAGCTAAATTTAATTGATAAAATAAATAACTTATTAAAATGTAGGTATCAAATTAAAGAGGTTTAAGAAAGATGACTGTTGGAAATATTTTTGAGGAGGGTTGCTACCTATTTGAAAATTTGAACTCGAAAGCTCAGTATGTTGCCGTAGGTCGTACCAATGTATTTTCAATATAAACCGATAAAATAAATAAACCAATGAAAAATTAGTCCTTCGTCAAATATTTATTTTATATTATTATATATGTATGGATATGTGCAAATGTAAGGCGAAGACGGAATATTACTTTAAGTGTTTGTGACGATGGGTGATAGCTGATGGTTGTTAATGGTTGAATACGAGAAATGTGATCGCAGCTCTTTTCAATAGAATTGGGTTCAACCTCAAAGCAGTAAGACTGTTTGGAAGGGAAACTCAACGATTGTTAATTTGGCGGGAAAAGTTTATGACAGTTTCTAATAAATACAAGTATACACCCAATTTGCCAAACAACGTCGTAACGACGTCGTTTCCGACTCGTTTTGGTGAACAATTTGTTCGCCGGCGACGGTCGCAAACGACTCGCCGGCGAACTCGCCGTCGGATGAAAAGCACACTTCGCCGCCGGCCGCAAAAAAGGACTCGCTAGCGGGTAGCAAAAACGATTTACCGGCAGGTCGCAAAAACGACTCCCCTGCAGCCCGCAAGAACGATATACCAGCGAACTGCAAAACGACGCTCAAAGTTGCTAGAAAATTAAAAACAATTTTTTTAGTTTAAAATAGTTTAATTTAATTCATTGAATTTTTTTCAAAGTTTTTTAAATATACATAAATACTTAAATATTAATAAAAAAGAAAAATAAGGTAAACATTCACTCATAAAATACAAACAAAAATTTTAATATATTTTAATATAATATAAGTTTTAACAATTAATTTTTTTGTTACTTCATTTTAGTTATCTTTAAAATTAATTAAAATTGGGTTTATTTTTTCACAAGGACCATGTAGTTCAAAATTAAAGCAATGT
>NW_023458556.1:108877592-108881608 GCF_013731165.1 Rhagoletis pomonella | reverse complement strand
CTATCCAAATGAATGACTTTTATTTATGCTTAGATATATTAAAATTTGGGCGTGCAACTTGTCCAACCTAGACCGAAGGTTCCTCAAAAAACTTTTATGTTCGAAGAAACGGATTCGTTTCGAGTTCACCAAAACGACTTCACCAGGGCGCCGTCGTAACGACGTCGTTTTGAGTTCACCAAAACGACTTCACCAGGGCGACGTCGTAACGGCTTCACCAAAGCGACGTCGCAACGACGTCGTTTAGAGTTCACCCAAACGACTTCACCAGAGCGACGTCTTAACGGCTTCACCAAAGCGACGTCGTAACGACGTCGGTTAGAGTTCACCCAAACCACTTCACCAGGGCGACGTCGTAACGACGTCGTTTCGAGTTCACCAAAACGACTTCACCAGAGCGACGTCGTAACAACGTCGTTTCGAGTTCACCAATACGACTTCACCAGGGCGACGTCGTAACGGCTTCACCAAAGCGACGTCGTTTCGAGTTCACCAAAACGACTTCGCCAGAGCGACGTCGTAACGACGTCGTCTTCGCCCTGTGGCAAATTGGGCATGTGTGCGTACATATGTATATTATTATTAAGCATTAAGGTGGACCGTCTTGGATTGTTTGGTTTAGTCTACAGGCCTGAACACAGTTAAATTGATTAAATAAATGAAATATTGCAATGTGGGTATCAAACTAAAGAATTTAAGAAGACTTACAGTCGAAAATATGTTTGAGATACAATATAAATATATTATTTATTTATTTATTTATTGAATTAAGTCTACAGTACAAAGTACCTTACAGACTAGCAAAATAAAATATACTTATGTATATACAATGATAAACTTATAAAGTAATTGAGTTTAAAGTTTTTATAAATGCACATCTGGATAAAGAAAAATCAAGCAACTGTGACTAAAATAGTTCAGTTCTCGAAATGCACGAGCAATAGGTGCATTACTTGCATAATTAGTTTTGTAGTTTTCCCCGTAAAAAGGGTAGATATTTCGGAGACTTGTTTGTGGAACGTTAAAGCTTATCCGCTCAAGTAAAATTGGACAATCAGTAATGCAATTAATTATGTTGTAGATATATGACAAGGAAAGGACAGTTCTTCTCCCTTCCAAAGAGCTCAAATTAATTAACAAGAGCCGAGAATTGTAAGATGGAATAGGATTCTCAAACCTTAGGGAACGCAGTGCATGTTTAAGAAAAACTTTTTGAACTCGTTCAAGTCTATTAATTGAAAATTGGTCATATGGTCTCCAAATTATAACTGCGTATTCCAAATGCGAACGGACGAGAGCTTTGTATAGGAGCTTAAATGTATACGGATCGTAGAATTCTGAGGTATTACGGGGAATAAAACCTAGAACTGGGTACGATTTAGACAGTGTAAAATTTATATAACCGTTGAAAGAAAAATTGGAGTCAAATATCACTCCAAGATCCTTAGTTTCCATTACATTATGTAGGACATGATTATCGATAGAGTACAGCTTGTTCACAAGATTCTGACGTCTGGAAAATGCAGTGTGAAAGCATTTGTTTATGTTTAAAGAGAGCCGCGACTTCGAACACCATAAATGGAGATTATTCAAATCACACTGAAGTCTTGCGGCGTCTTCTGCATCCTTAACGGTAGAAAACCTTCAAATCATCAGCGTAGGTAGAGCAAATATTTTGAAAAATAAAAGCAGTTACTTAAGCCATTTATAAAAAGAATAAATAACAGGGGCCCTAAAATGCTTCCTTGGGGAACACCTGATGTAGCCACAAAATGGTTTGACAATACACCATAAATTGTAACCAGGCAGCGTCTATCTGACAAGTAAGACTCACATCATTTCAGCAGTGGAATTCTGGCAATCCCTACGCTAAATTTCCATATCCAAAATTCTCTAAATGAAAAGCAGCTTGGCCTAAAAGTACGCAACATGGAAAAGTAATATATGCAATGTGTAATCAACCAAATCTGGCAGTATGAGGGGCATGTAACTAGATGTTGCGTGTTTTTAAGCGTACCTGCTATTCCTTTGGAGATTTTTAGCGATCAAAATTAGCGATAGCAATGTCGGCCGCTGTGGTGTAGTGGTAAGCAGTGCGCGCTTTCACTCATCAGCACCTGGGTTCAAGCCCTGGTCAAAAGCAACATCCCAAAAAATATAGAAAAAGGTTTTTTCTTAACAGCGGTCGTCCCTCGGCAGGCAATGGCAAACCTCCGAGTGTATTTCTGCCATGAAAAACAGCTTCTCATAAAAATACAATCGCCGTTCGGAGTCGGCGTAAAACTGTAGGTCCCTCCGCTTTGTGTGACAACATCAAGGCGCACGCCACAAGTCGGAGGAGAAGCTCGGCCAAACACTAACATATGTGTAAGCGCCAATCTATTATTATTATAAATGCGGGAATCCGGCTGCTGGAGTGAGGAATGAAATCCTCGACAGGCTAACTTGTTTAGAAGGATCTTATGAGATACCCTATCGAAGGCCTTAGAAAAGTCGGTGTAAATACAGTCCACTTGAAGTCCTGCCGAAAATGCTGATATACAAAATTCACTAAAAGCCAATAAATTAGACACAGTCGAACGTCCAGAGCCGAAGCCGTGCTGATTTGAGCAGATTAAAGATTTGACCGCAAAATAGAGTTTGTCCTTAACAACAATTTCAAAAAGATTAAAGATGGTCGGAAGTTTCGAAATCGGTCTATAATTCCGGACATCATTTTTACTTCCGGTTTTGAGGAATGGTGTGATTGTAGTTATCTTACATATTACACTGGTTGAGTTTGAGCTACCTGTTTTTGAAAAAAAAACGAAATGGTCTGACTTTCACATTAGCAGGCCATAGCGATGCATCCAATATTTTTTGGTAATTTGTTGAGGCAACACCCAGTTTAAAGTTTATACGTTTGTGTTTACTTACGTCATTTTTCATCCGACTTCCAAAAAAGGAGGAGGTTATCAGTTCGTCCGAATATTTTTTTTTTTTTTTTTTTTTTTTTTGTTATGTATGTTACCGCATAACTTTGGACCACCGATTTCGATAATTCTTTTTGCATCGGAAAGGTAGTGTCTCAGAGGTGGTCCCATACTAATCTGGTTAAGATCCGATCAGCGGATCATGAGATATATATATATATATATTTTTTTTTATATGGGAGTTGAAGTCGGTTTTTTTTTGCTAAAAATTACTAGTTTTATGAACATGCAGCAGGAAAAAGAATCTATAGCAATATCTGCATGTTAAGCTACATACTTTTTATGTCATCAACAGAAACTTTCGGCTCAAACGAAGATAAATTAACCCACTTGTTACGAACACTTCGGTTCAAGCGGCATTGTTGCTTGGATCTTTGTTATCACTTAAAGAAGATGGTTGAGAAGAAGTACCAACAGCGGTCATCTCACAGTCATCTCTTACTGCGTTGTTGTTTTTGTCAGCAGGTGAAGACGAGTTATCAGCAGCCAGTGTAGAAGGGCGAAAAGTATGCGAACTATTTTTGTTTACGTTATCTGCATGCTCAACAGAAGAGCACACACTAGTTGGTTGACCAACAACAACAACACCATTGTCATCTGCGAGGGAGTTAGCACCAACAATACTTTCAGATGCAGTAGCAGCAGCAAAAGAAGTGGAAGAATTCAAGTTCAAGGGCAATTTACTGAGGTCAGTGACCTTAGATCTTGATCGGGTAGTTCTGAAGTTTACATTATCTGCTGCATCACCATTATTCGCGTTGTTGTTAGCAACTTTTGATGATACGAGATTTTTCGGGTTTTCCGAATTATGGGCGACTTTTTTCTCCACTAAAAACAGCCATAATTTCTTTTATCGAATACATAGCATTCTCAAGCTTAGCCAAGCAAAAAAGATATTCACATAGCAGCACGCATCACATTTAAACATCAGATTTTCGTTAGATTTTAAGAGTTTAAAGCTGGCGGAATTTAGCTTTGCGCATTTCAAATGAAATGCGCGAACAAATTCCGCATGAAACAAAATCACAACCCACGCACTGCGAG
>NW_023458556.1:108867504-108877492 GCF_013731165.1 Rhagoletis pomonella | reverse complement strand
GAATGGCAGTCAAAAGTTTTCCACTTCTGCGCACGGAACCATCCTCATATATGCTAGAATTAATCCTCCAAACATCCGCTCTACTGTAAATTTATTTTAATCTCTCCTGGATACTGGTTAAGAACTCATACTGTTGTTTGTTTATAATATTTGTCTCATTGCTGGTTTGAAAATTAGATATCGCCATGTTCATTTGTGTTGCTATCTCGTCTTGCTTCTGTATATTTAACATGAGTTCCTTGGGATATGCTAATTCTTTTTTTTTTTTTGTAACATTGTTGTGTTGTAGTTGCTGTTAGTCACTTTTGATGATACGAGATTTTCCGGGTTTTCCGAATTATGGCCGATTTTTTTCTCCACTAAAAACAGCCATTATTTCTTTTATCGAACACATAGCATTCTCAAGCTTAGCCAAGCAAAAAGAGATATTCATATAGCAGCAGGCATCACATTTAAACATCAGATTTTTGTTAGATTTTAAGAGTTTAAAGCTGGCGGAATTTAGCTTTGCGCATTTCAAATGAAAATTCTGCAAACAAATTCCGCATGAAACAAAATCACAACCCACGCACTGCGAGCCGCAATTAGAACAAAAAGACATCGCGAAAGTTTTTACATATGTTTGTATATGCATAAATATGAAGTACACGACGGAGCTAAGTAATGGTGCATTTACATGGTGTTTAGGCCACTAGCCTAAACCAAACTTTGAAAGGGTGAACCACCCTAATGTTCGTGTGCATACACACATCGATATGTACATACATACGAATATGAGCATATAAATAATTGCATTACATTTCCCGCCAACTATTATAACGATTTAGCCAAATTTCCCCTCAACACAGCTCGCTGTTTGGGGGTTCGGCAAAAGGTGTCAAAAACTAGCGCGGTCATTCCATTTTTATCACAATTGAGCACGGACGCCTTTTTAGCCACCACCCTTCATCTCACACCACAAGGTAATATTGTAAAATATTCACCGATACCCAAACAATCTCAATAAAGATTTTAGCAAGTAATTATTGATTTTCTTTCCATTTAATTAAACTTGGATGCCCTGCTGGAGTTGCCGGCCACATACGCATCCCAGGTTGACATGGTCCATCTCCCCGGTATATGATCACAAAGTGACCAGCACCTACATACTCAACATACACTTGCAAAGGTTCACTGCAGCATTCGCAAAAATCATTATTTCTGAAGAGGCAAAACCAGCTTGCTATATTTAATCTCGGCCAAAAACTTGCTAAATTCAAACAGCACTTCCATAACACTGCAACAATCGGAGCACTTGCTACTACTAACAAACTACTTTCGATGATCAGCTAATCGATCATCAGCTAAGATCCAGTTCAAAAATAACCAGGATTTGTAAAGGTACGTGGTTAACATTTCTGCACTTCTATTTGCATACACGTCGATTTATTATAGTGCTCAAAACCGATATTGCGCGCAAATACAAAAAGAAACGCGAGTGATTTTGTGGATTCAGTGCATTAACGTAATATATCTTCTTGTTCAAATAAAGAGTTTGTGAACATATTAAATAAAGTACACAAGTGCACGGCCACTTTTATCAGAACACTCACTTTAGTTTGGTAGTGTAATCAGTGACTCAAATTAAACGTCGTCACACATACATAGATACATATATGCTATTAGATTTCTTATTTCGAAAAACTTTTTCCACATTGCAAGCGCCCATTCAATTTACATATTTGAACATTATTTTGGCTTTCACTTTTTATTTCGTGCATGTAGTTTAATTTGTTAACTATCACAATAACAACACTTGTTTGAGTTTGGAGGAATCTTAACCTCATTTATAATTGCATTTTGGTGTTACACAGACTCGAAGCACTTTTATCGCTGAAATACCGCTTCCACAAAATCACTACACGCGCGATATAACTCTTGGAACAAAAATATACAATTTTGTGTCCTCATTTCAAACATATCATATAATTGTACCTTGGTGTGAGTTGGGTGGCGACCATATTCTGTAAATAGATACATATATAAGTGCAAATATACACACGCACATACAAATAACAATAAATAAATAAATTGTGTATGTTCGCTGAAATTCTGTTGTTATAATGTTGTTTACAACATTCCAAAAACTACCTAGTTAAGTTTTCGTTTCGTATTGGGGGTTTTATTCACTAAAGCAAATAAAGTATGGATAAATTTATTCGACTGGCAGACGCTGTGACCGAGTTTGAGGCCGACTACAATGACACGGCCCAAACTGATCACACTAAATACTCTCTTGCTATTCAGCAAGATGAACTTAAAGCTAGAACTAGTACATTCCGATAGGTTAGTCACCACAGGAGTCGCCACTGTGAAGCCTAAGTACAAAAATTCGTATGCTGTATACCTGCGCTGCATGTCAAACATGGCAGAATTCCATGCAAAGTTAGTAAAGAATGACAAAGATGTAGAGGATATGTCCGCCCGAGAACATAATATTCAACTTCCTCCGTGCGATACGGACGTATTCAAAGGTGACTATCTCACATGGCCTACGTTCCGAGATATGTTTACGGCCATATACATACTCAACAAGCGTCTCACTCCTGTGGAAAAATTCTTCCACCTAAACCAAAAAACAGAGGGGGAGGCCAGAGAGATAGTAAGTAAATGCCCATTGACTAACGATGGCTTTCAAACTTCCTGGAAAAATTTTAGTGATAGATACGAAAATAAACATATCCTCGTTAATGCCCAATTAAAGATTCTATTCAACCTACAGGCGGTATATAGAGAGTGCGGTAGCTCCATCAAACAATTGCAGCGAGATATTAATAACTGTCATGCATGTCGACTTTACTGTGTCAACAGATTGACACATCAAACTGGGATGCAATCATTACATATCTCTACTCAACGAAGTTACCAGAAACTACATTAGCGTTGTGGGAGCAAAGTATTGAAAGCAAAACTGAAATATCCAAGTGGGAGGACATGGATAAATTTCTTTCACAACGGTTTCAAACTCTACAAACCACTGCAGGGCCGCACCATAGTAGGCATACCAACGAAACTCATCAAAAAAGATTAAAATCATTCCATGTTAGCGTACCCAAGACAATTTGCAATTTCTGTAAGAGCAACGATCACAAACTATCAAGTTGCCAAGAATTTCTCAACCTAGCAACAGCCGACGGAATATCCTTCCTAAAGAATAATCTCAATTGCCTGAACTGCCTTTCCTCCAAACATACGGTGTCAAGGTAGTTGTAGGACCTGTAACTTGAGGCACAGAACGCTCCTACATATCCAGGCGGTTCCGCCAAAAGCAACTGTTCCAGCAAACAATCCCATTCATACAGATGACGTCGCGTCAAGCCCAAGCAAAACGCGACTCTGCACCACAGCAAATAACGTGCAAGCTTTCTTCGCTAATACGAAAAAGAGGTTTTATTAGGAACAGCGCGTGTTAATATCTTTTTCCAGAATACTAATTTATCGGCCCGCGCACTAATAGATCCCGGCTCAGAACCCTCTTTCATGACTGAAAAACTTAAGCGTAGGATTAATATGCCCACAAAAAGGATAAAAGCCCAGGTATCGGGCATCAATAACACGGTCTCAGCTCAAGTTAACGAGACTTGTTTCATACAGTTGCGGTCAACTATTGACCCTTCAATCAATATAAATACGCAAGTCCTGGTTCTACCGCAACTCATCGGTAATTTACCGACTTGCGAAGTAAACGCTAAGACTAAACAAGCATTTCCTGGCCTACTATTAGCGGACAGCAAATTCTTCGAAAATGAACAAGTTGACCTTATCCTAGGCGGTGACATTTATGCCCAGATTATGGCATCAAAATAAACGTGTCACGGACCCTGCTTGCTCAAGAAACCGTCTTCGGCTGGATATTAACTGGCCAGACGGAGCCAAAGTCTCCAACCAAAAAATGCGTATTTAACCAATGCGTAAATAACCGACAACTGTCCTTGAAAAGCTACTCAAGAACCAAAAATCACAAACAAGGAAAATATTTTACCATACAAACGCTAAAATCACGGCGAACCCTAGTATCCAATTCTTTGGGCGGGGGAGGGACCGAAGCTACTCGTTGTAAAAAGTCCTCAGCCCGAAGGTGGCGAGGTAAAACAATCTCAACAATTAAGCCTCATACGCAGTGCCGTGGTACAGGGCAACAATACCACAATTCAAAACAAACAGGTTGCAAGATCCTACTACGAAACTAGCAAATTTCACTTCTTTAGAACCTAAAGGATTCCACTACTAAACCGGCAAACAAATATACAGTCCACTGCATCTACACACATACGAGCAAAGAACTCTAGTTTTCACATGTAGAGCAAATTAGTATTCCACTAGCGAAATAAGTTATAATTTTTATGTCACCATTTAGCATTGCAAACTTATTTTCGAACCCAGGCTAATGACCATTCGACATCATGCTACAAACATTTCTTTTGCATGAAATAACAACGACACCCTACAATCATAAAAATGTCAGTTAAATATGTTGGATAAATTTGCTCTGTGTAGTTCGTTTCACGAATTAAGTAGACGTGGGAGAAGAAGATATTAACACTATTACTTATGTTTTATCGATCATCTTAAGCACCATTTGCAAGCCGATTTCAAAAAAAAAAAAACTTGATTACCGACATAGCGTAAAACATGCATCTCTCTTTGCTACCACAATGTCTGTTGCTAGTAGGCCGGCCAGATATTATAGTGACATAATCAGTACAGTTGGGATCAAAAATCAGTACAAAGCCATAAAAATCAGCTCATTTTTAAGCGTATTTTTTATTATTAACAATATAACAACCAAATAACAGCGCATTAATTTAACAAAAAAAAACTAATAAAATAAAAATTCATTACTTTAAAACAAATCAAAGGTATTCCGTATGTATGTACACCTGTGCTCAAGAAAATAGTAGTAAAATGTATTGACAGGTTTTGAACATTTTTTCTTTCCCTACTAATTTAAATTTTTTATAAAAATATAGTTAATTCTATAACAAAAGACATGTGAGTTTAAGTCTCAAACTTTCTAGAAAATTTATAAAAATTGAGAAAATTTAAAAAAAAATTGTAGCCCATTCAGTTTCAGTAGAAGAAGATCTCGAGTCAGAATCTGTTTGCATATTTTAAGCTACAAATTTAAAAGATATTTAGTTGGTGTGCTTATTAAATACAACATTCACATTAAAATGTTGACTAAAAGGTGTATTACCGAATTATCGCTAAAGGAATTTTCGAGTACGAATGAAATTTAATAGTGTTAAATGTGTAAGTATGTGCAAGTAAAATTACAGGTGGTCGAACATCAAAAATCAAAGTAAAGCTACATATATCATATCCAAGAGTCGGTAGTTTGCACCTTTTCCAAATTTTTAGAACTTACTTTGCCCCTAGCAGTAGTCGTCTTAAGTTTGAAATACTGACAGCCGATTCCTCAGTGGATGTTTAATTATAATCAAAAGATTATCTCTTATTGTCATCTTCTCAGTGTATTTAATATATGATTAACTCACCACCACCTTTCATAAGATTTATTTATGGCAAAACCAGCTTTTCCTGTAAATCCTGTAAAACCTGCAAATCGTGATTGCAAATTGGGTTGGGTTGAATCTAAACATTTTGTTATTTTGCGAAATCCTAGGAAACGAGACAATTGCAAGCTAACACCTTTTTAATAATGGTTCAAGTTTAATTAATGCTTTCAATCTGCTCACACGTATGAGTTGTCAAAAACCATTGTTTTGAACATGTAAACCTCAAGTAAATGTCAATTACACCAATTTACAAAAGTATTTATTAAATGTAAAAATCAGTACAAAATCAGTACAAACTCAAAAAATCAGTAGATTTTGCGTACTGATTTCGAGCTCTTAAAAATCAGTACAATAGAAAAAAATCAGCACATGTACTGATTAAATCAGCGCATCTGGCCACCCTAGTTGCTAGTTGTGCTCATACCGAAGCCTACAGATCCGGCAATCATAGAGCGAAGCCACACACCATCTGCAGCTTATCATTTTTAACAGCAGTAGTTTGTAGTGGTTTGAGCGGAGGAGGAAATCAACTTTTGGGGCAACTGTGAAGGACATCAAGTAACAAGTAAGAAAGTCTAAGTTCGGGCGGAGCCGAACATTAAATACCCGGCGCAAGTATTAAATATATGTTTTTTCACCTTTCCGAAACCTTCCGCTAGATGGTAAGCCGGGGTGTATCAATTTTGAGTAAATTAGCGTCCTTCAATTTCGAAATATTGAAGTTTCAAGCATTTCTGAAATTTACCGTTATATGAGAAGCGGCCGTTATTTTAGTCCGATTTCAATAATTTTCAACGTTTTGCTTATATGTGGCAAGCACAATAACCACACCGAGTTTGGTACAAATTGGTAGAACGGTTACCGATATACTAATATGTGATCATAAGTGGGCGGTGCCACGCCCATTTTCCAAAGTTTTACCATAAACGTATTTCTTGGTAAAGAATTGTTGCAAGCATCAATTTTGAATAAATTAGCTTCAATATTAACTGATTTATCGAAGATTTTGTATTTCTCTAAATTACCGTTATATGGGATGTGGGCGTGGTTATTGTCCGATTTTAAAGATTTTCAGCCATTTGGAATGTTGTGCGAAGGCCAACAACTGTGCCAAGTTTGGAAGAAATTGGTGCAGCGGTTACCAAGATATACACATGTAACCATAAGTGGGCGTGGCTACGCCCATTTTCCAAAAATTTATAATATTCTTATTTTTCGTTTAAAACTTATTATAAATATCAATTTTGAGTGAATTATCTTCATTAGTTACTAAAATATCGCAGTTTTCGTATTTCTGGAAATTACCGTTATATGGGAAGTGGGCGTGGTTAAAGTCCGATTTCGCCCATTTTCAATACCAACCTACCTTGGATTAGGAGAAACCTACATACCAAATTTCGTTGAGATATCTCAATTTTTGCTCGAGTTATCGTGTACACGGACAGACGGACAGACGGACAGACGGACGGACAGACAGACATGGCTTAATCGATTTCTTTTTTCATCCTGATCATTTATGTATACATTTGTCTATATCTATCTCGATTCGTCTTGGCTGTTACAAACAACCGTTATGTGAACAAAATTAATATACCCTTGTGCACAAGTGCGCTCGGGTATAAAAATGGGGAAATACATGTACGGTGACCTGTTCGGAGCTAAATGGATACGATGCAAGCTAAATGGAAACATAGCATTTCAACTGCTATCGAGAACTCCATATTTATGTATCCTACTGGTTAACGAATGTTACTAAGTTGCATCAATTTCTTACGTTCTATACTTCGCTTCCTTTAAATGTTACCCTGGGGTTGTATCTTAATTTATCAAAAATCTAAAAGCCTCAACAAAACATTACGGGCAACACTTCAAGTTATTAACCTTGACCCCTTTGGTCGCATATGTATAAATGCAATATACTTAGATAGAGGCAGCACTTTTTTCACTGAGAATTTGGTCCCCTTAAATGTTAACCGCAATACACCATCGTTCTTGAAATTGGCCTCAAATTTACTACTCAGATAGCATTATTTTTTTTTTTTTGCGTTTTAAGTTACTCCCGTTCTGCCAGGCAGGGAGATTTATTTGGCCCACTCAACGAGTACAGCGCCATCACCAATTATGTATTTCTGTTATCGTATATCGTATTTTCTATTTCCTTCCTTATGTTACACTCGTTTATCACTCGTTCTTTTGTTGTATCGTTCTATATTCGGTATGTTAATGAAGTATAGCAAAATAACTTCTTTTTGGTTGTTTGTGTTTCCGACAGGGTAGGAGTATGATTTATTGTGGAACGATTTTCCGTCATCCCTTGTCAAATTGGGCACAACGCCGAAACCGGTTTGTCTCCAAACCAAATTTGACAAGGGATGACGGAAAATCGTTCCACAATACATTATAGCAAAATACTTAAATTAATTCTGTTGAATAAAGATATCTTATGATTTGTGTTGTGGATGTTTGCTGGATTTCTAGTTTGTTTATGTAATTGTTGATATAAGTCGATTATCACTAAAGAGTAACTTTCGTTTTATTGATGATTTCGTCTATCATTTGCAGAGCTTTCAGTCCTTCCGCTTGAAATAGTTGTATCATATTGTTGTATTTGCAGAGTGCAGGAAATTTACTTCTAATTGCATCCCACCTAGGGCAGATGTGTAATATGTGAGTAGTATCATATTCACAACTGCAAGTTTCGCATCTATAGCTTTCTATTACTTTTAGTCTCAACATTGTACATTTGTCAAAAGTGTGATTTGATAATATCCTGCAAAACCTTTTTATTTGAGCTGCGTTAAATTTAATTTTCGGCTTATGAAACCAAGGTTTTTTCATAATTTTTGGAACATCGCATAATAGTCTTTTCCTTTTTCTAGAGTTATAGTTGCATATTCTTCTGGCCATTTTTGAGTTTATCTCCTTTCGACTTCTTTAATCGCATCTGCCAGGGTCCAGCAAATGTCTTCGTAATTACCAGTGTGTTCAGCGCTTTTGGCGGCTAAGTCAACAATTGTATTTTGATAAATGTTTTTATGGCCAGGTATATAATATATTTCTACTTCCGTGAGGTTGCTGTTGTTTATAAGTGCTAAAATTTGAATTACAAGGCTATTCGTGCTATTTTTGTTCTGTAATGCTCTCGCTCCAGACTTGCTGTCCGATAAGATAGCAATTTTTCGGAGACCATGACAGGTTGCAAAGTTAATTGCTTTTTCAAAGGCCCAGAGTTCAGCTCTCATTGACGACATTTCTTTGTTGGTGTAGAAGGCTAGTGTGGTGTTCGTTTTTTCGTAATGAAATGCTGCTTTAGTGAGGTGGTCTTTAACAGATCCGTCCGTGTGAAAGATTTATATGTGTTTGTCTCCGAGTTGGTTTATTTTTTCTTTAAATAGTTGACTTATCGTGTTTTCATTCGCTTCAGATTTGTTTTTAATCGATTTTTGAAAGAATTCGGTGTGTATAGTTATTTCTTTTTTGTTGATATATTTTCTTTTAGTATAGTTGTAGTATTTATGATAATGTCCTCAAATTCATGAAATACTTTCGTACAGCTGGTTGAAAAATTTATTTGGTTTTGCATTAGCAGTTCTTTAGCAGGTAGATCAACTTTTAATAATTCTTTTGCTGTAGCAAGTTGCAGTCTGTACTGGAGCGGTAGTTCGGCTGCCATGTGGTATATTACGTGAATAGGGGTAGATTTTATTAATCCCAGACTTTTCCTCATGAATTGATTATTACAGCTTTTAAGTTGATCCACAGCTATTTTGGATATGTTCGCAAACGATGATGCCGCGTATTCAAGTTTTGATCTGGCGAAGGCTTTATATAGCTGCAGAGCCCTTGAGGGTCTTACTCTAAAGGTACATCCGCTAAGTGTTTTTAAAAAGCTACTTCTTTTGTTGGTTTTGTCTATTATTTCGTTTATGTGAAGATTGGCAGAGTTAGTTTTGTGTATGAACCATCCTAAGTATTTAATAGAATTAACTTGTACTAATTGCGTGTTGTGTATCTGAATGTCTAGGGCTTTCCTTCTATTGTTAAAGTGAATAATGTTGGTTTTCTCAAAGTTGATTGTTAGGTCAAGTTGGCCACAAATTTCATTGAATTTCTCCAGTTTCTGTTTTAATTGAGTTTTAGCACCGTTGAAGTCACGGTTAGCCGTTATTAAAAAGAAGTCATCGGCGAATTGGAATAGAATGGTTTTATTGTCGGATAATTGCTGTAATTTCGTTGTGTATAAGTTAAATAGAAGTGCACTCAGTCCTCTTCCTTGGAGTAATCCTCTGTTGATTTGTATGCTTTTCTTTCCAAGGTGTAATGTTCTTCTAGAGAGGAATTCATTGATCCACCTGACTACTGCTTCAGTTATGTTTGCTTCACTTAAGATGATTGTTAAAGTTTGAATATTGACAGTATCGTAGGCCTTA
>NW_023458556.1:108865704-108867404 GCF_013731165.1 Rhagoletis pomonella | reverse complement strand
TGTTAAAGTTTGAATATTGACAGTATCGTAGGCCTTAACAAGGTCAATCCCTGCTCCAACTACTTGTTTACCAATGCTTATAAAATGTAGAACCGTGTTAATAACGTCGTTGATGCATTGAGTTGTTGATCTCCTGGAGGATAGAAGTTGGTATTGATCCACATGATCTTCGAGATGAAATTTAATTATTCCTTCCATCGTTTTACAAAGCGTTGACAGTAATTAAATTGGTCTGTAACTCTCCGTTGTAGATGGGTCTTTATTGGGCTTCAATATTGGTACGATTTTAATGTGCCTCCTATCCTCCGGTATTTTCCCCTCAATCCAAATATTTTTCAATAATCGGAAGAGTGCATCCTTTTCAGTCTCTTGCACATTATTAATCATGTGGTAGGATAATCCATCCAATCCCTTAGCGGAGTCAGGTATCCTGTCCTTTAAAAAGGTATCAAAATTTTTAAGTGTCAGTTCAGGTAAGTCGTATCCGGTGTTCGTATAATCATGAAAGGCAGGTGAATTGTGGTCATTGCAGGTGGTGTTTGATGACATGGTTATCATATTTAAAAAGTCGCATTTTTGTTCCTTAGTCCAAGTATTATTTGTTCGTTTAGGACAGCCATATTTTTTCACACTATTAATTTTATTCCACATCTGTTTACTGTCCGTCGTTTCAGATATCTCATCTAGAAGTACATATATTAAAACTTTCTCTTTTTCTTATGGTTATTTGATTTTGAAGATTAGTTTGTGCTTCCGATAATTTATTTAGATTTTCCAATGATCTGTATGTTTGGTATCTGGCTCTTGCATTATTTCTTATTCGGTAAATTTATCAATGTCATTGTTCCACCATTTTTTTGGTTGGTAAGTATTATTGCTATTAATTTTTATAGTGTTTTCTTCTATTAGTTTATTAATGTTACTATTGAATTCTTGAAGGTTATGTCCTATTTTAATATTAGTCATTCTCGCATATGATTGTTGTTTATTTCTATTGTAATTGGTTGATGATTACTGTTGGTTATTTTTAGAGGTAATACTGTCCATTCTATGTTTGTTGTGTTCTTATTGCTAAATGTTACATTAGGGTGTGTTTTAATGTCGTTTATTATATACGTGGGGTTTCCATCGTTCAGGCATTCGAATTCGTAATCTATTGCTAGATTTTCGAGGATACTACCTTTAGTATCAGTAGTATTACTTCCCCATAAAATTGACTTGCTGTTAAAATCCCCTGCCAATATAGACTTAGCTTTTCAATTTTTCGCCGTTAAAAAAGTTTTTTCTAACTCTTGTTTAAATTCTGTTGCGGACATATCTGGTGGGCAGTATATGCTGAAAACGTTGAAGTTCACTTTAAGGTTAAGTGTTGTGATACCAATTATATCGGCGATGGTTATTAGTTTAATCAATGAGAATTTAATGCGTTTGTTAATGTATATGCCTACACCACCATACCCATCATCGCGATATTTGCCAACGAAATTAAAGGTTTTTAAAGACGTGCTGCTATTATTTATCAACCATGTTTTGCTATGGATTGCTATATCTACCTTTTTATGTATTAATGTTAGTTCCAGTAATTCTTTGTTATTTTTTTTTCAGACTCTGAATATTAAATTGCAAGATTCATATATTCCTCTTCTTCTTCCTCTTTATTGGCGCTGTAACCGCCTAAGCGATTTTGGCCGAGTCCAAAA
>NW_023458556.1:108864554-108865604 GCF_013731165.1 Rhagoletis pomonella | reverse complement strand
TCATCTTAAATGAAGCAAACATAACTGAAGCAGTAGTCAGGTGGATCAATGACTTCCTCTCTAGAAGAAAATTACACCTTGGAAAGGAAAGCATACAAATCAACAGACGATTACTCCAAGGAAGAGGACTGAGTCCTGTAATGTGCGATTCTGGAATAATCCGTTCTTTTAGAGAAAACCTATTTCAAAATCCATTCATTTCCATAGTTGTTGACCGGAAATATATCTTGACAATTTTAAGTTGTAATTGTAGTAGATTTAATGAGATGGCCATTCCTTGGTAGTTCGGAAATGTTTAATTTGCTATTCATATGGCGGAAGTCATATGGTGCTTAAAATAGCTGAGCGAAATAAAGTTTTGCTTAAGTTCCGGTGAGCCAAAGTCTGTCTTTTGGATCCAGCCTTCACTCTAGCTAGACGACTTTAAGGAAATCAGCAACTTTCCACACTCTGGTAAATATATTAAATAAATTCTGTAGGAGATATTTAACGTCAAGAAAAAGTAGTATTTTTAAAGTTTCTGCATATCTTAATTTATAGGCATTAACGCAAATCATTGCAAAAATAAAAGGGTTTTTGTACGAAAGCAGAGAAGCAAGTATTATAAACGACATCTTAGGAAGTCAAATGGAAGGCTTTAGGAAAAGTCAGATTTGAAGATCTTGACTAAATCCTTACGGGCAAGTTGTTTTCATACGGTAAATCCTCACCTATTCGTTTTTATTTTATTTTTATAATTAAGAATATATGTATTCCAAAATCACAGATTGCGAAATTCGGAATTCGATTGTGAATTAGACATACATACAGGGGAGCGGAGTCTTTTAACTCCAACCTCCACTCTCCCACCACGAATTTGCCGAAAAGGGTAGAAAAGCAACGAAAGATCGGTCCAGCATCAGTAATTTAATCAACAGGCAATAAGAAGCCACGCATTCACGGACGGACGAAGAAAATTGTTAGAATAATATATATAAAATCATAATGTGGTGAATTATATAAGAAGGTGGTGACTGTGTGATGGGGTGGGTGATTATCAAATAGGGACCT
>NW_023458556.1:108852594-108864454 GCF_013731165.1 Rhagoletis pomonella | reverse complement strand
AAGGTGGTGACTGTGTGATGGGGTGGGTGATTATCAAATAGGGACCTCCATTCAAAATTGGTGCATATCTGGAGGTCATGGAAGGGAGGGTTTAGAAGCACGAGTTCCAGTTCATCACGGCAACTCATAGATGAGAGAAGGAGGAATTCTAGTCCATCTTGTTTTTTTTCAACCAACATTTGTTTTTTTTTCGTGTAGCCAGTGCACTCAACAAATTTTTTTTGTAACAAATAAAAAGGGACTCTGCAATAAAGTGTGATGTAGGTAGGAGCTGTAGAGGAAAGGTCGCGAATCCCCCAACCACTGTTTGCTAGCCAATAGACGGGTCCCGACAGATCTACTCCTCGCGGTATCTGATGGTCCTCAACTGATCAATAGTTTGAGTGACATCTACTTGATATTACCCCGGTAAAATACCACGAAATCATTACAAAATGGCGCCCAACGTGGGGCGCTAACGGTTATTGACAATTAATTTTTGGAAAATTGAAAATTAGATTTTTTCCCCAAACGGTTAACCCATTCCTGCCTAATGGGTATTTAAATACCCAATAAAGTGGTGTCACTAAATAAATTCTAGCTCGGGCTAGGAAAGAGATATCGAAGTTATATTTTTTTTTAATTGAAGAGGAAGAATGGGCCTTAAAAAATAAAATTATGTCAGTATATTGTTTTCCTTAAAAACTTTTTTTTTTAAGCCAAAAATCGAGGTTTTTTTTTATCGGAAAATGCTTAGGAAAAGCGCTCCCAAATATAGGGAAATGGGAAAAACGAAAAAAGCTCACCTTACCAGATAGCTTCAGGTGTCTTTCATGCAATGAAAAAACGCTATAGAGATATCTCAACACACCTGGCCGTTACACCTGGATAAATGAAAATGGGTATTTAAATACCCGACAGTCCAATGTGTGTACACAAAGTCTTTTTTTTCCTATATGGAAACATTTAATTTGCAGTGAATAAAACGCATAATTAAATAGGATTTTTTTTTTATTTTACTGAGAAATTATTATATTTATAAGAAATAGATTACTTAGCCTTGGCAATCTTTTTCTTATCTGGTTCAACGCCGTTGTGGTAATCCAGAAAGCAAGGAGCGGGATGCAAGTTCACTTGGCACTTCAAGCAACCATATTCAGTTTTGCCACCGCACTGCGGACAACGATGACGAGTATTAAGTTTTCCGATGAAATGATCCATACGGTCGTAACGCATTGCCAGTTGTGCCCCGGAAGCCGACGTTCTACCCGGATGATGATAACTGGACTTGATCATAATCGATTCACACACCTCCACTCGAAATTCATATTGAGACATCGGTGGCTTCTTGTCATACTTGCGACAGAAGCAATGTAACTTCCATGCATTTACCATAGCCGCGTCAAACGCATTTGTTATTAATGGCCAATACCACTTTTTTCCCCGAAACCGAATTCGATAATTATTCACTGCATTGTCAAAAAGGTCCACACCTCCCATAAGATGATTGTATTCGTTGACCAAATACGGCTGCTCAATAGTAACCATTTTCCGTTGCTTTCGATCATACCGTTTCGCGCGGACCATTGGTGTATGGCTTAGGAAATTCGATAATAAGGTCACGACCTGAAAAGATAAGAATGAATGAAGATGTGTTCATCAACGATGGACGTAAAGATCAAAATGAACCGATAGTCAAATTGAAATGTTTCTTTGCACATATAACTTACCGCATTATCATTCCAACGCACCGCCAAAATAGAATTGTTCGTGTCGAAACGAAAGTCAGACGTCCCGCGAGGTATCTTTTTCATTTCCTTGATGTCCATTAATGGGGCATGATTGGTCCGATTATCACGAACAGTTCCCAAAGCGAAGAATCCATCGTTCGACAAACGAGTCATAAGTTTGTGACTTGTAAAAAAGTTGTTAAACGTAACCGTGTGCTTGGCGCGGGCCTCCAGATGTGAAAGAAGTGATAGCACAACACGTTCTCCCAGTCCGAAACCTGGGTCCTCCTGTTCTGATGCACCAGCGTATGGAAGTAGTTAATACAAGTAGCCTTCTGACGAAGCCAAACACCAATACTTGTACCCGAAACGAATTGGTTTTCCCTTGATGAACATTTTGCACGAATGTCGGCCGTAGTAGGCAATCATTTGTTCATCAATGGAAAGGTTGTGAGAGAAAACACCAAATTGAAGAAATTTTTTGTTTAATAAGTCATTCAATGGTGCGACTTTTGCAAATTTGTTTTTCATATCCAATGCTGAGTTGTCACACACGTGAAAGAACTGTTTGATTCGTTTGAATCTGTCTCTTGAAATACATTATTTTATTAGCGCGCATCCTAATGATTCCCGATTTGACCAATAACTATGTATTTGCGGCAATGTATGGTAACCGGTTATATACAACACGCCCAAAAACGTTTTCATTTCGCTAATTGATGTTATGAACGAAGGACAATTTTTGGTCGCAGCATATTGGTTGGTTGAAGTAACCAACAGGTTCAACACCTCCTCATCGATGAACATTTCCCAAAGCTGCACTGGATTCATGTCACCAATTTTCTCATACAACGCTTTGTGTGAAGTGGCCGAATCATCGAATGGAATCTTAGTGAATTGATAATTTTGCGACCGAGACCATTTTGGTTTCATGCCCTCTTCGATTCTGGGTCGCTTAGGTGGCTTACTTGATTTAAGCGTTGATTTGCGACCACGACCACTAGATGTCGAGGCCACCGGTGTATCATCTTCTTCTTCTTGTTAAAAATCATCGTCATCGTAAACGCATTGAATTTCAAATTGCCCTGCAATCTCATGAGGCAGCTCCGGGTCATCGCGCAACAATTGAATATTGTCGTCCAATTCCTCATTGTCACTAAGAATATCGACGACATCGGGTGGCGTCATGATAATATCAACGGCGTCTGCGTGTTGGACAAAGTTATCCTCTCCATCACTATCTCCATCAGACCAACTATCTAAAATAGCTTGCAGCTCGATAGCAGTGAGAACTTTCTGCCGACGAATCATTCTGAATATTCTATAATATATTGAGACATATATTTATAATTATACATAAAATATAACGAAAAAAGATCATGTGTACTTACAATTGTTTATAATCAGCCAATTTATTTCTTATCACTTTTTTCTTGTTTATTTTACCTTTTTATATCACTATAAGTTTTTTTTTTACATGTGGGATGATGGTGCATAAAAAAACATTTGGCAAATGTCAATAATGCACAAAACGTCAAAACAATAGCCAATGGTGTTTTTTTTTGGAGTTATTTCAAAGTTAATGTTAATGCCTGTCGGGTATTTAAATACCCATGTCATATCTAAGGTGTGTTCGCATGTAAAAATTTTAATTTTTTTTCTATCAACTTCTATGGTCTCCCAGGTACATATTTAAAAATTTCATCAAAATCGTACCAGCGGGTCTATGGGCAGGCATTAATGGGTTAATAATAAAAAAAGTTTTTGTCGTTTCGCGTAACATCTGCGATAAATATCGTGAGCTCCACAGTGCACTGGTTTCTCTTTTTAACCGACTTCCAAAAAAGGAGGAGGTTATCAGTTCGTCGGAATATTTTTTTTTTTTTTTTTTTTATGTATGTTACCGCATAACTTTGGACCACGTCAACCGATTTCGATAATTGCATCGGAAAAGTAGTGTCTCAGAGGTGGTCCCATACTAATCTGGTTGAGATCCGATCAGTGGATCATGAGATATATATACATATATATATATTTTTTTTATATGGGAGTTGAAGTCGGTTTTTTTTTTGCTAAAAATTACTAGTTTATTAATGCTTTTCTATAAATTCTTCACTTTACATAAATTGTTTTTTTTTTTACTGATGGTTTGAAATAAGTTTTGGATCCTAGCCGGAGTTTCGACTACGGAGTGTGTTAAAGTCTCAGTATATCGACCGTTTGGCTCTCCTTAACTACTTTTCGGCTACAAATTAGCGATGCAGCAACTATAATATAGTTATTTTACCAAATAGATCCGAATGTAATTGGAAAAACGCAGTTACTGAAACGTATACTGAAAGTAGAAGTGATTACTTTGGAATTACTAAATTACTGGCTCTAGATCATTATTTAGTCCGAAATCAATATCTACTAAAAGCAATGAATTGTTGCATCTACATTCCTCAGCAATAGCCCTAGTAAATTTTTGCTAGAACTCCTTCTCAGTAATATCGATAACCATTTACCCTTCACAAAAGTTACTACCTAAAAATTCACATTTTATTCGTATGAATTGCAATGTCTGTCGTTCACAGCAATGAAAATATTTCGCTTTTACCTGAAAATTCAGAGGGTGATAGTAATATATGTACTATATGTCAACAGGACATGAAATCAGACCAAGAATGTTCGAGAACATTATGCAATCACATTTATCACACGGACTGTATCAAGCATTGGTTGGCCACTTCACAAGAGTGTCCTCAGTGTAGACGTGCTTGTCACCCGCGAGATTTACATAAGATTTCTACCAGGAAAGTTGGTAACGAGGCGCGTGCCTTAAATCGTAATCTGCACTCGCAAGCACGGGGAGGAGCAGTTTCAAAGTACAATACCCGACATTCTAAACGCCGACTTTATGGTGAAATGAATGCCACACATCAGTCAACCGCTGATAATGACCAAAATCTTAGTTTGCCTTTAATGAACTTTAATGACAACATGCATGGTTCAAACAGCCGAAACAATCATTCACAAGCAAGCAATATTACAGGACAAGACCCTAATCCGAATTTAGTTGATAGGAGTCAGATCTCACAGATCGTAGAGGCTGCAATTGACCGATTGAGATCAAGCCTAAACATTCAATCCAACCACCCAGATTTAGCAGATAATCCGACTATAAACCAAGTAAGACAAAATCAGCAAGCTTTTCAAGCTGCTAATTTCCGCCCACGAGGCCCGATAAAATAACCACTATTATACAAAACTGGCATTTAAAATTTGACGGGTCATCGGAAGGGTTAAATTGCAATGAATTTATATATCGTGTTCGCTCTTTGACGGCAGAAAGTTTGAATAACGACTTTAATGCGGTATGTAGAAACTTACACGTTTTGCTTTCTGGTAAGGCCAAAACATGGTATTGGCGTTATCACAAACAAGCACCTGCAATCGACTGGAACTCCTTTTGTACCGCGTTGAGGTATGAAATTAGATACTATCGTTCAACCTACGACTTACGCGAAGAAATAAGGAACAGAAAACAACTCCCGAACGAAAATTTTACTTCTTTTTATGACTCCATAATGGCTATGTTAGATCGACTTCCCGTACCAATGCACATTAGGTCAAATGATTACTTTTTCTGTGCGAAATTAATAGCAGCTAAAATATTGCATTATTTTAATGTAAAAAGATGGAAAACGTTAAAACAAGTGTAAAGGCAGTAAATAAAATGTTAAACAGACTTGGCTTTCGTAAAACAGAACTTACTGCTTTTTTATATGTTCAAATGATGAGTATATGTTTTAGGTATTACTCAAAAACATTGTCCAATTAGCTTGGTTTTGACACAAGTTATTTTCTTATCATACACAACCCGTTCCTCTTTAAAATGAGCTATATAATAAAATAAGTATGGTCACATATACATAAATGGTTTCTTCTAGCGATTAGTTATGGCATTATCGAAATTCCTAAATTAAAAAAAGAAAAATATTTACTACATGTCTCGCAGATATGTCTTGAGGAGAGATTCCTAAAGCAGTTTGTCTTCATAAATCACTTCATTTTCACTTGAGGTTTCAGTATTTCCAAATTCTCCACCGATATTATCTATTTATATTCAGAATACAAATGCTGCTTTGTGACACATTTACCGAAAATCGCTGGTAACTTCCTGAAAAGAATACGAATGTTTATATAACTAATTTGTTAAAAGAATTTTCAAAGCTCTAATCACTTTGAGTAAAAAAAATTGGAAATTTCAGTCCGTGAGTTCTCTCAAGGATTTGCCTTCTTGCGAAGGCGCTAGTGTATTTGTAACATAGCCTCGGCTACGCTACAGGAGATGAAATGTAATGCAAATTGAGGCTGCTATTTTTTTTTTGGTATCACATACTTCCATTTTCACTATTTATCACCATTAAAATGGATTATTTATCACCAAAAAATGTTGGAGATATTTTTGGAGATAGCTAAAAATTCGGAAAAAGGTTGGCTATCCTATTTTAGCACTTTAGCGATAGCGAAAGTTAGAATCCGGCTGATGGTAGACATAGTTGGCTTTTTGATTTCGAAAAGAACCTCATCAGCAAGAAACGCAATGTTTTCAGATATAAATATTTTAGCATCCTTTCCAAATTGTTTCACATAATTTTCATATTTATTTGATAAATAATTGCAAAAAATACGCGTTCTAAGAGTTTCATGGAACTTTCGCAAATATCAGCAGCACCAAATTTTTTTTCAACATGGTTGACAACCGAAAAAGGCTTTTCTTTTTTCGAACATCCAATCAGCCAAACTTCAAACAACTTGCCTTTTGTGATAGCATGATAGCCCACAAAAAACCTTTTTTCATGAAAACGGCAAAAAACGGCAAATTAAGTAAAATAAATTGAACTCATTACATCTTAATTTATCCATTTCCGATTCCATTTTGTTTGCCGAAAGTTAACAAAATTGTAAAAGCTTACATAAAATCATAAATTGAAATAAATCAGAAAAATTTTTGAGGTTATGCAAATAAGTCAGTTTTTTGCAAACAAATGATAAAAAGTCACTTTTTTAAATTGGGACATAGGTTCTCACTTAGATATAGTTTTTTTCCCCATTTAAAATTTTCCTTTAGTTATTCGAACTTTACAAAAACAATGCACTTGAAATTTACAAAATAAACCGGTTGCGCAAACAACGTATCAATAACGTTTTGAAAGTGTAACTTTGGTTTATTGCTGTATAACGGTGTTTTTTATTTTACAAAAACTAAGTGAAGTTTCTGTTATTTTGGAGTATTCTCTACAGAATGGCAACAAAAAATAATGTAAAACTGCCTTTACGAAATTGGACTTTCGCACAGCCAAATGTATCATTTGACCTAATGTGCAATGGAGGAAACAGAGTTGGTAGAAATGCTTACCAGAAATTTACGTCCGGATATCCGACATGAACTTTTATATGTGCCCGTACTTTCGGTAGCACATCTCCGTAAGTTAGTTCAGATGAGGGAAAACCTTCTAAACGAAGCCACGTGTAGACGCACTTCTCTAACTCGGACTAGCCTACCCATGCAACAAGACGAAATGTCGCAGCAATAGGTTTTGACGAAACCAATGAAAACATACCCGTTTTAGAGGAATCGCAGATATCAGCAGTTGCCTTACAAAGAAGTCATGCAAGGCAAATAAATTGTTGGAATTGTGACGCAGAAGGCCATCCTTGGGACATGTGCACTAAGGAGCGCAAAATTTTTTGTTACGGAT
This sequence comes from Rhagoletis pomonella, assembly GCF_013731165.1. Classification (NCBI taxonomy): domain Eukaryota; kingdom Metazoa; phylum Arthropoda; class Insecta; order Diptera; family Tephritidae; genus Rhagoletis; species Rhagoletis pomonella. The sequence continues at coordinate 108,856,998 of NW_023458556.1, read as the reverse complement.
GTGGGGCAAAAAATGTTTATAAGCCTCAATGCGAAATTTGTATGTCTAAGGCAAAAAACTCCTCAAAAAAGGCGTTCGATCACAAGAGAACGCTGAGCTACCCACAAAATTAAAAGGCATAAGTCAGAAACCACCGGCTAGTTCAGAATCTATTCCCAGCCTTGACCAAATATTAGAATCAGAAAACAGCCCCAACTATAGAATATTAAAACGAGAAAGTGAATTACAAGATGTTAGTAAACTCATTTACCCATTGAAGCCTTTACATGAACGCATACGCAATTATATTAGAACCAGAAATAGGATTTTTAACGACTGCCCTGAATCCTTAGAATCTTCGGTAAAAACCAAAGATCGACTTTACGACTTAGGCGCTTCTGGAAGACAGTAAAAGAAAGTAAAAAGTTTTTATTATCGGCAATTTTAAACGAAGACGACGCAAGGTATTATGCCAAAGTAAAGCTTCTTGATCGCGAAGTGTTTGGATTGTTAGATACTGGAGCCAATATAAGTTGTGTGGGTTCGAATTTAGCGAAAGAAGATTTTTCAGGTTTACCCGAGTTTCATAAATTTAAGTCGAGAGTTAGGACTGCGGACGGAAAGCCTCAAATAATAGTTTGAAGTCTGAGTATAAATGTTGAATATAAGACCAAGATTAAGAAGATTAAGCTGTACATTGTTCCATCCATAAATCAAGACTTAATTTTGGGTATAGATTTCTGGAAACTGTTTGAATTAGCTCCAAATATCATTAGTAGTATTTCTTCTGACAGTAACTGTCATCGGGATTTTGAGAATGATGAGCAAGCTAAAAGTCAAAGCGATGAATCTGTTTCGTATTCGGTGACCGAGGGTCAACGTCAGCAGTTAGAAGCGGTAAAATTACTTTTTCCAGACTTTGAAAAACAAGGACTCGGTAGGACAAGTATTTTAAGGCACGAAATTGAGGTAGGTGAAGCAAAGCCGATAAAGCAACGCTTTTATCCAGTCTCTCCAGCAGTAGAAAAACTTATGTATGAAGAAGTTGATAGAATGCTCAAGTTAGGAGTCATTGAAAAATCTCAAAGTCCTTGGAGTTCACCTATGCGCATGGTTATAAAACCAAATAAAATTCGACTCTGTCTACATGCTCGAAAGATAAATGGAGTGACTAAAAACGATGCATATCCACTTCCTTCAATAGATGGTATTTTTGCAAGATTGCCGGAAGCGAATATCATAACTAAAATTGATTTAAAGGACGTCTTTTGGCAGATTCCTCTGTCGGAGAAATCCAAAGAAATTACAGCATTTACCGTGCCTGGCCGTCCACTGTACCAATTTGTGGTAATGCCGTTTGGCTTATGTAATGCTGCACAACCTATGTGTCGTTTAATGGACGATATCATTCCAGCAGACCTGCGAACTTGTGTATTCGGATATTTGGACGATTTATGCATAGTATCGAATAACTTCGAAACGCATCTTTCTATTCTAGTCAGAATCGCGGAGCAGTTTCGAAAAGCCAATTTTACCATAAACATCAAAAAAAGCCAATTTTGTGTTAGGAGAGTGAAGTATTTGGGTTATGTCATCGGACATGGAGGTATCGCTACCGACCCAGAGAAAATCGAATCTATTAAGAACTGGCCTACACCGAAAAATCTAAAGCAAGTTAGGGGATTTTTAGGGTTAGCAGGTTGGTATAGGCGATTTATCGAAAACTTTTCGGATGTAAGTTTTCCTATAACTGAAGTTTTGCCAACGAAACGCAAATTTGAATGGACGAAAGCAGCTCAGTTAGCCTTTGAGGAAATAAAAGAACGTTTGACAACAGCCCCAGTTCTACAGAACCCCGATTTCTTTAAAAAATTTTTTGTACATTGCGACGCCAGCGATTATGGCATAGGTGCTGTGTTAGTCCAACTAGATGCTGAAGGACTTGAACGCCCAATAGCTTTTATGTCAAAAAAAGTTAAACTCAGCCCAGCGTAACTATAGCGTTACGGAACGTGAGTGTTTAGCCGCAATAGAAGCAATAGAACGTTTTAGGTGCTATCTAGAGATGCAGGAATTTGAAGTAATTACAGACCACTCTAGTCTCGTATGGCTTATGCGACAACCTAATTTAAGTGGCCGGTTAGCGAGATGGGCTCTTAAGCTACAAAGTTATAAATTTACAATAAGCCATAGAAAAGGGAAAGATAACATCGTTCCAGACGCGCTATCAAGGATGCATTGTGAAGAGTTGAATGCGTCAGAGATTGAGTCTGAAATCGAAAGTCAAAGATTTTTCAAAATCAAGAGAAATTCCCCGATATTAAGGTTGTCGATAATTTTGTCTACATACGTACAGAGCATTCAGATGGAACACCTGCAACGGAGGAATATTCGTGGAAACTTTGGATTCCAAGCGAACTTCGGAAAGAGATCTTGTCCCGTGCTCACGACAATGTTATTTCTGCTCACGGCGGTGTACATAAGACACTTGAGCTAATACGTCGAAAGTTTTATTGGCCAGGATTAGTTCGCGATGTTAAAACATACGTAGGAAATTGCGAGGTGTGTAAAACTACTAAAGCACCCAACGTACTCTTACGACCACCGATGGGACGTCAGGCTAGCACAGATCGACCTTTTCAGAGACTTTATGTGGAAATCCTAGGACCTTACCCAAGAAGCAAATCAGGCCACATTGGATTATTGATTGTACTGGATCACATGTCTAAATTCCATTGACTTTGTCCTCTAAAAAAATTCACCTCCTCAGCTATCATCGAATTTTCACAAAAACATATATTTCACATATACGGATTACCAGAAAACCTTGTCAGTGACAACGGGTCACAGTTTAAATCTAATGACTTTAACGCATTTCTCACACGGTATGGCGTCAAACATATTTATACTGCTCTATATTCACCTCAAGCAAATGCTTCAGAACGCGTGAATCGTACAATAATTGCTGTAACTAGAGCTTATTTAAAGGATGACCACAAGGAATGGGATGTAAATTTAACGTTTATAAGCTCCGCACTCCGAAACTCGCTGCATCAATCGTTGAAATGTTCTCCATATCATGCCTTATACGGATTTGATATGATCATACATGGGTCATCATATGATTTGTTGCGTAAAATGCAAGTGCTGGATGAGCCATACATGCGATTAGCCCGAGACGATACACTATCGCTTGTGCGTGGTAAACTGAAAAGTAACCTAAGGAATGCATATCAGTCCAACGAAAGACAATACAACCTACGCTCTAAACCAATAACATTTAGAGTTGGACAAGAGGTATTTCGACGGAACTTTGCCCAGAGCAATTTTGAGAAAAATTTCAACGCCAAATTGTGTAAAACCTTCTTAAAAGCAAGAGTACGGGAGAAAGTAGGGAATTCGTATTATGTCCTGGAAGATTTACAAGGAAAGATCGTAGGAACTTTTCATGCCAAAGATATAAAGATGTAATCGCTATTTTTCTGTCCAATTCACCTGTTTAAAAAAAATGAATTTTCCAGTTTTGTAATGTGCGATTCTGGCATAATCCGTTCTTTTAGAGAAAACCTATTTCAAAATCCATTCATTTCCATAGTTGTTGACCGGAAATATGTCTTGACAATTTTAAGTTGTAATTGTAGTAGATTTAATGAGATGGCCATTCCTTGGGGTAGTTCGGAAATGTTTAATTTGCTATTCATATGGCGGAAGTCATATGGTGCTTAAAATAGGTGAGCGAAATAAGGTTTTGCTTAAGTTCCGGTGAGCCAAAGTCTGTCTTTTGGATTCAGCCTTCACTCTAGCTAGACGACTTTAAGGAAATCAGCAACTTTCCACACTCTGGTAAATATATTAAATAAATTCTGTAGGAGATATTTAACGTCAAGAAAAAGTAGTATTTTTAAAGTTTCTGCATATCTTAATTTATAGGCATTAACGCAAATCATTGCAAAAATACGAAAGCAGAGAAGCAAGTATTATAAACGACATCTTAGGAAGTGAAATGGAAGGCTCTAGGAAAAGTCGGATTTGAAGATCTTGACTAAATCCTTACGCGCAAGTTGTTTTCATACGGTAAATCCTCACCTATTCGTTTTTTTTTATTTTTGTAATTAAGAATATATGTATTCCAAAATCACAGATTGCGAAATTCGGAATTCGATTGTGAATTAGACATACATACAGGGGAGCGGAGTCTTTTAACTCCAACCTCCACTCTCCCACCACGAATTTGCCGAAAAGGGCAGAAAAGCAACGAAAGATCGGTCCAGCGTCAGTAATTTAATCAGCAGGCAATAAGAAGCCACGCATTCACGGACGGACGAAGAAAATTGTGTGAATAATATATATAAAATCATAATGTGGTGAATTATATAAAAAGGTGGTGACTGTGTGATGGGGTGGGTGATTATCAAATAGGGACCT
>NW_023458556.1:108848957-108852494 GCF_013731165.1 Rhagoletis pomonella | reverse complement strand
TACTTCACTCTCCTAACACAAAATTGGCTTTTTTTGATGTTTATGGTCTTTCGAAACTGCTCCGCGATTCTGACTAGAATAGAAAGATGCGTTTCGAAGTCATTCGATACTATGCATAAATTGTCCAAATATCCGAAGACACAAGTTCGCAGATCTGCTGGAATGATATCGTCCATTAAACGACACATAGTTTGTGCCGCATTACATAAGCCAAACGGCATTACCACAAATTGGTACAGTGGACGGCCAGGCACGGTAAATGCTGTAATTTCTTTGGATTTCTCCGACAGAGGAATCTGCCAAAAGGCGTCCTTTAAATCAATTTTAGTTATGATATTCGCTTCCGGCAATCTTGCAAAAATACCCTCTATTGAAGGAAGTGGATATGCATCCTTTTTAGTCACTGCATTTATCTTTGGAGCATCTAGACAGAGTCGAATTTTATTTGGTTTTATAACCATGCGCATAGGTGAACTCCAAGGACTTTGAGATTTTTCAATGACTCCTAACTTGAGCATTCTATCAACTTCTCCTTACATAAGTTTTTCTACTGCTGGAGAGACTGGATAAAAGCGTTGCTTTATTGGCTTTGCTTCATCTACCTCAATTTCGTGCCTTAAAATACTTGTCCTACCGAGTCCTTGTTTTTCAAAGTCTGGAAAAAGTAATTTTACCGCTTCTAACTGCTGACGTTGACCCTCGGTCAGCGAATATGAAACAGATTCATCGCTTTGACTTTTAGCTTGCTCATCATTATCAAAATCCCGATGACAGTTACTCTCAGAAGAAATACTACTAATGATATTTGGAGCTAATTCAAACAGTTTCCAGAAATCTATACCCAAAATTAGGTCTTGATTTATGGATGGAACAATGTAGAGCTTAATCTTCTTAATCTTGGTCTTATATTCAACATTTATACTCAGACTTCCAACTATTATTTGAGGCTTTCCATCCGCAGTTCTTACTCTCGATGTAAATTTATGAAACTCAGGTAAACCTGAAAAATCTTCTTTCGCTAAATTCGAACCCACACAACTTATATTGGCTCCAGTATCTAACAATCCAAACACTTCACGATCAAGAAGCTTTACTTTGGCATAATAACTTGCGTCGTCTTCGTTTAAAATTTCCGATAATAAAAACTTTTTACTTTCTTTTACTGTCTTCCAAAAGCGCCTAAGTCGTAAAGTCGAACTTTTGGTTTTTACCGAATATTCTAAGGATTCAGGACAGTCGTTAAAAATTCAATTTCTGGTTCTAATATAATTGCGTATGCGTTCATGTAAAGGCTTCGATGGGTAAATGATTTTACTAACATCTTGTAATTCACTTTCTCGTTTTAATATTCTATAGTTGGGGCTGTTTTCTGATTCTAATATTTGGTCAAGGCTGGGAATAGATTCTGAACTATCCGGTGGTTTCTGACTTATGCCATTTAATTTTGTGGGTTGCTCAGCTTTCGCTTGTGATCGAACGCCTTCTTTGAGGAGTTTTTTGCCTTAGACATACAAATTTCGCATTGAGGCTTATAAACGTTTTTTGCCCCACATCCGTAACAAAAAATTTTGCGCTCCTTAGTGCACATGTCCCAAGGATGGCCTTCTGCGTCACAATTCCAACAATTTATTTTCCTTGCATGACTGCTGTGTAAGGCAGCTGCTGATATCTGCGATTCCTCTAAAACGGGTATGTTTTCTTCGGTTTCGTCTAAACCTATTGCTGCGACATTTCGTCTCGTTGCATGGGTTGGTAGGCGAGTACGAGTTAGAGAAGTGCGTCTACACGTGGCTTCGTTTAGAAGGTTTTCCCTCATCTGAACTAACTTGCGGAGATGTGCTACCGAAAGTACGGGCACATATAAAAGTTCATGCCGAATATCCGGACGTAAATTCCTGGTAAGCATTTCTACCAACTCTGTTTCCTCCATTGGCACGGGAAGTCGATCTAACATAGCCATTATGTCATAAAAAAGAAGTAAAATTTTCGTTCGGGAGTTGTTTTCTGTTCTTTATTTCTTCGCGTAAGTCGTAGGTTGAACGATAGTCTCTAAATTCATACCTCAACGCGGTACAAAAGGAGTTCCAGTCGATTGCAGGTGCTTGTTTGTGATAACGCCAATACCATGTTTTGGCCTTACCAGAAAGCAAAACGTGTAAATTTTTACATACCGCATTAAAGTCGTTATTCAGACTTTCTGCCGTCAAAGAGCGAACACGATATATAAATTCATTGCTATTTAACGCCTCCGATGACCCGTCAAATTTTAAATGCCAGTTTTGTATAATCGTGGTTATTTTATCGGGCCGCGTGGGCGGAAAGTTAGCAGCTTGAAAAGCTTGCTGATTTTGTCTCACTTGGTTAATAGTCGGACCATCCGCTAAATCTGGGTGATTGGATTGCATGTTTAGGCATGTGTACGATTGTTTCGGTTGTTTGAACCATGCATGTTGTCATTAAAGCTCATTAAGGGCAAACTAAGATTTTGGGCATTATTCGCGGTTGACTGATGTGTGGCATTCGTTTCACCATAAAGTCGGCGTCTAGAATTTCGGGTATTGTACTTTGAAACTGCTCCTCCCCTTGCCTGAGGGTGCAGATTACGATTTAAGGCACGCGCCTCGTTACCAACTTTTCTGGTAGAAATCTTATGTAAATCTCGTGAGTGGCAAGCTCGTCTACACTGAGGACACTCTTGTGAAGTGGCCAACCAATGCTTGATACAGTCCGTGTGATAAATGTGATTGCATACTGTTCTCGAACATTCTTGGTCTGATTTCATGTCCTGTTGACATATAGCACATATATTACTATCGCCCTCTGAATTTTCAGGTAAAACCGAAATATTCTCATTGCTGTGAACTACTGACATTGCAATTTATACGAGTTTACAAATTTCCAAATTAAAATGTGATCTTTTTGGTAGTAACTTTTGTGAAGGGTAAATGATTATTTATTCGACTGAGAAGGAATTCTAGCTAAAATTTAACTGGGCTATTGCGGAAGAATGTAACTGCGACAATTCATTGCTTTTAGTAGATGCTGATTTCGGACTAAATAATGATCTAGAGCCAGTAATTTAGTAATTCCAAAGTAATCAATTCTACTTTCAGTATACGTTCAGTCACTGCGTTTCTGCAATTACACTAGGATTTATTTGGTAAAATCACTATATTTTAGTTCCTGCATCACTACTTTGTAGCCGAAAAGTAATTAAGGAGAGCCAAGCGGTCGATATACTGAGACTTTAACACACTCCGTAGTCGAAACTCCAGCGAGGATCCAAAACTTTTATGTAAAGTGAGGAATTTTTAGAAAAGCATTAATAAAAGGAGAGACTAGTGCACTGTGGAGCTAACGATATTTATCGCAGATGTTACGCGAAACGACAAAAACTTTTTATATTATTAACCGTTTGGGAAAAAATCTAATTTTCAATTTTCCAAAAATTAATTGTCAATAACCGTAAGGCCCCACGTTGGGCGCCATTTGTAATGATTTCTTATTATTTTACCGGGGTAATATCGAGTAGATGTC
>NW_023458556.1:108847132-108848857 GCF_013731165.1 Rhagoletis pomonella | reverse complement strand
ATTATTTCATTTCATTTTATTTAGACGATATGCTTAGATCAACATAGAGCACGTGATGTTAATCTCATGTTAAAATGTCGAACAAGAGAAAAACAAAGCAGAGAATCGAACACTAATGTAAAAATGTATGTAATGTAAATGTTCGCTGTTCGAACGAAGCTATTTAAGAATTTGTAAGAGAAGATTAACAGCATTGCCCTCATGTTCGATAGCCCATCGACGTACATACATAATCACCGAAAACATAATTCGTAATACAGTTCTGTAAACCAAAGCACTTAACAGTCGTGGCGTTGAGTGGTTCGGTTCGAATGCATATGTACATACACATGTACTGATATTAAGGCGCAAGTATCCACAGATGTTAATAAGAACATTGCCATAGAAGGGAAATTTAATTTTTTTTTTTATAAATTGGTTTTTTTTTCACAACTCTTCTCCAGATTTTGGGTAATATTAACATATTTAGCATAAGTCTAGGCGCGTAAGCTTATAATAAATTTTCAGAATATGTTCTATAAGTTTGCCTATAGAAATCGCAGTGTTTATAAAAATTGGTTTAAGTTTGAAATAAAATTGTGTGAATAACATATATAAAATCATAATGTGGTGTATTATATAAGAAGGTGGTGACTGTGTGATGGGGTAAGTGATATTCATTTAGGGACCTCCATTCAAAATTGGTGCATATCTGGAGGTCATGGAAGGGAGGGTTTAGAAGCACGAGTGCCAGTTCATCACGGCAACTCATAGATGAGAGAAGGAGGAATTCTAGTCCATCTTGTTTTTTTCTAACCAACATTTGTTTTTTTTTTGTGAAGACAGTGCACAAATTTTTTTGTAACAAATAAAAAGGGACTCTGCAATAAAGTGTGATGTAGGTAGGAGCTGTAGAGGAAAGGTCGCGAATCCCCCAACCACTGTTTGCTAGCCAATAGACGGGTCCCGACAGACCTACTTCTCGCAGTATCCGATGGTCCTCAACTGATCAATAGTTTGAGTGACATCTACTCGATATTACCCCGGTAAAATAATAAGAAATCATTACACTCTGAGGCCGCACTACTCAGTCCATGTCATTGATGTGGATATCAGTAGAAGGGTCTTCAAACAAGACATCTAACGCTATCTTTTGTGTTTATAAAATATAAATACGCCATAACGTTATCGCCTGAAAACTAAAAATCGGGCTGCTGAAAATAGATTTTTCAGGCACTTTCTCAAAACCTGGTCAGTCGATTTTATTCTAGGTTTCCACAAGTCTAGCGCAAAACCTTAGCTTTCATCTAGTATATAGCTTATATCTGGGAAAACTATTGTTGTGGAGATATTGCTATTCAAATTGAAAAAATGTCGCTCCAAAAAGGGTCAAATGGTTAAAAATTAACATATCCGTCTAATTTGGTTACTTTAAGATATCAAAATAACATATCCAGTTCCCCGAAAAAAATCGCCCATTCCCCGATTGCCACTTAAACCGAAATTCCCTGCAAATCGGGAATTTCCCGCGAGTTGACAAGTTGAAGGATGCAGCTGTGCTAATCACTTCGTACATGTCTTGGAAACCACAATTTGTGTGTATTTTAGAGTTTTTTTCAGTCACATGCCGAAATTGTAACATTCTTCCCCATTTTAATTGCAGGTATGTACACAGTATTTAACTATGCTACATGGGTTTATCACCCGCACTTAACCTACCTGGTATTTACCTATAGTTGTACATAA
>NW_023458556.1:108846128-108847032 GCF_013731165.1 Rhagoletis pomonella | reverse complement strand
AATTAGATACCTTTGATGGAATCATAGGATATGATTTGTTGAAAGATATTGAAGCAAAGATCGACACAAAAGTTGGTCTCATTTTCCATAAAACTGGAAAAGAGGATCTCAACTTTTTCCTCACGAAAAAGTTCACGAAAATTTCAATAAACAGCTTGCAGATTTAACTCAGACTCTTCAGAGCATTTTACCTCAAAAGGTAGAAATACATAGACCAGTAACAATTGTCGAAGGTGTTCAAAGCACTCATGCTGATCTTAGTTTAATAAAGTCTCTACCAGAATTCAAGGGCAAAATGTCGAAATATCCATCGTGGAGAGAAGCTGCAAAATTCGCGTTGAGTTATTACAATGAAGGCTCAGAGCCGTATCATATCGCGATGGGTATTTTACGCAACAAAATAACGTCTGCAGCCAACGAAAATCTTAGCGCGTTCAACACAGAACTAAATTTTAAAGCTATAATTTCTAAATTAGATCAGTTATATGCAGATAAGCGACCACTGCATATACTGGAAAATCAACTCAATACTTTGAGGCAGGGACAGATGTCTATTAATGAATATTATGACGCAGTTGACAGCAACTTACATTGATCTTGAATAAAAATATTATGACATATAGTAGCAATGAGGAACTCACCAATGCGTTTAATGAGAAGGCTAGGGAAAATGCGTTAAGGGTGTTCATTTCTGGCCTCAGGCGCCCACTTTGTGACACTTTATTTTCAGCAAACCCGCCGGACTTACCCAGCGCACTTGCCGCAGCACAAGAGTTACAGCATAATCGAGAAAGGTATCAATTCGCACATACATATGCCACTGGACGATTGCCACAATTTAATCAAAGTGTACCCTTTGCTAGAAATTTCAATGACACTGCTCGTCAATCGAGTCAAACAACCC
>NW_023458556.1:108845437-108846118 GCF_013731165.1 Rhagoletis pomonella | reverse complement strand
AATACGAAGACCTCCCGCTTAACGAGCCATATTACTCCGAGATAGAAGAAAATCCATCACTAGACGAAATCAATTTTTTAGGCTAAGGTCCAGCTTGCCGTTCATAACTCGAACTTTACCGAATGGGCAAGTTCTTAAAATTTTAGTAGACACAGGAACAGCAAAGAATTATATAAAAAAAATATACTTTTCTGAAAGGCATAACCCGAATCGATTACCCCTTTCAATTATGGTCTATAAATGGGGTGAATAAAATTTCTGAGAAATGTAAAATTAATATTCTAGGAACGACTGCCACCTTTTATATTTTGCCGCAATTAGATACCTTTGATGGAATCATAGGATATGATTTGTTGAAAGATATTGAAGCAAAGATCGACACAAAAGTTGGTCTCATTTTCCATAAAACTGGAAAAGAGGATCTCAACTTTTTCCTCACGAAAAAGTTCACGAAAATTTCAATAAACAGCTTGCAGATTTAACTCAGACTCTTCAGAGCATTTTACCTCAAAAGGTAGAAATACATAGACCAGTAACAATTGTCGAAGGTGTTCAAAGCACTCATGCTGATCTTAGTTTAATAAAGTCTCTACCAGAATTCAAGGGCAAAATGTCGAAATATCCATCGTGGAGAGAAGCTGCAAAATTCGCGTTGAGTTATTACAATGAAGGCTCAGAGCC
>NW_023458556.1:108841477-108845337 GCF_013731165.1 Rhagoletis pomonella | reverse complement strand
AGAAGTCTTTTGAAAGAGCTGGGTATAAATGGAAAGGAGTACAACTTAAATATGCAGTGGTTTGGAGGAAGAACTGCCCAGGAGGCCGCCACAGTAGTCAATCTCGAAATCAGCGGAAAGGGATTACGTAAGCGTCACAGGTTACGTCGCGTCTTTGTTTTGCCGAACCTAAATCTGCCAGTGCAAAGTCTGGATAGCAATGACTTACGCGGATTGGTTTCCCGCGAATTGCCAAACATGCCTACCCCGTTCTCCAACGCCACTCCGATGGTACTCATTGGGCTAGATCATTGCCGCTTAGGTTTGCCATCCGTCACAATGCAGCTCGAAGATAGAGGGCCATATGCAGCCAACACGGAGCTCGGCTGGGTAGTTTTTGGGCCGACTGGACAGAGAGTAGCGCCGAATGCAGCGTGTTTACTTGTCAAGGAGGTGAGTGATTTGCATAATTTAGTCCAAGAATATTTTGATATCGAAAGTTTCGGGGTGCGACCCGCGCCAGCATTAAAAAGTCATGCAGATGCCCGCGCTGAACGCGTACTTAAGCAAACGACGATTCGTGTTAATGGTAAATTTCAGACTGGGCTTCTTTGGAAGAGCGACTTTGTCAAATTGCCAGACAGTTACCGGATGGCCGAGAGTAGATTATTCGGCATCGAGAGAAAACTTAAAAGAGATCGAGTATTTGCCGCGACCTATAAAGGACTAATAGAGCGCTACATTGAGAAAGGGTATGCGCGAAAGTTGACACCCGCTGAAAGGGAGACAAAAAGTACAAGGTTGTGGTACCTGCCCCATTTCGCGGTGGTAAATCCTAATAAGCCAGGGAAATTGCGTCTTGTGTTCGATGCGGCCGCCTCTGTCGGGGGCGTTTCACTCAACTCATGCTTACTTAAAGGGCCGCAGGAATATCAGCCCATGCCTTCCGTGCTTTTTAATTTTCGTGTAGGATCAGTCGGTGTATGTGGAGACATAGCCGAGATGTTCCACCAAATCTACGTTCGGCCCGAAGATAGATGCTCGCAGAGGTTCTTATGGAGGGAGGACGATAAAAATTTACCGGAAATTTACGAGATGCAGGTTATGACTTTCGGTGCGGCCTGCTCCCCGTGTGCAGCACACTTTGTAAAGACGTCAAACGCAATGGAGTATGCAGATCGTTTTCCTCGCGCCGTGGAGTCCATAGTGAAGCACCACTATGTTGACGACTTTGTCGACAGCTTCGAGTCGGAGGAGCAGGCAGTAAGTGTAGCTAAGCAGGTGTCCAAAATACACGAAGCAGCTGGATTCCAGATGCGTGGGTATATATCCAATTCTTTAGCTGTAATGGAAGAACTAGGCGGCGTTGCGGAAGCAAGCAACACGAGAAGCAGCTATTTCGACGCAAAGAACCCTTCCACCGAAAAAGTCCTTGGAATGTTTTGGTCCCCACAAGATGATAGCTTCAGATACAAGCTGAGTTTCCCACGGCTTGAAACAGAAGTCATTAGTGGTAGCAGGCCGCCAACAAAACGAGAAGTACTTAGCTATGTGATGTCGATTTTCGACCCATTGGGATTTTTGAGCCATCTGGTAGTTGGAGCCAAGCTAATAATGCGAGAAGTATGGAGGCGCAAGACCACTTGGGACGAGCCGCTGCACGATGACGTCACCGCTGCTTGGAGAAATTGGCGGAAAGAGGTATGCAAAACAGCTGCGGTAAGAATTCCACGTTTCTACTTCACCGAAAGTGCGCCAAAAAACTTGGAGTTGCACGTTTTTGTAGACGCTAGCGAGGAGGCCTTTGCTGCAGTATGTTATTGGAGATATGTGTCTGCTGGCGGGAGCATCCAAGTTTCGCTTGTATGCGCGAAATCCAAATGCGCGCCAATGAAACTAATGACTATACCCCGGCTCGAGCTCCAAGCGGCTGTTCTTGGAACGCGCTTGTCTCAAACAATACTCGACGAACATCGCCTTGAAGTCTCCTCGCGTGTCCTATGGAGTGACTCATCAACTGTCATTAGTTGGATCAATTCCAAGCACCGGCAATATAAGCCGTTCGTCGCGCACCGTATAGCGGAGATTCTCTCAACAACTCACCCGAGTGATTGGAGATGGCTTCCTACTAACGAAAATGTCGCCGATGCTGCAACACGCAGAACGTCTCAAATAGATATTAATCCGTCAACGCGCTGGTTCTCAGGCCCAAAGTTTTTATCCATGACTGTCGAATCGTGGCCGCATATGCCGATCACTGTGAACAGCCATCATGATAGTGACGAAGAGATTCGCACAAAACAAATTTTTCTTACAAATAACACAAATTTAATTGATATTAATCGCTTTTCCTCATATACCAGGTTGAAGAGAACTACGGCCTGGATGTTAAGATTCATAGATCGCAGTCGTGGTAGACGTTCCGGTGGCGGTGAGTTTGGATTAACATCAGGTGAACTAGATGCAGCAGAAACGTATCTATGCAGGCAAGCTCAGTCTGCGGTATACGCTATGGAGTTGAAACAACTACAAGGTGGACAAATCGTGCCAAATGAAAGTCCAATATTTAGTTTGCTACCGTACTTGGATACTAATTCGGTCATAAGAGTTGGTGGTAGGATCCAAGCCGCCAGCTGGTTACCACTAGAAGCCATACATCCAATCGCCCTGCCACCGAAACATCGTATCACTGTGCTGATTGTCGCGTTTTACCACCGAAAAATGAAGCATCAGAACATAGAAGCGACAATTGGAGAAGTCAGACAAAAATTCTGGGTTGTCAACATAAGGCAGGTCTTGCGAAAGGTTATAAATGACTGTATGATATGTAGAATTGCACGCTCTAAGCCAGTCACGCCAATTATGGGTCCTCTTCCTGAGGACAGATTGACGCCGTACATCAGACCGTTCAGCTACACTGGCTTGGACTACTTCGGTCCTCTAAAGGTTACAATTGGTCGACGCACTGAGAAGCGGTGGGTAGCCCTTTTCACCTGCCTCACGATCCGTGCGATACATTTGGAGGTGGCTTATGATTTATCCACCGACTCCTGCATCCTAGCCATCAGGAACTTTATCAATCGGCGCGGTGTACCTGTAAGATTGAGGAGTGACAACGGTAAGAACTTCGTTGGCGCTGATCAAGAGGCGAAACGGTTTGACGAGGTATTCGACTGCGAGCGTGTGAGCGACGAGCTATCAACGAAAGGCGTTGAATGGATATTCAATTGTCCACACAACCCATCGGAAGGCGGTATATGGGAGAGAATGGTACGTTGCGTCAAACGTGTGTTAAGTCACACACTGAAAGAAGTCGCTCCTCGCGAACATACCTTACAAAGCGTAATCATAGAGGCAGAAAATATTGTTAATTCGCGGCCTCTCACTCATCTACCGATCTCAGTAGATCAAGAAGAGCCGCTAACCCCAAACCATTTTCTCTTGGGGTCGGCTAATACGATGCAAACGCCTTGTATAGGACATCCAGATGAGAAGACGTGTACGTTGCGGAAACAATGGCGAATTTCACGCCAGTTGCGCGATCGGTTTTGGAAACGTTGGGTGGTGGAGTATTTGCCCACTTTGACAAGGCGAGATAAGTGGTGCACGTCGTCGAAGGCGTTGAGTGTGGGCGATATCGTTTTCATTTGCGATCCGAATATGCCAAGGCGACAGTGGTGCCGCGGTGTAGTTGAGAGTGTCTACCGGGGTGCAGATGGTGAGATAAGAAGGGCGGATGTCAGAACAAGCACAGGGGTGCTTCGACGTCCAACATCAAAGCTGGCCGTTTTAAACGTAGACTCTAGTGAAGACTAGCGTTTCACGGGGGTGGGGGTGTAACAAAACGCCCATCCCTATTTTCGTTTATCATAATCGCTGTA
>NW_023458556.1:108839150-108841377 GCF_013731165.1 Rhagoletis pomonella | reverse complement strand
ACCGTTTAAAAACTTTTATCCAACGGATGTTAAGCTAGGATCATCGCGTCCCATTGCATTTCGGCAATTTATTCGTAACGAAGCAAGGTTAACGAAAAATCCATCTTTAAAGGAAGAGTATGACAAGGTTGTTCAAGAATATTTGGATCTAGGGCACATGGAGAAAGTAGAGGCTCCAAGTTTTGAACGTTCTCCTAGTCATTTCTACCTTCCTCATTATGCAGTCTTGAAACCGGAAAGTACTTCCACGAAATTAAGGGTAGTTTTCAACGCGTCAAGCAATTCTTCGAACGGAGTTTGTCTTAACGACATTTTACATGTAGGCCCAACCCTTCAAGCCGATTTGACCTTGCTACTGATACGATGGCGGATGTATAAATACGTGTTTAATAGTGACATCCAAAAAATGTACAGGCAAATTTTAGTCAACCCGTCTCATAGGCCCTATCAAAGGATTCTTTTTAGAAAGGATCCACATAGTAGTATACAAGATTTTCAGTTAAGGACGGTAACGTTTGGAGTTAATTGTGCGCCATACTTGGCAATTAGGTCTCTTCGGCAGTTAGCTCAGGATTCTCATGATACACATCCACTAGCGGCTCAGATTTTACGAAATTCTATATATGTAGATGACGTTTTAGCGGGATTTCACGATGTGTCCACAGCTTTACAGGCACGAGACCAGCTGATAGAAGCACTTGATAGTGCAGGATTTTCTTTGAGGAAATGGTCTTCAAATACAAAGGAAATCCTCATGGATCTTTCTCATGAGTATTTATTAAAGATAGAATTTTTAACTTTAGATGATACAAGCACAACAAAAGCACTAGGGATTAGATGGAATGCTAGATTAGACCATTTTTTCTTTAGCGTTCAGACCCTCCCTTCAAAGGATAGCTACACTAAACGAGAAGTGTTGTCAACGATAGCGAAACTTTTTGACCCAGCTGGTTGGCTAGCTCCGGTGGTGGTCGTAGCTAAAATAGTGATGCAACAAATTTGGTCAGATGGTACTCTCTGGGATCAGCCTATAAGTTCTCAAACACTTTTTAAATGGAAAACCTTTGTAGAAAGTTATAGGTATATCGATGTCATAAAAAATTCCGCGTTGGGTGAATTTCACCATTGAGTCACCATTCGAAGTCCATGACTTTTGCGACGCGTCGGAAAAGGCATACGCGGGGGTGATATATGTGCGGGTAGAAAACCACGGTACAGTGTCGTCACACCTTTTATTAGCAAAAACTAAAGCTGCACCAATAAAAACTATTTCGCTTCCTCGTTTGGAGTTGTGTGGGGCGGTTCTAATTGTCGATATGCTTAGGTCTCTTCTAAATGAACTTCCTTTCAAGGTGGAAAACATATTTTGCTGGACAGACTCAACCATCGTTCTCTCGTGGCTCAAAAAGCGGCCCTGCTCCTGGACCACCTATGTCGCAAATCGAGTAGCAAAGATACAGGAATTAGTCGGATTTAGGCATTGGAATCACGTGGACTCGAAGGATAATCCAGCAGATCTTGGCAGCAGAGGAGCATACCCTCAGGACTTATGCGCAAGCGAGTTGTGGTGGTACAGCCCTTCCTGGTTAGGTAAAGATGCAGGGCAATGGCCATCAATGGATGACGACCTGGACGATATCACGATCGAAGCAAGGAAAATAAAGGCGCACGCTTCGCTTGTGTCAAACCATGAGGATCCCTTAGAAAGATTTTCATCTTTTCCGCGCGCACTGCGTGTTTTAGCTTACGTCTTCCGGTTTTACAACAGGACTAACCGGCACACTCGAAGATTCCACTCATATCGATCACTAGCGGTTTCGGGAGAGGAAATCTCGAAAATTCGTAATCGGCTTATAATTCTGGCACAGATGAAGCATTTTTTGGAAGAACAGAGATGTCTGACTTCAAAAACTCCAATTTCGCCGAAAAGCAAAATTTTAACCTTGAATCCCTTCTTACACTGTCAGGGTATAATGAGAGTCAATGGTCGACTCGCAAATTCGCTTATTTTATCTTATAATGAAAAACATCTAAATTCTAGGCCGATATCGCCCAATTCCAACGACGCCGCAGATTGTGCAGCCCTCAAACCTGGTCACTTTCTCACGGGTGGTCCCATACTTTCTCCCCCCGAACCCTCCATAGAAGCAAACCCAGTCTTGATAATTAATCGGTGGCAAAAAAAAATGCGTGTGTAACACCGTACACATGATAGAAGTGAAACTTC
>NW_023458556.1:108831700-108839050 GCF_013731165.1 Rhagoletis pomonella | reverse complement strand
CTCTCCATTTTTGCGATACCGCCGCCTAAGAAGTTTCACTTCAAAAAAATCGAATTGTGAAAAATACTTATGCTTTTCTTCAGTAAGTCATCGGCTGAAAATTTGCATGCAAAAATAGGGACGTTTTCATGCAGTGGGAATATTGGGTTCTATTCACATGCAATTGCAAAGATTTTAAATTGGTTTACATTTTTCGTATTTCTAAAGTAATGGTCGGTTCAAAAAAATTGTTGCACACGTACATCGGTATATGGTACAAATATTAGTTATGTTGTATTAACATTTTGTATTCTTGAATAAAGAAATTTATAGGAAAAAGAAATTGAGATAGTCGTTAAAAAATTAGTACAAACCGTATTAAGTCAGTTATATCTAGGTGGATACATTAATCACTTTAGTTGCAACGATTTAGAAACCTGAAATTCAAAATTTTTGAAAAAGTTATACTTATGTTTTTGCCTTTGGGTATATCACCTCATTTTATTCAAGTTGGCATTATGAGTATGAGTGTTATTAGATAACGAAAATGAATTTGAAAAAGAGATTGAATGCCTCACGCTACATCCCTACATCTCTCCCTAAATTCCTACAGCTAAATAATAAAAATCCCTCACGCTACATCCCTACATCTCTCCCTACATCCCTACAGCTAAATAATAAAAATGGATTTAAAAAAAAATGCGTTTAATCCCTCAAGTCACTTAAAGCTAAATAAGGAAAATGAAGTTGAAAAGTTGGGTTTAATCCCTTGAATCACTTAAAGCTAAATAATAAAAATGAGTTTGGAAAAATGGGTTTAATCCCTTGAATCACTTAAAGCTAAATATTGAAATTGAATTTGAAAGTCACTTAGAGCTAAATAATGAAAATAAATTTGTAAGTCACTTATAGCTAAAAAATGCAATTGGTTTTTATAAATCACTTAGAGCTAAATAATGAAAATGAATTTGTAAGTCACTTATAGCTTAATAATGAAATTGGTTTTTATAAGCTTTTATTTAACTTGGTCATCCCGCGTAAATCGCGGAAATTTCCAATCGATTTTAAACTGACTTCCCGACAAGTTAGAGACTTGAAATTTTCAGCATAGTTCCAATCACGATGACAATGCAATTTAAAATATAAATGAATTCCCCATATGGTCCAGGGGTCTTGATTCAAAGGCGGTCAAAAAGTAGTAAGATTTATGGCTAACAGAGCGGAATTTGCCAAAGAACGTAAAACCACTATAAAATTGTTAAAGCTGTCGGCGATAGTGTAGCAAAGCTACTTGTGGCAAATTCTGATATCAACCTAGTCTAGATATGAACCTCGCTGTAAGAATTAGAAGACTCCAGATGTCGCCCCGACAGAAGAAGTTAAATATTGCTCCTAAATATATGCCATGCTACAACGGAAATGGACGACACGCCATTTCTTTAAATAAAATTAACTGCTGCTATATGTACATATGTATGTTTATACAAACCGTAAGCAAACAACATTTTGCTTGCCAAGTCTTCTGTTCTCTTTCATTGCAAGTGAATTATTTTAATATATATTGCAAAATTTTGTACATAAAATGAAATAACACTTTTTAATATACAACGCTTTTATAAATGGACTAAAAATTATAAAATAAAATAATGTAAAAAAAATATTTTTTAAAAACAAGCTTTTATTTAACATGTACAATCAAAGGAATAAAATAAAGTAGTGTAACAAAAGATTTTTTAGCAAGAAAATTTTGTCAAAACTGCACTAAAACGAATAAAATAAAATAAGTTAAGGTCTCGTTAAAGTTACTAAAAGCCATTTAGTGAAAGGAGTTATTCAAACTAATGAAAATTACTAACAATTTGTACTAATTTACTTCGTTTTTAAAAAAGCTTGTCGCGCGAATAGCAAACCGACATTTAAATATCTGCATACATACATATACATACATACCTAACCAATTATGCAATATAGCCCGTTCACTTTAGATTTTTTCAACGAAAAAATTTCAGGAAGAAATTTTTTGACGCAGTTAGGTGTCTCCTGTTTAGGTGAACACAAAATGAAAATTTTTCCCCCAATTGCAATATGGGAAATGTCCGGCATCTTGGATTTTGTGTGTTTTACGATTTGCGCGCGAATTTTGCATTAGATTTTTTCAACGAAAAAATTCCAGGAAGAAATTTTTTGATGCAGTTTGGTGTCTCCTGTTTAGGTGAACTCGAAATGGAAATTTTTCCCCCAATTGCGATATGGGAAGTGCCCGCCATCTTGGATTATGTGGTTTTTATGATTTGCATGCGAATTTTGCATTTCTCGCGAAAAAAGGTAAACAAATTTGTAGAGAATTCGATTCCCTACAATTTTCATGTGCCTATCAATTTTTCAAACAATTATTTATTGCTATTCTATTTATTGCAATTTCTATTTGAAATAAGTGGCACATTTAAATGGCAAAGTTGTAGAGGACAAAATTTCCAATAAACGCATTATTTATACATATGTTCGCGTACGACGTGTAGATCTCGACCAACAACGCGCTCAATGCAGCGTCAAGGGGAAAGCTACTCAAAACTCTTTTCACAGTATCTCGGAGGTCGCGTTTTTTGGCACGTATTTTCAACTGTGGGTTCACCAATAGGCCGAGCCCATGAATAACTATTTTCAGTCAGTTGAAACTGTAATTATGTATGTTTTTACACTTTAAAGAGTTTTATTGTGGCGAAAATAACTATGTGTGGATTAGGACTACTGGTAACACCACATAAAAATAAAACGCGCCAATAGCTTTACCTCTGAGGTGGTGTGGAAAAAAGTTTTGAGTAGCTTCTCCTTTGCCGCTGCAGTGAGCGCGTTGTTGGTCGAGATCTACACGTAAATAATGCGTTTATTGGAAATTTTGTCCTCTACAACTTTGCCATTTGAATGTGCCACTTATTGCAGAAATTGCTCAAAATTCGAAAAAACCGCGCCACTTACCTAATTTTGGGCATTTTTTGAATACTATTAGCAATAAATAATTGTTTAAAAAATGATAGGCACATAAAAATTGTAGGGAATCGAATTCTCTACAAATTTGTTCACCTTTTTTCGCGAGAAATGCAAAATTCGCGTGCAAATCGTAAAAAACATAAAATCCAAGATGGCGGACACTTCCCATATCGCAATTGCGTAAAAATTTTCATTTTGTGTTCACCTAAACAGGGCATGAATCACGTATGACGACAATCGTCTGAACGATATCGTGTCGAGATTCTCTTGCTTCATAAAAATCAAAAATTGTTTGATCGTTTGTGCGATATCGTCAACTCGATTCCAGTTTTGCTTCACGTAACAGTAACAGTAACACGTAACAGCAACACAAATGCATAAATCAGTGTTTTGACAACATCGCTTTGTCAGTATCGTTTGAACGACTATCGTTTCAAAGTTACGTGATTCATGCCCAGGAGACACCAAACTGCGTCAAAAAATTTCTTCCTGGATTTTTATTTTTTTTTACGTAGATTTTGGTCTAAAGTGATCGGGCTAATACTGCTGCTGTTGGTGGTTACAGGGCTCCCCAATGTGCGGGAAAAAGCAGCTTACGTAGATGCAGCGCGCCGTTTTGTGTGGCGTTACACGGCTTATGCAATACTGCCGCCCGTTACGGCCGATCGATATAAAATTTTGCCCATCCACCGTACTATGCCGTACAAAAAGTGGCTTTTCGGACACGCCTGCCGCCCAGGGTGTCACCAAAGCGTTTTCCTCCACACGCGTATGCTCGCACACGCAGCCAAGGTCGCCATGTTGGGCCTTCAGCCCGCTCATTTGGCACACACACACACGCACATATACAAAGTAGCACTCGCTTACCCTTATATCCAAATATGCTATTTAATTTAAAATTGTTATTTCTTTATTGTTTGCTCTTGTTGAAAGTTAAAGTATAAATCAAAAATTTTCTTTTTCCATGGTGTAATAATAACAAGGTGTTGTCAGTAACTTAACCTCACTTTTTCGGCAGGTCTATTCCGGTCACGCATTTTAAAGTACTAGAAAAGGTACTAATTATTTACTACTTTTAATCCGTTGGTGCATACTAATTCAAATTAAATGTAGAAAAATGTATAATTACAGGCTTATACGCCTGAATATATGTTTGTATCGGCAGCTCCACACAGTGTGGACATATATTGTAACTTTAAAAAAGTAAAAGCCGTAAAATAAGGCAATTTCCTATTAGACTGTAAATGATATTCTAAATAGATTAAAACACATAAATATCGATAATATAAGCGAATTCATAATTTAGCCATGCAACCACTATTCTAGTGTATCAGTAGTTCATTTGGCTCAATATTATGACAATGCAGCAAAAGTTATTTAATATAAAAAATCGCCTTTCCATACTATTTTTGTGAAAGTTTTTCTCCATTGATATTCACGATATCTTTTATTTTTCTACTTTTTGAGTACAAAAATTATACAAATCCAGCAATTTTAAATATTAATATTGTTCTGAAAACACCAAGTTCTTTAAAAATTGCGATAAAACGAATTACTAAAATGGAGTATTTTAGATACTATTTCCCAACGAATAGTAGTATAAAAATTAAGATCGGCAGCACTGAAAATAAGCATGCCGATCTTGTCAAAATCACAACAAACACGTCGCTACTGACAACACCTTGTTATTATTCCACCATGTCTTTTTCAATAACAAACAAATTCATAGAACAATAAATTTAACTTCAAGAATTTAAACAAGTGTAAAAACATACAGGTTAATTACCCTACATTTACTCCCCCTCAATATATCCAAATATGATATTTAATTTAAAATGTTTAATTGAATTGTATATTGCTAAAAGTTCTCTGTCAAATGTGGCGAAATCTGTCTGTAGGCGATAATTTTCTTGAAAAATATGCAAGTAGTTCCAAAGTAGGGATGCAAATTTTGAGCAGTAACATCGATACATCGATGTTTCGATGCATCGGAGAAAAGAACATCGAGGCTAAAATACATCGCCAGAGAAACATCGATATATCGATGGTTCCCGATGTTTTGCAATTTGTTAATTTCTAGTTAAATTTAAAGCAATATTGAATACTTTAATAATTATGAATGTATTTTCCTGTATTTTATTATCCTTTCTATACCCTTTCTATTATTAGAATCAAAATGCATACCATCGTGAGGTCGTTCGGGCCTAAAGATCCTAGGCCTGATCTTGTTGAAATTCTAAGGGGTGTTTGGTTCTGTTTTAACGGCTAGGTTATCAGCATTCAGAATGAATCCAACAATTTTATTGAGCTTGTGGCCGTTTCTTATGACAAATGTTGTGGACAAGCAACAATAATTTACAAAGGTAAGAAGTTATAGCTGCAATTTGGGAGATCACCACATCTACTAATCAGACTTCTTCAACCGCGGTCACTGAGGAGATGTGGTGATCTCTGAAATAGCAGCTATAACTTCTGCCTTTTGTAAATTATTACTGATTTTCAATAACATTTTTCATAAGAAACGGCCTCAAGCTCAATAAAATTTTTGAATATAATTGGTATAAGGCCATAAATAACAAAAATCTGAATGGATAATAAATTTAAGGTCAGTCAAACATACCGAAAGAAAGTCGGAGAGTCTCCTTAAAGTCGATGTTTAAAACATCGGTAAAACTTCCATCGATGTATCGTCAATTTCGCGATGTTAGCAAATTGTAAACATCGATGGCAAACATCGAAAATTTAACCGATATTATCGATGTTTCAAAAACATCGATGCATCGTTTGCATCCCTATTCCAAAGTGTTATTACTCATTTGTTGTAAAACCGCACCGACTGCTACATTCGATGCGTCGACAGCAAGTGATAATTTACCACTTTTATCAAAATGAGTGAGTAAAGTCTTCTGTGTAAAAAGTTTCTTCACATTTTTAAAAGCCCTAGTTGTATTTTCTGTCCAATTTAATTGTTTAAGTTTATTTTTTTACCTTCCTTTTATTAGCTCGGGATGTAAATATGTAATATTGATGCGCCTAAAAGATTCAGCGATTTCTATTCTCAAGTTACATACCTGATGACAGTACGAATGGCAATTATAATAGGTAGGTTTTAGTTTTTTAAACTATAATTTTATTAGTTGCTAATGTTAACATTTCGTGCAAAGGACTAAGTTCTGCTGCTAACATTTTAACGTATCTATGGTAATAATTAACCAGGCCCAAAAATTTTTGTAATTTATTTATTGAAACCGGTTTTTCAAAATTTGCTATTGCTTCAACTCGTTCGATAGAAGGTCTGATTCCTTCACTTGAAATTTCAGAACTTAGAAAATCTAATTTATTTGCTCCAAAAATGCATTTATTTACTAGGTTTAATATTCAAAGTATATTTTTCAAGTCTTTCAAATACAGATTTTAAATGCTCAATATGTTGATCTTCATTATCACTTCCAACAAGAATATCATCGATATAGACAAACACAAATTCTAAACCTGAAAATACTTCGTAAATAAAACGTTGAAATGTTTGTGCGCTATTTCGTAGTCCAAAAGGCATCCGTAAAAACTCAAACATCCCAAACGGTGTAGTAATTGCTGTTTTAAGTATGTCTTCTTCAGCCATCAGTATTTGATTATATGCACGTACAAGATCAATTTTTGAAAGTATTTGTTTGTTCTTTAAATCAATAGTCAAATCATGAATGTGAGGTAACGGATAACGATCTGGAATAGTAATGCAATTAAGTCTTCTATAATCTCCACAAGTCGGGTTGACTCCAGGCGGAATTTGTATATCTGGTTGAGGTTTCCCAATAGTGAACTGTTCGAATGGACTTCTTGGAACGTTAAATTCAATTTCTTCAACAAAGTTTGAATTAGGTGCAAGTGTTCTGCAGCTCCTGGCAGGATCGCCAATATATCCAAATATGCTATTTAATTTAAAATTGTTATTTCTTTATTGTTTGCTCTTGTTGAAAGTTAAAGTATAAATCAAAAATTTTCTTTTCCAATAACAAAAAAAATCATAGAACAATAAATTTAACTTCAAGAATTTAAACAAGTGTAAAAACATGCAGTTTAATTACCCTACAACAATGACTCTTCCTTGAGGAAACTCCTTTCAGGAACACTCCGCTTCTATGGTTGTCGGCACCAGTAATTATGGCCTCGTGGCAAATGGGCTACTGTCTTTTGGTTCCTGCCGGGTGCTTACTCTGCTGTCGGAGAAAAACTATTGAAGTTGCAGAAATGTTGTTTTTCGTAAATTACTGCGAATGTTCACACGCGGTATACTACTTGCAGTTTAAAAATGACTAAAAAGCACTTGTTGTTTTTCGTTGGTGAAATTAATCTTTTATTTTATTTGCTACAAAGAGCTAGAAA
>NW_023458556.1:108830539-108831600 GCF_013731165.1 Rhagoletis pomonella | reverse complement strand
AATTTATTCAGTTTGTAATTAGCTTTTTAAACTGATATAAAATAAATATATTTATATTTCTTTTCTTAAAAACACAGATTTATTTTTCTTTCTAGTATTCGCACTAAAGAAAGACTGCAAAACTAGTTTGTTAGCATATTTTAATTAATGGTAATAATATCCCGAGATCCCGGGATTACCAATTTAAGATCCCGTAATCCCGGGAATCACAAAATGGTCCGGGATTGGATGCCTTAATGTACATATGTTTGAATGGTTGTATATATATTTGTATGTATGTACATATGTTTGTGTATGTACATATGTTTGTGTACATGTATATATGCACATATGTATGTAGTACAAACGAAAACAAATCTAATAAACTGCTCGTTGATATAAATGCGAACTGAACTGTTTGCCAAAATTATGTGTTTGTTGAACATTTGTTCATGTTTGTCATTGGGCGTGTAATTTTCTAGAGTAGTTTTGTGCTCTTGCTATCTCCTTGTATTAACTCGTCTTTCGTTGGTATACTCTGATGAACATATGTGAGGATGATAGCAGGGCCAACTTATATAAGGTAGTGTTACAGGAGCAGTTGGAATTTTCGCTCGATGTTTCTTAAAGAAAGCCATAAACGTAGTACCGTTGGTTCAACTTGGTGTTGTGTTGCTCTAGATTGCACCGTTTGTGGGCCTGTTAAATGAATTTATGTCTTGGTTGTATAAAAGATCAAAAAATTTAGATTTTCTGGCAAGTTGTACAACTTATCGCTACATTAATGGCCATGTTGTACAAATTCATTTAATTTGCGTTTATTTTGTACACTAAATAACCGAAAATGCATAACTCAGCCGAAATAGGTACGTGCTTTCGTTGAATTTTATAAATGTAAGCCGAAACTATGAAATTGTAAAAATGAGATTTTACAATGAGACTGCTCGCAAAATCGCAATGTTTGTGGGCAAAACGTCCAACTTGATTGCGGATTGCGGATTTGAACCAACGTTTTCGGCTTGCATTATGTCAAAAGGATGTGTTTGTTGTAATTCATTCTGTCATTTACTACCATTATGCGT
>NW_023458556.1:108829344-108830439 GCF_013731165.1 Rhagoletis pomonella | reverse complement strand
AATTTATTCAGTTTGTAATTAGCTTTTTAAACTGATATAAAATAAATTTATTTATATTTCTTTTCTTAAAAACACAGATTTATTTTTCTTTCTAGTATTCGCACTAAAGAAAGACTGCAAAACTAGTTTGTTAGCATATTTTAATTAATGGTAATAATATCCCGAGATCCCGGGATTACCAATTTAAAATCCCGTAATCCCGGGAATCACAAAATGGTCCGGGATTGGATGCCTTAATGTACATATGTTTGAATGGTTGTATATATATTCGTATGTATGTACATATGTTTGTGTACATGTATATATGCACATATGTATGTAGTACAAACGAAAACAAATCTAATAAACTGCTCGTTGATATAAATGCGAACTGAACTGTTTGCCAAAATTATGTGTTTGTTGAACATTTGTTCATGTTTGTCATTGGGCGTGTAATTTTCTAGAGTAGTTTTGTGCTCTTGCTATCTCCTTGTATTAACTCGTCCTTCGTTGGTATACTCTGATGAACATATGTATGTGAGGATGATAGCAGGGCCAACTTATATAAGGTAGTGTTACAGGAGCAGTTGGAATTTTCGCTCGATGTTTCTTAAAGAAAGCCATAAACGTAGTACCGTTGTTTCAACTTGGTGTTGTGTTGCTCTAGATTGCACCGTTTGTGGGCCTGTTAAATGAATTTGTCTTGGTTGTATGAAAGATCAAAAAATTTGGATTTTCTGGCAAGTTGTACAACTTATCGCTACATTAATGGCCATGTTGTACAAATTCATTTAATTTGCGTTTATTTTGTACACTCAGCCGAAATAGGTACGTGCTTTCGTTGAATTTTATAAATGTAAGCCGAAACTATGAAATTGTAAAAATGAGATTTTACAATGAGACTGCTCGCAAAATCGCAATGTTTGTGGGCAAAACGTCCAACTTGATTGCGGATTGATTTGAACCAACGTTTTCGGCTTGCATTATGTCAAAAGGATGTGTTTGTTGTATTCATTCTGTCATTTACTACCATTATGCGTAGGCCAATTCATTAAATCATTTCATGCGTTTGAGTAGAAACTGAATGAATGAACACTATTTCATGATTTCAATTAA
>NW_023458556.1:108827826-108829244 GCF_013731165.1 Rhagoletis pomonella | reverse complement strand
GAAGTTTCACTTCTATCATGTGTACGGTGTTACACACGCATTTTTTTAATATTTTCATTTAACATGGTGAACGATAGCTTGTTTTCGTAAATTTTGAACTTCCACTTCTTTGAGATTAGCCGGTTATGAGCGAATTTGATATACACTTTAAAGCATGTAAATCAGACTTTGATAAAATTACTAAGCGAATTTTGCAAAATAGACCATTGTCTACGAATGCGAAGAAGTTAAACGAGTATAAATATTCGCTTATTACAGCCTACAATAATATTTTACTCCTTGTTACAACGGCGATCCGCCAGCACTTGAATCGTTTATTGATAAAATTACTTTAATTGAAGATTTTGCTGACGAAAATTTAAATACAACTTTTATATCAGTTTTGAAATCAAAGCTCGAAGGCAAGTCACGTGAAGCAATTCCAACCGAAGTTAATTCAGTTCGACAAATCAAAGAAATAGAATAAAGCCAGACAACTCGGAAGTTCTAGCTGGTAAAATTGCATCTTTACATGTCATAAATAACAATTATACGGAATTTCCTAAGCGTGTCGAGGAGCTTTCGGATGCATTAGAGCGTTCTTTGATCATTGAAGGTATGACACAATCTAAGGCCCATGAAATGGCACTCGAGCAAACAGTTAATGTTTGTAGACTTAATACTCGGTCGGATTTGGTCAAATCATTTTTATCGTCAACTACCCTCAGTGATTCAAAAGACGTAGTAGCAAAAATGATAGTCGAACAAAATAATCAAGTGAAAGAGCGTCAAGTGTTAGCGTTTCGAGTAAATAGGCCAAATAGTTTTAGAGGTAGTTTAGAGGTCACAATTTTAATAGGTACAACAATAACAATTTCAGACAAAATAACTCCAATTTCAATAGATACAATAATAACGGTAGGTACAACAATAACGGTACAAGGCATAACGGCAATAATTTCAATAATAGCAATCGGTCATCGAATAACAGCAATCGGAACAATAACAGCAACAATCTTAGTAATAGACGTCCAAATTCACGCAATAATGCTAATGTGGGCGCTTTAAACGCCCACGCCCCTCAGGAGCGAACACTTTTTCAACAAAGGGCATTTATTGCTTAAATTTGAATTACTCCGACTTTGTCGAATTGAAAATTAATGGGTCAAACAAATTTGTTTACATTTTTAGTTGACACGCAAGCCGACATTTCTCTAATAAAAAAAATGCGTGTGTAAAACCGTACACATGATAGAAGAGAAACTTCTTAAAAAGGTGTGAGTACCAGGTACCTACTCACGAAATTGGATGTGTAAACATATGTTTACGGTTCGGCAAACCATTAGGCGATTGAGTTACATATATAGGTTTGGTTAGAAATCAAACAATAATTTCATATCATCTTATTAATTTTCTGATATACATATAGTTTATTTATT
>NW_023458556.1:108824972-108827726 GCF_013731165.1 Rhagoletis pomonella | reverse complement strand
TTCATATCATCTTATTAATTTTCTGATATACATATAGTTTATTTATTAACCAGCAGACCCGGCGAACTTCGTTCCGCCCAAAATTATTATATATTTTATTGAAACTTTTTGGTCCAACATTTTCACCAACAATTCACGTTTACGATTTTCATTGGCACATTCGTCGGCTAAGATTATGGTTTGGTGGTCATTTGCCGCTTTAAATAACCTAAGGAAAGTGTTATATCCGTGAAGAAGTTCTTGAAATTCTCCAGTTGTGCGGCATTTCATAGCACGGTTATTCGCAAAGCGAAATACATTTTTTCCTCTTCACTCCCTGGCGGCAACAATGACCCAGTTCTATAGTGAATGTCCTAGAAGCTTTACAGTATAGTTGGTGGCAATTTCAAAATGGGTGCGGATCTACAGAAATGCAATATACATCTACTTATTTCAGACGAAATACCTTAAAAGTTTGAATAATATTGGAAAATCACATCCATTGGGCCAATCGCAAAGCAGGAGCGTTCGATATACTCAATGGTGCAACAGCTCGATTTAATCTTACCTTCACGGCCCCTTTCTCACTTGGCTATTTTTAGTAATAACTTGACTTCAGCACCACTTGGCAGCACGTTTATTATTTATTTATTTATTCGTTTTAATCTATAAAAGTGTAACAATTCTTACAGATTACAAATTTAAAACATTAGCCAAATCGGATCATAAATAAGATTTTTAGTGATAACTCAACTACAGCGCCAACTGTCGGATGAAATTGTGAAACTAAACCATCCAGAGACACACTCGAACACACACAAAAAGTTTCGTTAAAATCCGTACAACCATTTAGGAGGATTTCACTCACAAACACACCTAAAGAAGAATTATAAATACATTCAAAGATAGCTAAAGGTCGGTACGTTTGTAGGCCTCACACCCCCTTTTCAAATAGCCCAAATTTTCTCCATGAGTATGGGCTTGATTTCAACTACATACATATCTCCATACGAAGTTCCAGTACTGTAACATGAATACTTTCAGAGCTATGCAGTATAAAAATTCGATTTATATGGGAGGTGCCACTCCCCCCCTTCCAACAGCTGCCCTTTTTCTTCATGTGTATGCGATTGATTTCTTATATCTCCATACGAAGTTCCAGAACTCTACCATGAACATTTCCAAAGATATACAGTATGAAAAATTCGGTTTGTATGGAAGATGCCACGCCCCCTTTTCCAATAGATCCAATTTTTCTCCAAGAGTATGCGATTGATTTCGTATATCTCCATACCAAGTTCCAGAACTCTACCATGAATATTTCCAGAGATACGTAGTATGAAAAATTTGGTTTGTATGGGAGATGCCACACCCCTTTTTACAATAGCTTACATTTTTCTCCAAGGGTATGCGATTGATTTCGTATATCTCCATACCAAGTTCCAGAACTCTACCATGCACACTTTCAGAGATATGTAGCATGAGAAATTCGGTTGGTATGGGAGGTGCCACGCCCCCTTTACATGTTGATTTTTTTTTAGCCTAAAACCATCCTTGGGACACGTGCTGCAGGTGGCAGTTTCAGAAAAATCGGTTCAGCCGCTCTCGAGCCTTGCGAAAACTAAAAAACGGCTTTCAAAATATATATTAGTTGAGATATATTATATATTATAATTATATTTTGACAGTATCCGTTGTTTCTGATTGGCGCAAAAATATCTTGCTTAGTGACGAATTCGCCCCTTGATATGGTGGTTGCTCAAAGCTTATTCGAAATTGCATGAAAACTGGAAAAGACGAATCTATAAGCTTATCCAGGCAAAAATCTACCTAAGTACCGAATTTTAAGCAAATCGGACCATAAATTCGATTTCTTCGAATAGATCGGTCCCTGGTCCACTTCTCGGAAAACATGGATCATATATGCTAAAAATCTACCTAAGTACCGAATTTTAAGCAAATGGGACCATAAATTCGATTTCTTCGAATAGATCGGTCCCTGGTCCACTTCTAGGAAAACATGGATCATATATGCTAATATGTGCTAAAAAGCTACCTACGTACCGAATTTTAATCAAATTGGACCGTAAATACGATTTTTTCGAATAGATCGGTCCCTGGTCCACTTCTCGGAAAAAATGGATCACATATGCTAATATATGCTAAAAAGCTACCTGCGTACCGAATTTTAATCAAATCGGACCGTAAATACGGATTTTAGAAATATCTCGACCGCAGCGCCACCTATCGACATTAGTTTTGTTCTATAACACTCCCAGTGATTATATGCACCTACCGTAAAAATTTCATTAAAATCGATTGGGTACTTTTGACGCCTATAAAGGACATACAGACAAACATTCATTTTTATATATATAGATTTTCCGGTAACACCACATTATATTAATTCGCGCTTCTAGCATCCATAGGACCGGGTTGTAATGGAAGTAATTGTATGTTTAACAAATAAATGAAAATGTTTATAATGCAATCAATAGATCCTTACGAATTCGTTATTACCAAGGCACTAAGTAACGTACGCACTTTTGTTTGCAAAATGCATTTATTTAAGTTGAAAGAAGACAAATTCCTTATTATTAATTTATTCTTACTCGCTTTCTATCTTCCAAGGCGAATGCATATAATCTTATCACGAATTCATGTATTCATGTGGTAGCAAGAGTATAAAAACATAAAATTACCTTATAAATTAAAAGCATAAGTATCACATGTATGCGTAGTCCAATTCACGAAATCATTTCATCGATCTGAGTA
>NW_023458556.1:108817350-108824872 GCF_013731165.1 Rhagoletis pomonella | reverse complement strand
TACTCAGATCGATGAAATGATTTCGTGAATTGGACTACGCATACATGCTTTTAATTTATAAGGTAATTTTATGTTTTTATACTCTTGCTACCACATGAATACATGAATTCGTGATAAGATTATATGCATTCGCCTTGGAAGATAGAAAGCGAGTAAGAATAAATTAATAATATGGAATTTGTCTTCTTTCAACTTAAATAAATGCCTTTTGCAAACAAAAGTGCGTACGTTACTTAGTGCCTTGGTAATAACGAATTCGTAAGGATCTATTGATTGCATTATAAACATTTTCATTTATTTGTTAAACATACAATTACTTCCATTACAACCCGGTCCTATGGATGCTAGAAGCGCGAATTCATATAATGTGGGATTCCACCAAATTCCGTTGGCTTGTGCATACGTATTTGATTAAGCGGTCACGTTTAAGCGATAGTTTATTAACTTAAATCAGATATAAAAAAGTGCAATTACACAAAACTAAATAAACAAACATATACTGTTTAAAAACTAAATAAAACTTCTATTAAGTTTATTATTACAAAGTGAAGTTTAATAAAAAAAAAAAAAAACTACTACAAGTGATATTAACACTTTAATTAATGAGTGACCAAGGCTCACCTTTAGAGCAAGGTCACTCTCTGCAGAGAACAGCAGATATTTTTTATCAGCGAAATGCTCTTAATAGCCAATATTCAGCTGTAGATAAAAGCTCAAATGCATTGTTACAACAAAACGCATCAATAATGACAACATATGAAGAGCGGAATGCTCTCTCTGATATTGATGACTTAGACATGAACAACGAAAGTGATAATAAAGTGGAATGGCAAACTGTGACAAATAAACGTCGCCAGCTAAGTTCTCCCACTGGTAATCACAAGCGTTCGAAGCTAAACAGTAATTTGAACTTAATAGACACTAC
Organism: Rhagoletis pomonella; assembly: GCF_013731165.1. Lineage (NCBI taxonomy): Eukaryota > Metazoa > Arthropoda > Insecta > Diptera > Tephritidae > Rhagoletis > Rhagoletis pomonella. The sequence continues at coordinate 108,823,947 of NW_023458556.1, read as the reverse complement.
TAGTGCTAGTACGAAGACAAGCAACAATAACAATGGTAGCAGCGCAAACAGGTTTTCCAGCCTACATGATGATTGTGACAATGATAACGTAGCAGAAAAATCAATGAAGAGGCGACAACAAAACCACCACCAATTATCATACCAAATATTTCTGACATCAGCGGCATGATTAAGTATATTGTAAGCATTATTGAAAAATCAGAATTTAGTTATAAGGCTTTGCGGGATGGTCAAATTAGGGTAATGGTCAAGTCAATAGATTCATATAGAACGTTGATAAGTGATATGAAAGGAAAAAAATTAATTTCCATACTTATCAACTGAAGCAAGAGCGTGCCTATAGGATTGTTGTAAAAAATTTACACTACTCTACTCCGGTAGATGCAATCAAGCAAGAAATAGAAAGTTTGGGGTTTCAAGTCAGGAATGTCAGCAATATTAGAAGTAAATTTACAAATATGCCCTTATGTATGCACTTTGTTGACCTCGAAGCAAACAACAAAAACAAAAATATCTTTGATATAAAATTTTTAGGTAATGCCGTAGTTAAGGTTGATCCTCCGAAGAAGGTAAGTGACATCGTTCAATGCCATCGGTGCCAAGAGTTTGGACACACGAAATCTTATTGTACAAAGTCCTACAGGTGCGTGAAATGTGGACTTGATCACGCAACTGCTGAATGCGTAAAAAGCAAAGACACACCTGCGAGATGTTTTAATTGTTTGCAAAATCACCCAGCGAACTATAAGGGATGTAAAGTGTACCAAAACCTTGTGAAAAAACCAAATATGCCAGACAAAAGACACACAGTTCCCACATACTCTTATACTCCTCAAAACTTCCCTCAATTAAATAATACTCCAGTTTTCGAAAACCAATTTGTCAATCCAAATGTTACTTATGCACAACGCGTTCATAGTAATGCAGGCCAAGAAAACAATGTACTTCAAAAAATTGAAACATTACTTGCCAAACAACTTGAGCTTACTCAAAGTTTGTTTAATATAATGTCCACTTTATTAGAAAAATTATGCAAATAAATCTTCGTATAGCTATTTGGAACGCCAATGGACTCAATAACCACACCGAGGAAGTAAAAATGTTCCTTAATTTAAATCAAATTGATATTTTATTGGTGTCAGAAACCCATTTTAATAACAAAACTTATTTTAAAATTATCGGTTACGATCTCATTTGTGCTAACCAACCAGACAACAAAGCCCATGGGGGATCTGCAATTTTGATTAAATCCGGTCTTAAATACGAAGGTTTAGAAGAAATCAGAGAGAATTATTTACAAGCTGCTGGGGTTAAAGTAAAATGTGACGATCAATATCTACGAATTTACGCAGTATATTTTCCTCCACGTTTTAGCATAAAAACTGACCAATACGTTGAAATTTTTAAACGTTTCGGTTCTAAATTTTTTGTAGACGGAGACTTCAATGCAAAACACCCATGGTGGGGCTCTAGGCTCATTAACCCGAAAGGAAGAGAGCTGCAAAGATGCATCTCCCAAAAAAACTATACAATTTTGTCAACAGGCACACCGACATATTGGCCAAGCGATCCAAGAAAAGTTCCGGATCTCCTAGATTTTGTCGTATACTCTGGTATACCCAGCCGAAGGCTGAGCATACAGCATAGTAACGAGCTTAGCTCCGACCATTCGCCTCTAATTGTAACGTACAATGACAATGTCCACAATGTTTCTAAGAAGTATAAGATCCTTACCCCAAAAACTGACCTAAAATCTTTTCAATATTGGATAGATAAACATATCGATTTAACCCTTATCCTGTGTTCATAAAAAGAAACGTACGTGACGCTAACGGGTCAATATTGCCCAATATGTGAAAGAAAATATTTTGATTATAATTCAAGTTTGTAAAGTATTTTTTTTATTCAACAAATATAAAATTAATTCATGAAAGTACAAAATTAAGAATTCTTAGCTTTGGTTTAAACAACTAATGCATCTGATCGATGTCTCAGAATGAACTTTGCAAATGAATTTTTTGCAGCTAACGCATTTATTGCTATATTTTGTGCTGTTGGATCGATTTGGACAAATGAAGCAACGTCCACGTTTCAAATTTGTAGGTTTTTGAATTGTTTCAGCAGTTTCTGCGTTATTTTGGTAGTTTGTTACGACGGTTTTGGCTAGACTGCTTCGCGGGAGTGTAGTTCTGCGCGATATTTCCTGAGAAACAAGTTCATTTCCGAGCTCTTCTAGGAATATACGACGTTTAAATTTTTTATTTTTATTCCATTCAGGGTTTATTTCCCTAAAAATTATAAAAGCATTGTATGCGCTTATATCCAGCATATTGTAAAACAAAGACTGTGGCCATCGATTTGTTCTCCGCTTGCAAGTGTATGTCCTGATAACTTGGTCTAGTGTATCAACCCCTGACTTAGTTTTATTGTAAAAGTCTATGATTTCAGGCTTTTTTGTGTTGGCATTGATTTCAACATTATTGTGAAGTGTACTGAGTAAATATACTGCTCGATTCTTTTTAGGCACATACCCAACGATTGTGGTTTTGTTGATGTTATCAAAAAAGAAGTGTGCGTAATTTTCCGGTTTCTTTTTCAACTTTGTAATTTCTGCAGGCAAGAACGTTTTGTTCTTTCGGACCGTACCAACTAGGGTTATTTTACGTTTCAATAGTTCAATCCCCAACTCGTGAGATGTAAAAAAATTGTCGCATGTGACGTTGCGACCTTGCATATCTTTTACCAGATCGAGTACAACACGACGTCCTTGTTCTTTTTCAGGTTTACAGTTTCGATCTTTGCCTGTATATACCTGCAACGACCATGCAAAACTAGTTTGGCTGTCGCACAGTACCCAGATTTTAATACCGTATTTTCCAGGTTTCGATGGAATATATTGCTTGAAAGGGCAACGTCCGCGAAACGTGACCAATTGTTCATCGACTGTTGTGCATTCTCCAGGATTGTACATTTTTTTTATATTACCTTCCCAGTGATTCCAAACATCTCTGATTGGAGCCAACTTATCGCGAGATCGCCTCTCATTTCGGTCAGATTTATTGTCGAACCTCAGAACTCGGGAGATATTTTGAAATCTGCGCAGACTCATTGTCGATTTGAAAATCGGACGGCCTTTACGATCATCCCACAAACATTCGAGTGCTTCGCCATGTGATCGAAATACACCAGCTAAGAGCAAAAGCCCAAAATATGCTTCCAAAGTAATGCTATCTACTTCGACCCAATTATGACCAAACACGGATTGACCTGAAAGCAATACTCAGATATTGTCATATATATATACATATATATATATATATCAATTACCTTCTATATTAGTCATTTCAATAACTATCTTCACAATGTCGGGCGGCATGAATAAGAGAAATGATGATTTTATATCATCGGTCCTAGCAATAGCGTATCGTGTAGTACCGGGCGCGGTGTTAATAACGTTTTCTTTAGCACGTCTGCCAGCTCCGCTTAAAACTGGTTTATTAGACCACATATATTTACCATTTTTTGATGGAAAAACTCCTGAAACGTCTTGCTGACGGGCAGAAACTTCCTCTTCTTCATCTGTGCCTTCAGATAAATTCGGGTCATAAACGGATCCAACTTCGGAAATCTCATCTTCTTCATCCTCGCTGACGCTATCGTTTGGTATTTCATCATCCAAATCAGAATTTTCTAAAATGGCTTCAATTTCCTCTCTATTCATATTGGCCCATAAAAAACACACAACCGCACTAAAAAACTCTTTATGAATTCGCAAAATAATATCAACTTCACTTTTCTAAAATGACTTCAATTACAAATTACAAATTCAAAGAATACACAACCGGACAGTTCAAAATTTTTTTACGAATGAGTGAAAGATTGTCAACTTCACATCAGTATTCGCGAAAACTGTTAACGGTAACTTGCGGCAGGAATAAACATGAACTCTTCACACTTCTGTTCATATACATACATACATACATATAAAGCAACCGACTTTTGACTTGCTATTGCTGGTAATTTGCACGAACGTGCACTAAGAATTAAATATGTAGCTAGGCACATACTCGTTATCCTATTGGGCAATTTTGACCCACAAATACAGTATACGTAACTATTTTTGCATAGCGCTTCCAATGAAAGATAAATCACAAAATAAATGTTTTTCAAGTTTAGTTTTATTAAATAATAAAAGTAAAAAAGTTTCATCAGATTATATGAAGCCTATAAAAAAATATTCACTTTTAAAAGTCGTTTGGGCAATTTTGACCCATGAATACAGGATAAGTGTTAAACATGTCAATAGAAACAGGAGTCGAACTCGATGCAGCAATAGAAGCATTCACTAATGTTATTCATGAGGCAGCGTATTTGTCCAGCCCCTTGAGAGAGAAACTCCCTTCTAATGACCATGTACAAGTCCCTCCTGAAATACTACTTCTAATTAATAAAAAAAGAAGATTACGAAAAATCTGGCAGGAAAACAGATACCCCGCTAATAAAAGAGCACTGAATAAAGCTACGAAAGAACTCAAAACAAAACTATCTGATCTCAGAAATCAATCGTTTAGTTCTTTCATCAAAACACTTGAACCTACAAAAAACGATGAACACAAAATCTGGAGGGCTACTAAATATATAAAGCGGCCGATCAAGCGTAATGTCAGCATTAGGGATTCTAATGGGGTATGGTGCAGAAGCGATGAAAGTAAAACAGAGGCTTTTGCCAAACACCTCTTATCAAATTTTTCAGCCAAATCTTCCAATTGCCGCCAATGACGATGCGGAGTTTACAAATTTTCTTGAATCCCCATGTCAAATGGATTCTCCGATCAGCCGGATATCAAATAGTGAAGTATCTGAAGAAATACTTAGACCAAATAACTGCAAGGCTCCTGGATATGACTGCATTGATAGCAAAGTAGTTAAAGCTCTACCTGAGAAAGCTATTGAATTCCTTACAATAATCTACAATGCCATTCTCAATGTAAATCACTACCCAACACAATGGAAATGTGCTGTTGTTGTTATGGTGCCAAAACCAAATAAACCCGAAAACCTTCTTAAGTCTTACCGCCCCATTAGTTTGCTTGTAACGTTCTCGAAAATATTCGAACGAATATTTTTGAAGAGAATGTTACCAGTAGTAGAGGACCACAACATCATTCCCGAACATCAGTTTGGGTTCAGGGTAAGACATGGCACACCAGAACAATGCCACAGGGTTGTAAATGTAATTAGGGATGCGCTAGAAAGGAAGCAATACTGTTCTGCAGCTTTTTTTTAGATGATCAACAGGCATTCGAGTATGGAATGTGGGACTTCTATACAAAATTAAAAAACTCTTGCCAGCACATTTCTATTTGATCCTTAAATCCTATCTGAGTGAAAGGCACTTTTATGTTAGACACCGAGATGCGTCTTCAGAAATATACAATATTAGCGCTGGTGTGCCCCAGGGTAGTGTGTTGGGCCCCGTCCTATACACAATATTTACTTCCGACATGCCAATAACAGAAGAAGTGGAAGTGGCTACTTACGCTGACGATACAGCCTTCATAGCTTCTAGCGATTCACCTGCAAAAGCATCCTCTTTGCTGCAAAACCAACTAAATATTTTAGAAATTTGGCGTTAAGAAAAGATAACTGCCCTAGAATATTTTTAAATAATGCTGTAATACCAACGAATACCAAGGTGACATATTTAGGAATGCATTTAGATCGACGCCTTACTTGGAAATCCCATATTAAGGCCAAACAAGAGCAGCTTAAAAATAAAACCAAGCGAATGCACTGGCTGCTTGGTCGCAAATCTCAGCTTAGTTTAGAAAACAAAATAAGACTATATACAGCTATTTTAAAGCCTGTATGGACCTACGGTATACAGCTTTGGGGAACTGCTAGCAAATCGAATATAGAAATCCTGCAACGCTACCAATCAAAACCTTTGCGTGCTCTTGTTAACGCCCCTTGGTTTGTCACAAATGAAGCAATACACAAGGACTTAGATATCCCATTTGTAAAGAGTGAAATTCCAAACTTTTCTACAGATATCTTGCACGGCTGTCAAACCATGTAAATACGAATGCTATATGCTTATTAGACTCAAGTAATGAAACAATACGACTGAAGCGTAATCATATCTTAGACTTGCCATTTCTCTAATTTTGCTGAATTAAATTATTTATTTAACACTAAATAAAAAAACAAAATACATAAGTTCCTATATGAAGATAAGCAACTCATTAGTACAAATGAAATTTAATACATTTAAGATATAAGATTTGAACAAATATGGTAATTTTATATGTAGTTTTGCATTTGTGCAAATACTACCGCTGCTATTAGATTATAAGACCTAATTTGCTGAATATCATTGTATTAAGATAGATTGCAAATAAAATATTTACACAAAAAAAAAAATATAATGTGGTGTTACCGGAAAATCTATATATATAAAAATGAATGTTTGACTGTATGTCCTTTATAGGCGTCAAAAGTACCCAATCGATTTTAATGACATTTTTACAGATTTTTAGCATATATGATCCATGTTTTCCGAGAAGTGGACCAGGGACCGATCTATTCGAAGAAATC
>NW_023458556.1:108799027-108817250 GCF_013731165.1 Rhagoletis pomonella | reverse complement strand
CTCTCCATTTTTGCGATACCGCCGCCTAAGAAGTTTCACTTCAAAAATTCTAGCATTGATAAACATTTTTCTATAAATACGAACGACATAATTAATACTACCGGTGTCACTTCTAATACTGTTTCTACTTTAGGTACGATTACCGTAAACTTGACTTTTACTGATTTTTACATTAAACATACTTTACATGTAGTAAACGACGATTTTAACATACCATCAGATGGTATACTGGGTAAAGATTTTCTAAAAAGTAACAAATGCGTTATTAGCTATGCAAGCAATTGTATTTCCTTCTGGGTCGGCAATGAAATAGTCACGATACCAATCCTACACGGAACCGAAAGCGACCTTGTATCATACCACCCAGATGCGAAGTTTATCGAATTTTCGATTTAGGCCATTCGCCAGATCCGCTTTTTGTAGAATCGCAAGAAGTTGAACATGGTGTATTCGCAGCAAGATGCATAGTTAATAGCAGTAACCCAATTATTAAAATCATAAATACCACAGATGACGTTGAAACATGTAAAGAATGTAAATATTCGGACTGAAAAACTTTCTGCCTATTACGTTTACTCAATTAATAAGACCAAGACAGAAGACGAAAGAACAAACGAATTAACAAATATTTTGAAAAACCAAATCCCTACAGAAGCTAACAGTAATTTACTTGACCTTTGCATCAAATATGCCGACATTTTCGCTCTTGACAACGACAAAATGACATTAAACAATTTTTATGAACAGAAACTTAGGTTGGCTGACACTGACCCGGTATATGTAAAAAAGTATCGTCTGCCATGTTCCCAACGTGAAGAGATAACTCGTCAAGTCAATAAATTACTAGATAACGATTTAATTGAAGGAAGTTATTCCAATTACAATAGTCCTCTAAATTTGGTTCCTAAAAAGTCTACTAATGGTCAAAAAGCATATCGTATGTGCGTTGATTTCCGCACAGTCAACAAAAAACTTATTGCGGATAAATTATCTCTCGCACGAGTTGATGATATTTTAGACAATCTTGGCTGAGCTAAATATTTTTCTACTTTAGATCTTTTTTCTGGATTTCACCAAATCCCCTTGCATGAAGATTCACGTGATATAATTTCCTTTAGCACAGACCGTGGAGCATTATCGATGGAAAGTATTGCCATTCGGTTTAAGTATAGCACCCAACTCATTCTCGCGAATGATGAGTATAGCTTTTTCTGGTATTCCACCCAACGTAGCATTTTTATATGTGGATGACATTATAGTCATAGGCTGCATAGGCATTTTTATATGTAGATGACATTATAGTCATAGGCTACAATGAAGCACATCACATTAAAAATTTGGCGAAAGTTTTTGACACTTGTCGAAACTACAACGTAAAACTTAACCCAAATAAATGCAACTTTCTTCGGACGGAAGTTATATTCCTAGGCCATAATTTTCAGCCAAAGGTCCGTTGACAGACGACACCAAAATAAACGCTGTTAAAAAATATACAAAACCGTCTGATAAGGACGCGGTTCGACGTTTCGTAGCGTTTGTTAATTATTATAGGCGGTTTATACCAAATTTTGCGTCTCTGGCAGCGCCTTTAAATAAATTAAGTAGAAAAAAAGTTGAATTCAATTGGGACAGTGCGTGCGACAAAGCTTTCGAATCTTTAAAATCAGCGTTAATTTCGCCAAAATTACTACAATACCCAGACTTCACTAAACAATTTATTATTACGGTCGATGCCTCGAAAGTGGAGTGAGGTGCTATATTAAGCCAAAATCATGATGGATATGATTTGCCAATATGTTTCGCTTCAAAGGCATTTAACAATGCAGAACATAAAAAACCAATAATTGAATTAGAACTTTTAGCAATTTACTTTGCCATTAAACAATTTTGACCATACATTTATGGAACGCATTTTTTAGTAAAATCAGACCACAGACCATTACTACACGTGTTCAATATGAAAGAACCCTCTTCAAAACTTTCAAGAATAAGGTTAGAACTAGCAGAGTGAAATTTTACTAATGAGTGTTTTAAGGGGAAATTAGGGTATCAACGAAGAGTATTTTGGCAATACAGACGAGATCAATGACTAGACGAGATGATGACAAAATGATACAAAATACAGGTAATAACGAAGATGAGAAACAGGAGACATTAAACGTTTATGATAAATTTTCTTACAACTTTTCAAAAAAGATACCGCATATGATAAAGATGATCAAATTAAAAATTTACGAATTTGTCCACATATAAAACATAAAAAACTCGAGTTACTTAATTATGTCTTTGCTAACGAAATAATGAATTTCGATGATTTAGTTTCGAGGCTTGAAATTGAAGCCAGCAAACGCAAAATTAAGAAGATTGAATGGCCAAAAGACGATGAATTTTTCCGTCATTTCACAATTGCTAGCTTAAAAAATTGCGGAAATAAAATTTTAAAGACATTAAATCTTATATTAACACATCCTATCGATACAGTGACTGACGACGAAAAGAAACATCAACTTATGACAACCTACCATAACGAACCAATAAGTGGAGGACATTGCGGACTTAAATACTTCTGGAAAAATATGACCCGTGACATATCAAAATTCGTAAAAAGTTGCGAGAAATGTTGACTGAACAAAGTCAAACCTAAAAACAAATAAAATCTGGTGTTAACGCCAACACCTAGTAAACCTTTTGAAGAAGTAATTATTGACACAAAAGGCCCTTTGCCAAAAACGCGATATGGTAACAAGTTCGCTGTCACCATAATCTGCGATCTAACAAAATTAGTAACTATCGCGATACACTGAGAAAAAGGATTAGTTTCGACAACTAAAGATATTTAGTTCCCGAATTTTGACAATATTTGGGAACTGTGACCAAGGATTGGGAACTATTACCATGGGTTGGTAATTATAACTAAATATATTAAATCTAATAATATTCATCTTGGTTGTACCAAATCGTTAATTTAGTTGAAGGGTTTGGTAAATACTAATAAATATTTTTTTGAAGCATATTTCTACAAACTCCATTCAACTTAACGTATGGTTCATAAAAGGATGTCATTAAGCTCTGCTAATACAGATAAGCTTTCTTTCAACACATGGTTTAGTCATAGTTACCAAATCTTAGTTGAGGCAACCACGATTTGGTTTGAGAGCGGAACATATTCATGCGTGTGAGCCACCCCTAAATAATGCTGAGCGCTCTGCATGGGCGTAGCCAGGTAGGGGCAGGGGGTGCTCGAGCCTCCCCCCTAACTTTCAAATTTTCCTTATATATATATAAAATAGTACCCTGAAATGCCAGCTCAGTAGGGTCGAGCCCCCCCCTAAATTTCATTCTGTCTACGCCGATGGCGCTACGAAGAGCGACAGCTGAGCAATGCACACAGTCCCACTTATTGAATCGTTTGAATGCGCTAGTATGCCGACCATTGCATAAAAACGATTCAATGAATGAGACTGTGTGCGTGGAAATCATTGCTCCGCTACCGCTGTTCGTATCAGAGTCTCCAGATTTGGCGATTTCGCGCCAATTTAAGAAATCGCCATTGGCGGTTTTTGGCGATTTTTCCCCTTCAAATAAATTTTTTCAATTATAAAAATATACTAATAGTTTTCCACGTCAAAAATGTATAATCACCCTAATCGAAGAACTTTTGAAACGATTACTTAGTCAATTAAATACTTTTAAAAAAGCTTTGATTTTGTCACCAAAAAAGTGTGTGAATCACAAGAGGGCGAGCTTCAGGGACCTGCCAATTCACTATTTGACTTTGAAGGAAAGAAAAGCAGCGGAAACTGAATATTTAAATCTTTTAACTTTCCCATGGAATAACTTTTCTCAGAACCATTCCATCCGACTCTGAAGAATTTTGGATAACTGCTTACGGAATGAAAACCGCAACAGGCAATAAAATGTTTGGAAATATAAGTAAATTCATATTATTATCCTTGCCGCACTCACATGCTTTGATGTGCGCATTTTTTCCGAAATAGGATGAGGTTGAAAAGCCTTAATTCAATAGTTCGAATAAAGTGTTAAATGAAGGCTAATAGTTTCTGCTGCAAAACGTTTCCAATATCAAACAGTATGTTATCAAGGTTGAATAGCTCAATATATGACAACAACAGAAATGTAAATCATTCAGACACTACAGTGATTTTGAAGAAATTGTTAAATTAGCTGATCTCGCCTTATTATAGGTTTTTATTTAATTTTTAGCGCCGAGCTCTTAAAAGCGGATTGTGCGATTAATCAATTAATATGAGTTACAATAAATTTAATAATTGCGCAGTCCTATTGCAAAATGTGTTGAAACAAATATTTTTAAAAAGTATGCGTATTTTTAAAGAAAATTGTTTGTACATCACTATTTTATAAGTGATTTGTGTTATTTATTATTACCCTCTGAAGGTATTATATTCGTTTTTGGTTTTAAAAACTATATTATAACAAGATCTCATTTTTTAAATAAAAGATTTGTTAAATCAATTTCATGAATTAAAAAAAAATTGGCGATTTTTGGCGATTTTTTTCAGAAATTGCGCTTTTTTTTAAACTATCTGGACACCCTGGTTCGTATATGGGTGAAACACGCGTGTGGTCACAGAGCGCTCAGTAAGCTATGGCATGTCGATCACTACGCTAGGTAGAGAAAGAAAAGTGTGCGCTGTGATATGCCCAGACTTGTTTGTCTCAGTTTCAGTTTTGCCATCGCCGCGAGTTGTTTCGGTGTGCGCATAGTTATTTAAAAATATAAAGTTTGATGCCAACCGGGGTTTCTCAGTGAATATATAATTCATGTGAATTATAATTTGAAAGTATCTATTTAGCCAAGGAAAAATCATAGAAGTATACTTAAACCAGCACTTCCAGCAGATATTGACTTGGGTTTTCGCACGACTGTTCCTGTTTCATCGTTTATTTTTAGGAAATTCTTACCACCATATACATATGTATTATTTACACTAGTAACTACTTATGTAAATATTTATGTATTTTTTATGCTTAATATATGCAAATAAAAGAAGAAAGTAAACACAACAACCATCGAGTAAATTTTTATTTGTGTCAAACTGAAACTTTTCTCCCAATAATAAACGGTTAGCTGATTCAAGTCTACAGCAAGTTCACAAAATTAATTGAAAACTAGTATCAACCAAAGCATTGTTTATATTTGCTAAACAATGATTTTATTCAACTAACAGAATTGTCCACTCAAGGTAGTCTTTTTGTAATTATTAACAAATATACATTTGACCCAACTAGAAGTCTCAAGTAAATTGCAGACTTTCGTGAACTAGATATTTATTTCGCCATATCCATCTATACCACTTGTTCACTATAACCAAATCTTGGTAATTATAACTAAACCTTTTTCTGAATGTACCAGACAAAAGTGCCAAAACTGTGGCTTCAGCTATTTTTGAAGGTAACCTATTAATATACGAGACAATGAATTCTATTAGGACTGATTTACACTGAGAAAAAGGATTAGTTTCGACAACTAAAGATATTTAGTTTCCGAATTTTGACAATATTTGGGAACTGTTACCAAGGATTGGGAAGTATTACCATGGGTTGGTAATTATAACTAAATATATTAAAGCTTCTAATATTCATCTAGGTTGTAACAAATCGTTAATTTAGTTGAAGGGTTTGGTTAATACTAATAAATATTTCTTTGAAGCATATTTCTACAAATTCCATTCAACTTAAAGTATGGTTCATAAAAGGATGCCATTAAGCTCTGCTAATGCAGATAAGCTTTCTTTCAACACATGGTTTAGTCATAGTTACCAAATCTTGGTTGAGGCAACCACGATTTGGTTTGAGAGTGGAACATATTCATGCTTGTGAGCCACCCCTAAAGAATGCTGAGCGCTCTCTGAGCACATATGTGTTTCACATACGAAGAGCTGAGCAACGCACACAGTCCCACTTATTGAATCGTTTGAATGCGATAGTATGCCGACCATTGCATTGTGCGTGGAAATCATTGCTCCGCTACCGCTGTTCGTATATGGGTGAAACACGCATGTGGTCCCAAAGCTATGGCATGTCGATCGCTGCGCTAGGTAGAGAAAGGAAAGTGTGTGCTGACATGCACAGAATTGTTTGTCTCAGTTTCAGTTTTTCTATCACCGCGAGTTGTTTTGGTGCGCGCATAGTTATTTAAAAATATAAAGTTTGATGCCAACCGGGGTTTTTCAGTGGATATATAATTCATGTGAATTATAATTTGAAAGTGTCTATTTAGCCAAGGAAAAAGCAAAGCAGTATACTTCCAGCAGACATTGACCTGGGTTTTCGCACGACTGTTCCTGTATCATCGTTGTTTTTTAGGGAATTCTTACCACCATATTCATATGTATTATTTACTTTAGTAACTAACTTATGTAAATATGAACGTATTTTTTATGCTTAATATATGCAAATAAAATAAGAAAGTAGACACAACAAACATCGAGTAAATTTTTATTTGTGTCAACCTCGAACTTTTTTCCCAATAATAAACGGTTAGCTGATTCAAGTCTACAGCAAGTTCACAAAATTAATTGAAAACTTTTATCAACCAAAGCATTGTTTATATTTGCTCAACAATGACTTTATTCAACTAACAATATTGTCCAATCAAGGTAGTCGTTTTGTAATTATTAACAAATATACATTTGTCCCAACTAAAAGTCTTAAGTAAATTGCAGACTTTCGTGAACTATATATTTATTTCGCCATATCCAACTATGCCACTTGATCACTATAACCAAATCTTGGTTATTATAACTAAACCTTTTCTGGGTGTAGGAACTGAATATAAGAATGAAAATTTTTCAGATTTTACAAAACTTTTAAATATAAACCACAACTTTTCATCAGCACACCACCACGAAACCGTTGGAACGATTGAACGCAACTATAGAGTTTTTAACGAATATTTACGCGCTTATTTGAGCGAAACATTTTCTGACTGGGACACTTACTTGAAATATTTCACATTTTTACATAATACAACGCCTAATGCTGTATTTGATAACCAATTTACTCCTTTCGAACTAGTTTTCGGCAAAAAAGCAACTTTACCGCACGAATATCTTTTAATCTTTAACTGACCTCTCACACATTAATTGGTCTATGTGCTGGGGACTTTGCACAGTGAATGAGAAGCTTGCTTTTTTAAATGAGAATGTGTTGAGTGCTCTTAGAGCTCATGTCCCGCTGCGCACTTTTGAAAACAGATCCTCATCGTGCCCTTGGTTTAACTCTGCGGTCCAAACTGTGATCAGAAAGCGTAATAAGGCCTATACTTGGTGGAAAAAGCCCCGCTCAGATGCAAATTGGTCTGCATTTAAGGCAGTTAGGAATGAAGCTACTACAGTAATTGAACGTGAAAAGCGCAGGTTCTTTGGCAAAAAGTTGAATCCCTCACTCCCCAATAATGTCCTGTGGCGAAACCTAAAAAATCTCCGAGTACATGTCAGTAACAACACAAACTGCCTACTCGAGCCTGAAAGTCTAAATAACTTATTTGTGAGTCGTGCGTCTTCCCCTTGCTTCGTCGCACCAAATTCTTTATTTTCGTGTCCCCGTCCTTCTGTTGTTCAAATGTTTGAATTTAGTGCTGTGTCAAAGTGTGATGTAGTAAGATGTATCAATAAAATACGGTCCAATACAATAGGTGAAGACGGCATTCCAATAAGATTTATTAAAATAATTTTACCGCTCATTTTGCCTACCTTGACTCATATTGTCAATCATTGCTTTACCACCTCTTGTTTCCCTGATGCATGGAAGGTTGCAACTGTGATTCCGGTAGCTAAAAATAAATTTGCATGTAGTCCTTGTGATTTTCGTCCTATTAGTATCTTGCCTGTCTTGTCTAAAGTACTTGAGTCTTTGATGTCTGAACAAATATATGTCCATCTTGAGAAATTTGGGTTATTGTCCCCGTCCCAGTCCGGATTTAGAGCTAGACACAGTTGTTCCACGGCTATGATTCAAATACTTGACGACATACGGATATCCTTCGATAAAAACCACCTGACACTATTATGCCTTTGGATTTCTCCAAAGCTTTCGACTCAGTTAGCCATGAACTACTATGCTTTAAACTCAAAAATTATTTTGGGTTTAGTGACTTTGCTGTGCAAGAGCTATCTGTCTGACCGAACCCAGAGAGTAAAAGTTGGTGCTGAAGTACGTAAAATAAAACCACTATTAACGGGCGTACCCCAAGGCTCTATTTTAGGACCATTGCTATATAGTTTCTTTATTAATGACATATTCAGTACTTGCCAATATGCAAAAATGCATGCTTATGCGGACGACATACAGATTTACTTGTCAGTAACTTTTAAGGACATCGCTAACTTGTGCGAGAATTTCAAAAGAGAGTTAATGTCTATATCGTCTTGGTCTTCGAAAAATGGTCTTTGTCTCAATTGTGATAAATCCTTTGTGTTGCCTGTATGTAAAAGAAATATTAAATTTGATGCTATTCCGTCCTTATACATTGGTGATAAGTCTCATAAATTTGTTTCTAAAGTGACTAATCTCGGTTTTGTTATAAACACTAACCTAACATGCACTGATCATGTTAACTCTGTCATAAGCAAAGTCTATTATACTTTAAGAAATTTAAGAATGTCTGTTACTTTTACACCATTAATCGTTAGGCGTAAACTGGCCATTCAACTAATATTGCCGATTATCTGCTACTCTGAACTAGTCTACAGTAGCCTGGATTCTCAATCTTCTTATAAAATTGATGTAGTATTCAATCATGTTACTCGATATGTTTTTGGGCTATCGAAATTTTAGCGAATATCCGATTGGAAATCGCGACTATTGGGCTGCAGTATCTCTGAATACTTAAAAGCAAGAAATGGTATTTTTTCGGTATGGTAATGGTATTTCGCCTAATGATGGATAAAGATCCTAGATATCTATACGAAAAATTATCCTTCTCAAAGTCTGCACGCCTTACTGACCTGATTATACCCAAGTACAATTATCTAGCATCTGTAAGACTATTTTTCGTCAATGCTATTCGCACCTGGAACTCGGTTCCAGGACATATTCCCAACAGTCTAAATAAAAGCAACTTTAAGAGTGTTTTGTACTCGTACTTTCGTTAACTTATTATCAGCTGAGGTTCGCTATCTATATACCTACTTAAAATGTATATGTGGTTGTTTATATGTTATTATGTTCTTGTTCTCTTTTAATTTTGTATTTATGTATTTATTTAATTTTTTATTTTATTTATATTTATTTTATTATTTTTATTTTTTTTTCCTTCCTCTTTTGGTTTTATATAGATTTGTAAACTTTTGCCTAATGCTATTTGTCAGGCTTTGTTTGACATGATGTACTACGTACTTTTTATTCTCAACTCTTATTCTTAACTTAATTTTAAGTTGCCGTTGTACTAAAAAAGGTCTTTGGGAACTTATTGTACTAATATTCTTTGTAATAATAAATGAAATGAAAATGAAATTGCGAACCGGAAAGATAGACCCGATATATAACGTTGAAGACTATGCGAAAAAGGTTAAATACCGTATGCAAAAATGACATGCTATAGCCAAAGAGTTAGTCAATAAACATAAAGCCCTTAGTAAAGAATTATACGATAGACACTCTCGTCCAGTACAAATAAAAGAACATGATCTAGTTCTAATACAAAACGAGCCCAGAGTCAAACATGAAAGTATATATCAAGGGCCACACGTTGTACAAAAAGTAGATGGTGCAAACATTACGGTTTTCGACAAAAGCAAAAATAAATTAAAAACGGTTCACAAAAACCGCATTCAAAAAGTCACGTAACTTACTTTTTAATGAATTTATTTAAAAATACTAGTAACCTTTAAAATTTACCAAAAATTAATCAGTCACGTCACACAAGATATAAATACAAACTATTATTATGGTTAAAAATTAATCTATATAATTAGTTAAAATATGTACATGTGTACAACAATGCGAAATAACTCATGAATTGTCTTGTAAATCTATTTTGAAACGAAATTTTTATTTGAAATGAATATTAGTCAAAAATAAAGTATATTTAGATGTATGTATACCTTAAAACAGAGACTGAAAATAAAAGTTATTTTACAATTTTTGGCATCAAAAAGGCATAGTGAAAAAATTATGCTATAGCTTTTTCAAAGTGATTTTGTATGGAAGATCATTTGTGCACATATATTTGAATAGAATAAACGTATT
Source organism: Rhagoletis pomonella (assembly GCF_013731165.1). NCBI lineage: Eukaryota > Metazoa > Arthropoda > Insecta > Diptera > Tephritidae > Rhagoletis > Rhagoletis pomonella. Next base: position 108,807,017 of record NW_023458556.1, on the reverse strand, counting down.
TAGAAGATATCAACCAGTACTTCCCATATACAAAACGAAAGGAAGAAGCCTGATTTTTTTATTAAAGAAAACAAAAAAAAAGTTGTTGCCTTAAAATGCTCAATAGTTGTTGAATTTATATAAAACTAGCTTATACCCGCGGGTTTCACCACACGTTTTTATACAAATATGAAAAATTATTTAATGATGATATTTTATTTCTGTAACCGTTCCGTTATAGCTCGTTATTTTTTAAGCGCGTTAAGGTATTTAGGCAGTTTAAAACTATGAAATTATAAAATCTCGTCTGCGCGCTAGGCATACGAAAGGTATCAATCCCTCTAAGTTTACCTTAAAATGGTTCCAGGGATACGACGGGTGGACGTGTAACCTTCTTGGAGGAGCCACGGCGGGTTCTAATATTTCAAACTCAAATTTAGTAACCTGGCCTTGATAAAATACCCCTTCCCATTACTGTAGCAATCATGAAAGCTTTAGCTTATAAGGCCAAACCTGGCTCTCCCTTTTCCATTAAATGAAATTTTTTTGTCAGTACGGCACTTATAAAATAAATCTCCATAACAAATTTTAAATACTTCCAGAGATTTTCTATCCTTTCAGAGATATGTGTTAAGAAATTTTTAGTATATCTATATGGGAGGCGACATGCCTCCCTTTTAATAACTCACATTTTTTCCATGAGCAATTGATACATTTTGTATACACAACTCCATACCAAGTTCCAGTATTCTTCCACAAACACTTCCAGGGATATGTGGCAAGAAAAAGTCAATTTGTACAGGAAGTTCCACGCCCTAATCTTCTTCCATGAATTTAGAATTGATTTTACATACCCCAGTACCAAGACCCAGTACTCTACCATGAACACCTCTAGAGATATGCGGTATAAAACAGTAAATTTGTACGGGAGGTACCATGTCCCCTTTTCGAATAACGCAAATTTTTCTCCATGAGTATGGAATTAATTTTGTATACACATCTCGGTGCCAAGTTCCAGTCCTCTGCAATAAACACCTCCAGAGATATACAGCATAGAAAAATCAATTTGCATGGGAGTTGCCACACCACCTGTTCCAATAACTCTCATTTTTCTCCATGAGTATGGTATTAGTTTCACATACATACATACATATGTATTTCCATACCAAGCTTGAGTACTTTACCCCAAAAATTTGAAGAGATATGCAATATGAAACTTTCAGTCAGTATGGGAGGTGCTACTCCTCTTTTCCAAAAACGTCCATTTTTCTCCGTGAATATGAATATGATTTCACAGTGTTGGCAAAATGTTAATCTGATTAACGATTATAAATTAACGATTAAAATGTTAATCGCGTTTGACGATTAAAATCAATTAGTTGTAATCAACTGTTCAATTAATCTTACTAATATTATAAATGTTAAAGTTTGTATGTTTGGATGCTTGGGAACCCATCACGCGGAAACGACTGAACGGATTTGCATGATTTTGTACACAGATAGCTTATGGGCCAGATTGGGCAATAGGCTACTTTTCTTTAAGAGTAGCCACCTGTTAAAAAAGTTGAATATATTTCATATGCGGAAAGGACTGAACGAATTTAAAAATTTGCACACAGATAGCTTATGACCTAGGTTGGAAAATAGGCTACTTTTCTTAAGAGTTGCCACCTGTTAAAAAAGTTTAATTAAATTAATACGCGGTAAAGATTGAACGGATTTGCATGAAAGTTTGCACAAGATAGCTTATGACCTATGTTGGAAAATAGGCTACTTTTTTTAAGAGTTGCCACCTGCTAAAAAAGTGTAATTAAATTAATACGCGGAAATGACTGAACTGATATGCATGAAAGTTTGCACACACATAGCTTATGACCTAGGTTGGAAAATAGGCTACTTTTTTAAGAGTTGCCACCTGCTAAAAAAGTTTAATTAAATTAATACGCGGAAACGACTGAACGGATTTGCATGAAATTTTGCACACGGATAGCTTATGACCTACGTTGGAAAATAGGCTACGTTTTTAAGAGTTTCCACCTGCTAAAAAAGTTTAATTAAATTAATACGCCGAAACGTCATGAAATTTTGCACGCAGATAGTTTATGACCTGGATTGAATAAAATTATAATTTAAAAAACTAAAACCTCGCTATTATAATTTCCATTCGTACTGTCATCAGGTATGTAACTTGAGAATAGAAATCGCTGCATCTTTTAGGCGCATCAATATTACATAGTTACATCCCGAGCTAATAAAAGGGAGCTAAAAATAGGCTACTTCCTTAACCGGCTTCCCGATCAGATCGTAATTTGGTACACTTACTACGGATTTCACAAGGATGGTCTTAGACTGAAATTAATTCCGATAACTTAAGCCCCTCCCATACAAATTGGAATTTTCATAATACATACATATCTCTGGAAGTATTTTTGGGAGCGAACTGGACCTTGGTGTACAGATATGTATGTGAAATCATGTTCATACTCACAGAAAAAAATTTACCCTTTTGGAAAAGAGGCGTAGCACCTCCCATACTGACTGAAAGTTTCATATTGCATATCTCTTCAAATATTTGGGGTAAAGTACTCAAGCTTGGTATGGAAATAAATATGTATGTATGCCCAATAAACACCAAAAAAATATTTCTCCAACCTTGGAGAAATTCATAGTTCTCAAGTTGATATCCAACATCAATCTCCTACTAATCTCTAACCGACGCGCAGATACGTAAAAAGTTATAGAGAAACGAATTTTTAATTATCAAGTGAAAAACTAAAGCTATATAAAGAGGAAAATTACCAACAAAAAATAAATAATCTTCAAAATATCCTCAAATAATCTTGAAAGAAAATAAAACGCGTAGTGAATCAAGTGGCAAAATTACTGTCGGACTGTATACCGTGGAGTGAATTATTGTAATACGATATTTATCAACTACATCGGAGATGGGCAAATTGGCTCCCAGGAGCCTTTTGCACTGAGGAGCCGGCTTGGCTCATTTAGAAGCCGATAAGGGGGGCATCAAGAGCCAGCATGAAGGGGGAAGAAGAGCGTAATAAAACAGATTGTACTCCGACTCTCATTACCAGAGGTGGGCACTACCACAAACAAGCGTGAGCTAAAAGTGAGAATGTGTTGGTGTATCTAATTCATTTTGCATGCTGTCGCGTTCTCATCATTACGCTCTCGCTTGTATACGTACACGCGATTCTTACGCTCTTTTAGCACCTGCTAAGTCTGTTGAAGCCAAAAGCCTTCAATAGTTGGGAACCACTGGTAAGTGTTCTGCACCGCTGTTCGCTGCAAACCCTGCAAAAATCGTTGGACCATGTAGTCTATTTGTGGTATATTGGAGTACTTACAAAAGTGCTCCTCTGTCATGCTGTAGCGGACCAACTCGGGTCTCTGCACCTGCTTATTGTTACCCGATCACTGCTCGTGTTTTTACGAAATGTGATTGAAGTTAAGCATTTGAAAGTACATTTGCATGCCTGGCTGTAGCTGAACGTGTATAGATGCTAGCTGTTAGTTCTTAGCTCCCAGCATGTTCGGGTTCGAATGTCGTCAGAGGCAACATGTAATTTTTAATTTTTGTTTTTGGTTTTTATTAATTTCAAAACAAGCATCTGCGAAGTGAAGAACAAAAGCGTGTACAAACGAAAAAATATAACGACAATGTCATTGGAGTATGTTGGGAGTAGTTTTGTGCTACTCTGTTGTAATGCAGAGATGGAGTATATGGTCCTGCCCTAGGACATCGCAATGTTAATTGGACCATATTTTTTATATGAATTGTGGTTAATTTTGGAGTACTCCTTGGTCCTTCGGGTGTACTCTTTACATGCATGCATGGAGTAGTCGCGATTTTTGCAGGGAAGCTACACCGCTGCGGGAAAACTACCGGTGGGCTTCTTTCGAAGTTCAAGATTATTTAATGCGATGTTCGGTTTGAACTACGGTTCTTTTGGAAGACAGCAGCCAGACCGACAGCAGCATTGAGTCAGCAATCACTATTTAAGGTAATATCAACAATACATATGTATATTGTGAACATCCATTCCTTTGTCCTACTTTGCTTATGTACATAGTATTTGAGTAAGGCATATAACTTCGTATATGCGCTTGCAATAAACCATCTTACATACATATATACTTATTCTAATACAAGTGTTTATATTTCTTTTTTTTCCTTGTGATACATCGTCGTGAGTTCGCACCGGCGTACGTTGGTTTTGCTTCTCAGCAAAACATTTTGGTCCTTCGAGCCGTCGAACTCCCACGATACATAACAGCGGAAGTACATACGTTAGGTATTTCAGCAGAGAAGGAAGAAAAAACCCAGCAAATCTTTTTAAGAACAAAAGCCCGATCGAGGAGCGAAAGTCCGAGGAAACCACGAACAAGTCAACTCAGCTATATTAAACGAAATACAGTATATTTTGCTTAGCTGCCCATCCTTCTTTGCACGAAAAACTTGTGCACTTAACCGAAAAAAGCACTTAAGCGAATTTTCTTTACTACTTCAATGAGGAAGGTATCCGAATCCCTATGAAACCAAATAATGGAGGAGCACTTACCACGTAGAAATTACTGCAAGCGAAATTTTACCGAATGGTATCTAATTATCTATATAACTACATTAATTGATAGCCATTTTCGTTGTTCTGCGAGATGAGCAAAATAAATAAAAGCTTGTAAATTAGGTAATTGTAGGGCCAGTGCAGGTAAACCTAATACTTTCTTTGATAGGTAATAATAGTTGCACAATTTTTAAGGCAGGTATCGCCAATGTGTAGGTATGTTGAATGCATCTATCGGAGGAGTTTCCTTATAAATGTTAAGAATAATGCCGCTAATGCGCATTTTAGGGTAGGTATCTTAAATGTGCACTTAAGCATAAAGGCAGCAAAGCAAAATATACTGTACATACAAACATACAGGTGCGTGTGAAAAAATTCATAAATTGTTGAGCTCTGCAAAAAAGAATAAAAAACGATACAGGTAGAAATAAAAGATAAAGCGAAAGTGTTTTTTCTTCTATAAATTTTCGAGAAAAAAAATAATCAGTGCCATCTTAGTCAAGTTGTACAGGAAAAGTGCAAATACATAAGCAAAATACGTAAAACAAAAAGTGCGAAAATACATAAACAAGCATATATTTACGTATGTACATATGCATAGTCGAAGCAGTGAAAGAAAATAAAAACCGAAAGAAAAATAATACCTTTCCACATAAATATATTATGCATATCAAAAGCATATACATATTATTTAAAGTATATACAAAAAAGCAACTCGTGAAAGTGAATGCATAAATCGAACTATAAATACATAAGTGAGTTTTCTTTTCTTTCACTTAGTTCTGCAATTCTGTGTGCAAATACATACATATTTGCATACAAAATTACTTGTGTACATACATTTTTATATACAGATATATGTGGTCATTGTGTACAAGAAAGTGGCGTTCTTTTTGCATTTAAACGCATCTCGATAACTCAAAAGATTTAAATCGTTTCCAATTAATCAAATTATTTTGGTGGTGATCTCTTTAAAATAAAATTTTTTCGGAAAATCTTGGAGCATAGTATATTCAAATATTAATTTCGGCCACATCTATCTGTATTATTTATCTTCGAATTTGGTGTATTCCTTATTTACTAAAAATAAATACATAAGTTTATATACATACATATTTACATTTCCAATCTCTCGAACTGAGAGATCTTTTTTTTGGTGTATATAATCAGCATCGCGACATTTTTCGCTAGTTTACTGTGCGTGCCTAAGTACATATAAACAATCGTACATTTATATACAAGTACATACAGCACATATTTACCCGTATCGGTGCATTTTCGGTTTTTTCCTATTGCACGCACCTTTTGTTCGTGTTGGCGCTCAGCTGGTGACTTTGCATTGTTTTGCTTAGTCGCCTGTGTATTTACATTCATACACACCTACATACCTACAAGTGCATAAACATATTAGCACAAGTGACCCAGTAGGAATTTTTTGCATTGACCCTGTAGGAACTTTCTATATTTACATCATTAGTTTAAAGTCAATCAGTATTTGCTGTTTTTCGATTAATTGGTGGCGCTTATCATTCCTTTCGTGTTTTTCAATAATTTAGTTCTTTTGTTATTTGTACATAAATCGACTCTCGTTCTTTGACAAGCATGTCTACCTTAAGTTATTTCACTAGGTGCTCAGATCAGATTGTCGAATTCAATGCGGGATTCGATGAAGCGACTTTGAACGAGCATTCGAAAATTTCTTTAGAGATTTTGAAAACGGAGTTGATAGACATTTGGTCTAAAACTAAAGATGCATGCGAAAAATGCTTACAAACTCTGAAAGATGAAGATGAGGTAGAAGCCGTAAAGGCCAAACAAAATTCAACTTTTAAAGATTATCTTTCGTGTTTGTCGCGCATTAGCGAAGGCATTCAGAAGTACAGCGTGACGGCTGCTACTGCTTCTTATGTACCCCCTGCCCAAGTACCCAAGCGCTCCAATAATTTGAACCTACCGCCATGTGACACAGAAATATTCCATGGTGACTATGTGTCGTGGCCATCCTTCCGTGATCTCTTCACCGCGATTTACATTAATAATGCGGATCTGAGTAACATCGAAAAACTCTTCCACCTTCGACATAAAACAAGCGGCGAAGCACGAGACATCGTTAGCAAACCCCCACGATCAAATGAGGGATTCGACATCGCATGGTCAAATTTAAAGGCAGCGTACGAAAATAAACGGGTTTTGGTCAACAAGCAATTGAAGCTGCTTTTTTCGCTTCCGGTCATTCGGACCGAAAGTGCACCCGCGTTAAAGGAGCTCCAGCGAAGCATAAACGGATGTCTATCAGCGTTAGAAACGTATAACGTCAACGTTGGGAATTGGGATCCGATCCTAATCTTCCTGTGTTCAAACCCACTCCCTGAAACAACACTTTCTCTGTGGGAACAAACACTACTAGATAAAGCTGCTATACCGGAATGGAGTCAGATGGATGCATTCCTCACTCAACGCTTCAGAACTTTGGAATCGATAGTGGATGTGAAATGGTCAGCTTCATCTTATTCAACCAACCAACATCAAAAAGCATTCTCACATCAACCCAACCCGGCGAGTCAAAAGAAGGTGTCTCTGGCGACAAATATTTCTCAGTCTTACTGCATAATGTGTCCGAAACAACAACATCCTTTGCGTTTATGTACAAAATTCTTGTCACTTTCGACCAATGATACGTTCACTGCAATTAAAAAACACAACTGCTGTCTAAACTGTCTTTCAAAAGGCCATTCGATAAAAGACTGTAAAAGTCAATTCTCGTGCACTAAGTACAAAAGTAGACATCATACTCTACTTCACAGAGTGTCTTCTAACACTCAACCCCCAAAAGAAACTGCAGGTGGAACTGCTTCACAGGCATTCCATACAAATATACAGTCCGCTTCTTCTAGCAATATGTTGTCGACAGCTGAGGAAAATTTGAAATCGTCAGGCTTATCCTCAGCTCTACTTGGAACCGCCATGGTTCACATCTGCCACTTGGGCTCAACTTATATAGCTCGCGCTTTAATTGATTCAGCTTCAGAAGCCTCGTTTATTTCTGAACGACTTCGAAAACTTTTAAAACTACCGTATTCCAAGACAAATGCGGTTATTTCGGGATTGAATCAAAAGGTTTCTAACAACGCATCGAATTTTGTTCGTTTGTTTTAGGCTCACCCCGTGAGCCAAATCTTTTAATAGAAGCTACTGCGTTTGTATTACCACAAATCACTGGTAACTTACCCTCGACCTCAATAGATGAATCCATTCTAGAACAACTGCCTAAAGTACCTTTAGCAGATTCGAAGTTTTTGCAAAGCGGTCCTATCGATGTTTTGATCGGAGGAGATTTGTACCCCAAGGTTATGTTTTTTTTTTTTTTTTTTTTTTTATTGAATTCATATATATTTGCAATCTATTCATAGAACAATAAGCAAATTATTTAA
>NW_023458556.1:108765697-108769027 GCF_013731165.1 Rhagoletis pomonella | reverse complement strand
GGGAAAAAAACTATATCTAAGTGAGAACCTATGTCCCAATTTAAAAAGGTGACTTTTTATCATTTGTTTGCAAAAAACTGACTTATTTGCATAACCTCAAAAATTTTTCTGATTTATTTCAATTTATGATTTATGTAAGCTTTTACAATTTTGTTAACTTTCGGCAAACAAAATGGAATCGGAAATGGATAAATTAAGATGTAATGAGTTCAATTTATTTTACTTAATTTGCCGTTTTTAGCCGTTTTCATGAAAAAGGGTTTTTTTTTGTGGGCTATCATGCTATCACAAAAGGCAAGTTGTTTGAAGTTTGGCTGATTGGATGTTCGAAAAAAGAAAAGCCTTTTTCGGTTGTCAACCATGTTGAAAAAAAATTTGGTGCTGCTGATATTTGCGAAAGTTCCATGAAACTCTTAGAAGAAAAAAACGCGTATTTTTTGCAATTATTTATCAAATAAATATGAAAATTATGGGAAACAATTTGGAAAGGATGCTAAAATATTTATATCTGAAAACATTGCGTTTCTTGCTGATGAGGTTCTTTTCGAAATCAAAAAGCCAACTGTGTCGACCATCAGCCGGATTCTAACTTTCGCTATCGCTAAAGTGCTAAAATAGGATAGCCAACCTTTTTCCGAATTTTTAGCTATCTCCAAAAATATCTCCAACATTTTTTGGTGATAAATAATCCATTTTAATGGTGATAAATAGTGAAAATGGAAGTATGTGATACCAAAAAAAAAATAGCAGCCTCAATTTGCATTACATTTCATCTCCTCTAGCGTAGCCGAGGCTATGTTACAAATACACTAGCGCCTTCGCACAAAGGCAAATCCTTGAGAGGACTCACCGACTGAAATTTCCAATTTTTTTTACTCAAAGTGAATAGAGCTTTGAACATTCTTTTAACAAATTAGTTATATAAACATTCGTATTCTTTTCAGGAAGTTACCAGCGATTTTCGGTAAATGTGTCACAAAGCAGCATTTGTATTCTGAATATAAATAGATAATATCGGTGGAGAATTTGGAAATACTGAAACCTCAAGTGAAAATGAAGTGATTTATGAAGACAAACTGCTTTAGGAATCTCTCCTCAAGACATATCTGCGAGACATGTAGTAAATATTTTTCTTTTTTTAATTTAGGAATTTCGATAATGCTATAACTAATCGCTAGAAGAAACCATTTATGTACATGTGACCATACTTATTTTATTATATAGCTCATTTTAAAGAGGAGCGGGTTGTGTATGATAAGAAAATAACTTGTGTCAAAACCAAGCTAATTGGACAATGTTTTTGAGTAATACCTAAAACATATACTCATCATTTGAACATACAAAAAAGCAGTAAGTTCTGTTTTACGAAAGCCAAGTCTGTTTAACATTTTATTTACTGCCTTTACACTTGTTTTAACGTTTTCCATCTTTTTACATTAAAATAATGCAATATTTTAGCTGCTATTAATTTCGCACAGAAAAAGTAATCATTTGACCTAATGTGCAATGTGGTAGAAGTCCAATCACTGCTGCTCATTACTAAACTGAAAGTAAGATTGTGTTGGTGAGCGCAGAGCAATTTGAGCTACAGTGGTGTAAAAGCGAATCGTATGGGATAAATGTAACGTATGTAGGTACGCTTTTAAGAATAACAAATTTTCCTCGAAAAAAGTAATTTTTCTTTTACGTTACAAGATAATTTTTGTATGTATGTACATATATATTTATTTAAGCATATATCTATTATCGTTTTACATTTTTATTGAAGGAATGGCTTTATTTTTTTTGATATTATATTCCCGCTCTCCTTTAATGGAGAAGTGACACAAGAGGCATTGCATTTTAGCAAAAGCATTTGAAATCATAAAGGCAGTTCAGCCACTGTTTTAAATGACGACCACTGATGTACATATATATACATACACAGTGAATAAGAATGAAACAATTTGGTCAACTCTTTGAATCTTCATTGTGTTTACATTTAACTAATGTTCCCATAATATTAAAAATGTATTAAAATATAAATTATCTTAAACTAAAATGAAAGCAATTATTTAGCAATCTTCGTCTTTTTCAAGGATAATAGAGTCTATATTTGGCTCTATAGTATTTGCTGTGGCGATTCGCATCATAGATGTAAAATTTATATCTGACATTCTGTTTCTTAAATTCGACTTATTTAAATTCATTTAAAAAAAATTGTTCACAAGTATATGTACTTCCGAACATAGATATTATTTTTGTCGCGAACCTTCGTAAAGCAGGATATTTATGCGTATATAAATTTGTATAAAATGTTATTATATCAGCAGATTTTAAAAACTCATGTTTCAGTGGTGTGGAACTCTGCAAATCTATCAACTCCAACTGCAGTTCTCTCGCAGCAGTGCGAACGTTTGTCTGAAGGGAGCTAAAAACATATCAAACTTTTCTTGTAGTGAATCCAGCACAACAAATCGTTCATTAAACTCTGTCAATAATTTCTGGATATCTCCACAAAATATTTCGATATTCAAATTTTGGCTTTGGGCTGTTTTCTCTAGCCGTGGGAAAAAACTGTAGTTGTACACGGCAAGCTGCTCACACCATAATTCAAGCTTCTGCTTAAAGCTCTTTATTGCATCATTCATATCATATATTAGATTATTCTTGCCTTGCAACGTCAAATTCAAGATGTTAAGATGCTCGGTGATATCCGTTAAAAATGCTTAGTCTGCTATCCAATCCGCATCATGCAGTATATCAAAAGGTTTATTTTTCGATTCCTGAAGTAAATAATAAAATATTCAGTTTTAATTTCACCAATTGTTTGCAATTCTCAGAATGTACCAAAAAATCTGATATTGACGGCCGCAATTCAAAAAATCGTTTTAGTGTATCTCCACGACTCAGCCAACGAATTTGTGAGAAATAAGGGATATCTGTATGTTCACTTCCTATAGACTTTAGAAATTCCTTAAACTGGCGATGGTTAAGTCCTTGAGCACGAACTATGTTGATGCTTTTCACTACTACATCCACGACGTTTTTAAAGGGCACTCCTTTCGCACATAAAGCTTCCTGGTGTATAAAGCAATGTACCGCAATAAAATCGCAGTTGAAGTCGGAAGCAAGTTTGGTTTTGAGTCTACCTATGAATCCTTGTTTCAATCCCGTCATCGATTTTGCGCCGTCCGTTGCAACACTGTAAATTTTACTCCAATCTAATTCTTTACTGGAAGCGCAATCGATATATGCCTTTGCCTGTGGTAGTTCCTTTCATGCGTATCGAGTCGAGCAGTTCTTCTGTTATATTAAAGTCATTATCTACTCCACGAATAAATATTACCA
>NW_023458556.1:108763316-108765597 GCF_013731165.1 Rhagoletis pomonella | reverse complement strand
ACATCCTCAGCCAATGCCGCTGCAGCCCTGTTGACGATGTCTACTGCGTTGTCCAAGTAGCGGTTTCTGGAACGTGCTACATTTGTTCGCTACATCGTGATGTGATAAAAAGAAAAACTGGCAGCACTCCACAAGGTTGCAGAAATCTTTCAAAATATGTTCGAAAAATATCTTGATATTGTAGGAACTGCTTTACATGTTCAAGGAAAAAATTGCCAAAACTCAACGCAATTTTTAGCAACTTCAATCTCGCACTTTATTATACTAAAATTAATTTTTTTTTAGATTCTAATTAAAATGTTTGCAATTTATGTGAAACCTTGCAGAATTTTTTTAATTTTTGTACAAAGTTTGATTCAAAACCTGAGATCTACCACATTTGTTTGAAATCTACCACATTTTTTTCCAAATTCTACCACACAAATTTTTCTTCAAGTCCGATCACTGATGAGCAGGCATGGGCAGAGACAAGGCGCATCAATACAAGGTGGTGTTGATTGATCAGCTGATTGGATATTTTAGTCTCTACACTAGTACAGGAGAATGTCATCCAAGACGAAGCGGCGCAACTTTAGGATGTCAACAAAAGAAAATGATGAAAGTTATCTCCTATTCCCTTTCGTTTTGATATCCGCCTGTACCAAAAAGCAATAACAAAATACACGGGACTTTTACTTATATGCAATCACCACCACCTTGTATAGATGCGCCTTGGGCAGAGACTTGGTTTTGCTGAGAAGCAAAACCGACGTACGCCGGTGCGAACTCACGACGATGTATCACAAGGAAAAAAAAGAAATATAAACACTTGTATTAGAATAAGTATATATGTATGTAAGATGGTTTATTGCAAGCGCATATACGAAGTTATATGCCTTACTCAAATACTATGTACATAAGCAAAGTATGATATTACCTTAAATAGTGATCGCTGACTCAATGCTGCTGTCGGTCTGGCTGCTGTCATCCAAAAGAACCGCAGTTCAAACCGAACATCGCATTAAATAATCTTGAACTTCGAAAGAAGCCCACCGGTAGTTTTCCCGCAGCGGTGTAGCTTTGCAGCGAACAGCGGTGCAGAACACTTACCAGTGGTTCCCAACTATTGAAGGCTTTTGGCTTCAACATTGCCGCCAGCCTTGCAATACTGAGGAATTGCAAGATGCTTCAAATTAGATTACTTAAAAAGTAGGTTTAGCTAGAGATTGAAATATAATATATACAAATTCAAATTCAGTACGATACTTAAAACTAGGGTGCGTGCAAAAAATATTAAATTGTTGAACTCTCTTGTGTTGGTTTTTTTTTTTAAATTTATTCAAATAATTCAGTTCCAATTAAATGCAAATTTTAAAAATACTATATAATTTACCCAGTAAGGGGTCGCTGTGCCTTAAAGGGCACATGGGCCAGAAAGGACCCAACCGAAAATAGAGTTCTGGGCGGTAGGAAACCCAGGATAAGCAATAAGTTCGCCTCTTATGATTTTATGATATACAGCGTGGTGACGAATAACTGTTACCCAGGTTTTTTTGAGAAATAAAAGGGTCCTTTAAAGATTTTGCGAAAAAAGTATTTTATTGATAATTTTCCACAGATTTTACTTTAGTTGCATTAATTAGTTTTTAAATTTTAATCCTTATCTACATTTGCCAGCAGTGTAAACTTTGAGAGAAAAGTTCATTTGGCACGCAAGTCTTTTTCAGGTGTATTTTTTCTTAGGCTTTGTATAAAAAAAAAAGTACAAAAAAGAAAAAAACTGTATAAGGTTGGTCGAATGAATGACCGTCCTAGTCACCAGTTCCGAGTCTATTCGATTTTTGAGTATGAGGCCTTAGGTTGGACAGAAGGGGGAGTATAAGGGACTCAAAATGGAGAAAATTAGCCTATGGTTACAGAAGATATGGAATAAATTAACTGACGAAGACCTGCGTGCCAAATGGACTTTCCTCTCAAAGTTTACACTGCTGGCAAATGTAAATAAGTATTAAAATTTAAAAACTAATTAATGCAACTAAAGTAAAATGTGTGGAAAAATAACAATAAAATACTTTTTTCGCAAAATCTATAAAGGACTCTTTTATTTCTCAAAAATATCTGGGTAACAGTTATTCGTCGCCACGCTGTACATCCCCACCGAAAATCAAGGCGACGGCAGAGGAAGTGTGGAAACCAGGATCGGCGAGCTTGAGGTTAATGAATTTGTCCCGCGTCGCTTGGCTGAGGTGACGAGTGGGAGTTTTCAACCCGATCTCCGACAGTACCCTCGCCGGCAAGGAGA
>NW_023458556.1:108756744-108763216 GCF_013731165.1 Rhagoletis pomonella | reverse complement strand
GCTGCGAAGTATCTGTTACATCTGTGATCTCATTCAAAGCTAATGAAAATGATATAGAGATGCATATTCAATGTTTCAATTGTATTTCGCAATCCTTGGCCATATCTTGAACTCTTTGTACGATGGTTCGACGCGACAAGCATATTTCCTGGTATTTATGAACCTCCTCTTTTGATAGCGTACCAACGGCTTCCAAAATGCAGGCTTTTATAAACTCTCCGTCAGAAAAGGAATGATTGCCCACAATGATTTTGCGAGTAATAGCGTACCCAACGCGAATTGCGCCGATGCTATCGACAACTATGTCCTTAAGTACAAATAATGTAATAAAACTTTTTAAATTTCAAAATTAGCTAAAAACGTTGTAAACTAAGTTGTCTGCAGAAGTTAATTTTTTGTATAATTCCTTTCTCCCGTCGCCAACGTTCATAATGTCTTTTTATATTAAAAGCTTTACAAAGAAAATGTTTTTTTGCAAATTAAGCTTTGCGAATCTCCTCCACTTTACTGACACAAGTATTTTAAACTCCATTCAGAGTTGAAACTCCTCGATTTTCTTTTTACAGCGTTCGCACTTGCTTCACACTCCGTCGACATTGTTAAAATAAATCGTAATGATGCAAGTTAAAAAACACAACTTGTAATAAAATTTCAACGCAGTAGAACATATTTTTGAACACTGTTACCTGTTTTTATGCAGGCTGTCATATGATCGGTTGCTTTCATTTGTCTCTAGCTTTGCGCTCATTGGTCAAACCTGTTTTGTATACGGTGAAATAACCAGAGCCGCCTTTTGCATTTTAAGGGACTTTTCCACTACTATAGGAGTAGGTATTGTCTGGTATGTATGTAAAATAAGTACAAAAGTAAAATTTTAAGGACCTTTAATTGGGGTTATCCGGAACAGAAGGCGTTACTTATCACTTCGCATAATATTATCTGTTCTATTTCTTATGAACCCACTAAAATTAGTATGGTTTAAGAGTTTCATAGGAAAATCTCCACCTAAATACAACAATGACCACTTAGAAAACAAAAAAATCAATTGTTCGTACGCTGTACGCAAAAGCTATCCTTTGATGGGCAACCGCAAAAATCTTTACGAGTGTGTAAATAATATACATTTGGTGGTCTCAAGGACAAACTCTGAAACGCACTGAAAAAGGATTGTGCAAAAAATCACTACCTGCTACTGTTTTCGCAACTTAATATCGATCATTAAGGAAAAGTACAAAGAATGTTTCTAATGAATAAGGTTACATAGTTTAACCAACAATAATTTTGCTTTCCTTTATGTATGCGTTCATGAACTTTTGCTCACAACGACATTTTCACACTTCTTTTGTTTATGAAATACAAATTGATACCTAAATGTATACATATGTATATGTACATAAAAGCATATATACACATACATTTTCGCTCAAAAGTATTTCATTATCTTAAAAGTACCAAATATCACAAAAAAGCAATCATACTAGAGTAGCCACAATTTTTTAATTCGGTAATAATCAGCCTCATTGCGAGAGTCGTGCCGAATGCAAGTCGTTTTTCGAGAGTCGAATCGTATCGAAAATTTGGCGTAATTGCCTAAAATTTCCACTCGACTTGTGTATTAAAACGGAAGAACTTGGCAGCACTGCATAGTTTTCGACAATTTTCTTCGTTTACTTATTTCAGCACGACAGTAGACAATGTTAATGTTGTCGAGTCGTACAATTCAGCCTAATTTACGGCTTACGCAATGAGGCTGAATAGGTCTCCTTTGCGACCCAGTTCAGCTATTTACAAATTTTTAAATTAAACTCTCTTTTAAAAAGATATTTTGTACTTTTAAACGTAATTTAATTTACCGGTTAATAAATCACCCAAATAATGCAAAATCTATTTTACAAAAACGTTGAATTCAAAGCTAAATTAATGTTTCAAATATTTATACATATAAACCTGTGTATGAATATTTTACATAAATGTAGATTTCCGTTCAAAATATGCTCGTATGTATTTTCATTATGAATAAAATGACAATGATACATATGTATGTTAAAATATTAACTTACTATTATGCAATATTTATGCAAATTTGGGGTTTGTCACAAAAAAAGAGGAAAAACCTGTCGCTCGAAAAATCTAAGCTGGGTCGCCGCCAAAAAAATTATCTACATAGAAATAAAAAGAAATGTTCTGAGTTTGGTAATTTTTTAGAGTTTTGGTAAAAAATTAAAAAATTGTGTGGCAACCCTGAGGATGAAACTGAATTAGGCACACTAACACTTGCTCACTTTTAGCTCGTGCTTGTTTTGGTATTGTCCATCACGGCTCATGTATATGTGATAATTATTTTCGTTTTTGAGAGATGCTGAATTTGCTGTTGACTGTTAGTATTTCCGCAGCTTCTGTGCGATGAAGATCATGAAAGTGGGGATGTATGATGATTGTAATGTATTTTTAACTCCCTCTTCACCCTGAAAACTGCTTTACCTCTTGCGTAGCACTTGCTGGCTCTTTGACTGCTTTAAGAGCCAAAAATCTGCCCATCGCTGAACTACATAATACAAAAGGAGTAATAATATGAAAAATTAATATTTAAGTTCATCTATGTATGTCGTTTCAATTAAGGAGGTATAAGGTATTTTACTATTTCAATTTCAGTATTTCAATGATATGTTTGAGACCAATTGGAGAACTACATTGGAGTTCAAGTTGAGAACTAGCATTTTCTCAACTTGAGAAACAGTCATTTTTTCATACAAAGAAAAATGCCATTTTTGTTGAGAACGCTATGATCCTCCACTTGAAGTACTGTTGAGAAACAACGTTGGAGAATTGAGAAATACCTTAGTTCTCAAATTAACCTCAAGTTGAGCTCAAACCTAAATGTTTGTTGGGTGTATGTATGCGAAACTAATCCCATACTCATGGAGAAAAATGAGAGTTATTGGACAAGGTGGTGTGGCAACTCCCATGCAAATTGATTTTTCTATGCTGCATATCTCTTGAGGTGTTTATTGCAGAGTACTGGAACTTGGCACCGAGATGTGTATACAAATTACTTCCATACTCATGGAGAAAAATTTGCGTTATTCGAAAAGGGGCATGGTACCCCCAGTACAAATTTACTATTTTATACTGCATATCTCTGGAGGTGGTCATGGTAGAGCAGGGTATGTAAAATCAATTCCAAACTCATGGAAGAAAATTATTGTTATAAGAAAAAGGGGCGTACTGTACAAATTGACTTTTTTTTGCTACATATCCCTGGAAGTGTTTGCTCATGGAAAAAATGTGAGTTATTAAAAAAGGGGCGACATGCCTCACATACATACTAAAACTTGCTTAATACATATCTCGGGAAGGATAGAAAATCGCTGGAAGTATTTTAAATTTGTTATGGAGACTTATTTTATAAGTGCCGTATTGACAGAAAAAATTTCATTTAATGGAAAAGGGAGAGCCGGCTTCGGCCTTATAATCTAAAGCTCTCACGATGCATACATACCTCTTGAGGCATTTAGCTACAGTAATGAGAAGTGGGAGTACTCCCTTATTACTCGTTCTCGAGGAATATGGGATGTTTTTCTACGCGCACACCCTTATTGTCTTTTTAGGAGGATATTCTGAGAGTACTCCCGTATTGCTCCCTTAGGAAGCGGGACGTTATTCCTTTATGTTCTCTCCGCTCGCTCGTTCAGAAAGTAAAAGGGATTACTCGCCCTCCTAGGACATATAGAGTATACAAAATACCACGCTCATGCACAGAAGTATAGGGAGAAATGGGGAGTAATCGTAAACTCGTACCATGATCCCAAGTTCTTCTGGGTCCTGATACATTTTTCCCAAAAACACAAAATTGTTTTGAGCGAGGGAAACTAAGCAAGTAATAACGGGGGATTCTTTTATTGCTCACTTAGGAGATCTCCCATTTGCCTTCTAATCGAGTAATAAAGGCGAACAAAACCGACAAATCTCGCTTATTGCTCACCAATCAGGCCACAGGGAGTACTCTTTTATTACTCACAAACAGAACGAGGACATCCACACGGCAGCGTGGAAGGTGGTTTCATGCGGCGCCGAAGACAACGGTCTCAGGCTAAACCTGGGGATCGATGAGGCGTCGTATGTCAGCATCAAGAGGGCTGGATTCATAATCAACTTCCGCTACAGCTACGTCACGGTGCGGCCATGGCGACATAAGGCGACAGGCAGCAAGGAGTCAGAGTCCCAAGACATGCAAGTCGACGAGGCTACTGACTGCACTGCTGCCCCAGCGACCGAGTCGACCACGGCCCTACCGGAAAATCAGTCACTAGAACCAGCCAAGTGCCACTGACTATGTGCGCTCCACACAGGAGCTCCTAGCGGACATAGGCAGGCTCGAACTCGACAGAGGAGACGAGGGTGAGGTACGGCTCTCGGACATCGAGGACGAGCCCCGACTATGAACCAAACAGCGCTAACAGTAGCCCAGGTCAACTTGCATCAAGCGGTGGCCGCCTCGGCGATCATTGCAAGCAGGTTTGTCACGGAGGACCTGGGAATCCTACAGATACAGGAACCGTGGACATACAGAGGCCAGGTGAGGGGCCTCAATCATAACAAAAATAAGTAATTGAGACCTCTGATGCGAGAGGCCCAGAGCGTGCGTAGTGCTGATTATTATCTCCTCTACTGTGGAGCTTAGTTGTGGACGAACTCCTACAGATACTTACTAACGAGGGCGTCCGTTGCCAAGGGTACGCGGACGACATAGTGATTATCGCTACAGGGAAGTTCGCAAGCACTCTCTGTGACATCGTCCAAAGAGGACTTAACCTTGCAAAAAGGTGGTGCGCAGACGTAGGTTTAAATATCAACCCTTCTAAGACAGCTATAGTCCCCTTCACTAAGAAACGAATTCTCCAGGGGATGAGGAACTTGACCTTGGACGGGGTCGTAATCAGTGTCACCGCAGAGGTTAAGTATCTGGGGCTTACCCTGGACTCCAAGCTTCTGTGGAGGGCCCATGTTGATGCGGTCACCTCTAAGGCCACGAGAGCGATGATGGTGTGCAAACGTCTAGCGGGTAAATCCTGGGGGTGCACTCCGAGGATCCTCAGATGGATGTACACCATGATAGTGAAACCAATAGTGACTTATGGTGCGGTGGCTTGGTATTCCAGGACTAGTATGGGAACGGTGAGGCAGACCCTCTCCAAGATTCAACGTCTGGCATGTGTTTGCATAACGGGAGCAATGCGCACATGCCCGACTGCAGCGCTGGAGGTAATGCTGGAACTCGAGCCACTGCATCTCTCAATTGAACAGGCTGCAAAGCGAACCCTACTTAACTTTGCGAGGGAGGGCTTCGGCAAAGGCAAGGTGTTATCATCTAGGAACAGGGACAAGCTAGGTACCCAGCTCCCCCTGGCTTTGTTCCCCAGGGACGATATTAACAGAGAGGTGGTCTTCAAGAGAAATTTCAGGACCCACTTTTATAACAAGTTGACCTGGTGTACCTCTATTATAGAGAGTCACATACAGGCGAGCACAATACAGTGGTACACTGACGGCTCTAAAACACCCACGGGGATTGGAGCAGGCGTGTACGGCCCTAGGCTGAAGCTTTCTGTGCCCCTGGAAACTTTCCCTAGCATCTTTCAAGCGAAGGTCTACGCCATGTTGTTGTTGTTGTAGCGGCACTACTAAGCCCCTCCTGTTTCGGGTCAACTTTTAATCATTATCGTCAAGCTCAACTAACGGTAGGCCCAGGAAACGAGCTGTTTCGATGGGGTCGGACCAAAGGGAGTGAGGTGTTAGTTGAGTCGGCATCAGTATGTGCGCTGAAAGAACTGTAAGAAACTATAGGAACGAAAGGATATTTATACTAAGTGATAGCCAGGAGGCACTTTGGGCCCTCTCATCATTCGAGATCAAGTCCTTGGTTTGGGAGTGTGTCGAGAGGCTCAATGCTCTGGTGGAGGTCAACGATATCCAACTAATGTGAGTACCAGGGCACATGGGGGTTGCAGGAAATGAGGAAGCTGATCATCTGGCCAGAACGGCCGCTTCCTCGACCCCGATAGGACCTGAGCCCTTTCTGGCAGTGGAACCCAACACCATAAAGGAAATGCTCAGAAGGGACAACAGCAAACTGAGGCAGCTACACTGGCTTGGCACCATGGGCCAACGTCAGGCGAAAAGCTTATTAGGAGGTTACAATCTGTCAAGATACAGGCTTCTCATGTATCTCCAAAAAGAGAAACTAAGAATTATTACAGGTTTTATGACGGGCCACTGTAGGCTCAGAGGGCACCTGCATAAACTAGGTATCTAGCCCAGCGACCTGTGTCGCTTTTGCGATGCAGCCAAGGAGACTCCTCTACACCTCCTTATGGAGTGTGAAGCCGTTGCACGCAGGAGGTATAGGAGCATATGGCACGTCTGGCCAAGAGAGGAGCACATACACTCACTGTCCCCGGGGTCTATTATGAAA